>NW_020271114.1:4715270-4784330 GCF_002803265.2 Melanaphis sacchari | reverse complement strand
GTGGAGTTTACATTTTTTTTTCAGGTAAAAAAAACGTACCGGTGGAGTTTACATGAAAAAAGGTCTAAAAAGGTCGCAATCGGTGGAGTTTACATGCGCCCTGTTTGCCCACATTAAGCGGTTGCCCATAAAAACCGAAATTAGTAAAAAAAAAAAATTATAATAAAAAAATATATTTGTATTATCATATAATTGAAAAAAATTTTAAATAATTACTAGATATATAAATAAAACTAAATACATATAATATATTAAATAAAATTAATCTTTGGATGTAGAAGGTATACAAAACGTTGTAATTTTTCGTTGTCTAAGCTGTTTAATATGGATCTGGTTGACAAAATAGGCATACGCTTCAAGTTTATCAGACGGACTATTTTCGTTTCCCTCTTGCATGAAGAACTTCTGCAAGAAATCAATGCACTTTTTCGCCTCTCTTTGGCGAAATTTATTTATCTGAATGGTAATGATTTTTATTACTTTCGATAAACACAATCTCATAGATACGACGGAACCCGATTAAATTAATCGTTTTTAAATACTTATATGTGTATATTCTAACGCTATGATAAAAAAAATTGCCCACATAAACCGAATCGAGTGTCCATATTACGCGGTTTTATTTGACATTGTTAATATACATTTGTATTGGGACCAGACATATTTGCCCACAATAAGCGGATGCCCATATTAATCGGTGGCCACATTAAGCGGAATCCACTGTAGTGGTTTATTTACAAATATCGAAAAATAAATCCAAGATAACGATTAGGTATATACAAAATTTATAATTTATTTTAAGCCGTATCTGGGGACTACACAATAGAAGCATTATCCATTATCCAAGCATTAATAAACAAATTTATTCGACATGAACTACCCAACACGTCTTCTGATAAATCTTTGCATAATCTGAAATAGATTTTATGTTTAGAATCATGAGCAAACAATTTAATATAACAATCAATAGCTAGGTAAACGGTAAACAGAATTTATTAAATTATTGAATAATATTAATCGTAGATCACTAGGTGGTGAACAACTGAAGAAATCGATTGTAATACTAAAATTCAAAAGATTATCGTAGATTTCAAATTACAATCAATTTTAAATAAAGTCTTCGTAATAGATTTTTTCTTTTTTGGAAAATACACTGAAATAGATAATTATAGAAATAAAATAATTTTAATGTATTAATAAGAATATCTATCGATACTAACCTATTATAAACTATTTATTATAATAATTTAAAAATAATAAAATAAAAAAATGGCTTTTTAAAAAAAATTTATAATTATATAAGAAACTATAGTTATTTAATTTATACGCTATGAATATAATTATAAATTATTTAATGTATTTTTTCTAAATAAAATTTCTCGTAAAAATTTAAACTAGATCGGAATTAACGTTTCAAAAGTAAAAACTAAAACAAATTTAACCCTATATTGTGCGTTTAAGTTTATCTTATATTTTTTTAGACGCCGATTAAAATAATTATATTTTTAAAACGAAATTTACCAACATATCATATTTTATATATTAGTGACCTACTTAGTAATCTAATTTGTCTTGAGTTAAAAGTTGAAATTTATTCATAACATTATAATTTCCACAATGAATAAAAATTACAATCAAAATTTTAAAGAAAAAATGAAAATTTATCATATTATAACTAAGTAAATTATTTTTAGTTCTAATTTTAGATTACTATTACATTTATTATTTTAAAATTAAAACATAAGGCACAAAAAGTAATGTTAAGTCATTGTAAGCTCTACTAAAATAAACATAAATTATATAGTATAATATGTGTACAATTTTTAAGAAGATGTTGAAGAATAAATAAATAAATAAATAAATAATTTTTACTTAATAAACACGATTTACAGTTTTGTACAACTCGATGAAAATGTTTATAACATTAAAAAGGATAATACATAAATATTAGCTTTCGAAATAATATTAAAAATAATTCAAAAAATATACATATATATTATTTAACTGGCTAACTAAAAATATATTTTTTTACACATTAATAATTTTATTCATTGTATATTTTTTAAATTTGAAAACGATGTTTAATTTTTCAGTTATAAATTGTAAATACCATATTTTTTTATAATTTTTCAACCATAGTTTTTAACAAAAATTTGACCATTTTTAGATTACTAACTGTACTCAGAATACTATTTTTGAGTGTAAATAAAATATCATTAGATTTAATTTCAATGTTAACTTAAAATAAATGATTTAAAGAGTAAATTAAAACTGGACAATCTCTATTTTATAGGTGCACACAATACAGTAGGTATAATACATTTATATTGTATTATAACACGTTATATCTGTGATTAAACTAATGAGTTTCTAACTTAATTATAAAACTAACTTAGTGGCTTTAAATAAAAGAAATTAAGAATAACTAAAATCGATATTACTTCAAAAGTAATTGTTATAAGAAATGATAAATATATAATTTTATCATCAGTATTATCATTATAAAAAAATTTTAAATTAAAAAAAAAGAATTATTAAAAAAAAAAAGTTCAGTTAATCATAATGCTATACCTACTATTATGATGATGTTTTAAGAATGAAAAATAATATTTAATTGTGGTGTTTCTTGTTAGACTCGCAGAATATTCTGAAAGTTTTCAAACACCTATACATCTTGACATACATAAATAGAAGGGTTTCTCTCCAACAGGTCGATATCTTTTTCCAAATTATTAAGTTGCTTTTCCAACATGGTTTTCCTTTTCATTTTTGGTACTGTGTCAGTGAGCATTGGCAACAGCAAAAACTCCTTATGAAGTTCAGCCCAATTAGTCTTCAGTCCCTGAGTAAAAATATGTACTTTATAAAGGTCAACGAAACGGTACACACACAACAGGAAGGTAAAAAACAGAGATAGAGAATAAAATAAGAATTAAGTATTTAAAATAAATCGGTCGAGCCTTTACGTTCAATAATTCGCTACGTTCAGCTTCGGGCAAATAGCGCAATGACGGTTTTACAGCTAGCTTTCGCTCAGTCTCCATTAGCTGGGCCATTTCTTTTTCCTTGTACATTTTAACGATGTATGACGGTATTTTTCCATAGTTCTTAAAAAAAATTATTATTATTATCAAATATTGTAATATTGTTTCATTACGTATTGACAAAAAATATAAAATATTATAACGTATAGTTGTTTATAGGATAAAGTTATCTGTGCTCAAAAAGTACTATTTCAATAAATAAGGAATATTTTCATATTAGTTTGTTTTTTTTAAGTACATCGCCAGAATAAAAATATATCATTGAAGTAATGATTACTTTTGATTATGTAATCATTTTTTGTTTTGTTTTACTTATTTATTTTCGTTCAATTTGTATTATTACAAAAATTTGTCTAAATAGTAAATATTAAATATAAAAAACTCAACGCTCAACATTTTTTTCTGTACTCCTGTGCTTGAAATTTAAATAGTTGTTGATGACTTAAAATTAGACAAGTAAAAAAGGTTAAAAATTGATTTTTTTCATAAGGTCTTAACTTTTTAATTATAAATATATTATATTCTATTTTAAATTTATAACCAAGAAATTTGTTAATACTTTATAAACGGAGCTAAACAAGCTTATTATAAACTAAAGCTAGGCTGAATTAACTATCATCTATTTTTTTTATAAACTTCATTATTTCTATGGATAAAATAAACGTTATGTTTGTAAAAATATGGAAGTAACTATATAACTAGACCCATATTTATGATAATTTATTCTTCTTCTCACACCAATCATTTCTATAGCTTCTCTAATGTATTACTTGTTTAAGTCAAACATTTTATGATTCAAAAAGTATATACATACAAAATATTATAATAAAATAACACACCTTTTTAGACACATATGTTGGCTCCAAACCGGCTTCGTTCAAAACAATTATGTGTCCGTTCCTAGTATCTTGGACACGATGCTTCGGCAACGGTGGCACCCTCTTTATTACGTCTATGATATTTGTTTGTCTAATGTTTTTCCGCGTTTTTGTTGGTAATTTTTTAGAAGTATTTATTGCTGCGCCGTCGCACGGTCGCTGAATCGATTTTCTAGCACAGCATTTAGTTTTATTTATTTCTGAAAAATCACTTGGTTAAATATCAGTATTTAAAAAAAAAATTGTGACTCGATAGTATTCAAAATTTTAAAATATCACTAATCCTAATTATTTTCATGGATCAACTTTTCCTTATCACATTTTTATTATAATATTCATTTTTTTTTTTTTTTTTAATCATTCATATTACGTATGGTATATTACATGCTCAACATCCATTTTATTTAATTTTTATTTATCTTGATTCTTTCATACAAGATTCTAAGAAGTATGAAAAACCCATTCAAAAGCATTGCATTTACAACCCTGATAGTATCAACAATATTGCAGTTTATATAGACCTTACCAACAAATGGTCTCATCTCTTTTCTGGTGTGTTTCTTAAGAAACTGTGACGGTGGATCGAGTTCGACTTCAGCATAGCCCATAGTTTTGTGACAGTTATTGTTTGAGTTGTACGTCCTCCTTACAGACTCCGTGTAAATCGAGCGGTACATCGGTGGTTTTAGGACAGGTGTTTTCGGTTTCGGGATCAAGTGTTTAATATTTTCCTGGAATTTACTCATCGTTTAACGTAACACGAAATTTGCTTTAATACTATATTGTATTTACGATAGCTTAACTAAATGCAAATATATTACGATGTAACAAGTACCGAGTCGGTTTTGGTGTACCGAGTATTTGTTGGATCAATGCGATGATAAACTGACACCAACATTTTAACTATAGCAACGCTCGCTACAGTATGTCGGAAAACATATAATTCAAGTATTGCAATCAAACACATAATAGTATTATATTATCACGAATTTCTTCACCCAACATAATATAAAGTTAGTACACATAAACGTCTATATTGATAAATGTTGGTATTAAGTTAACATCAAAAAAACTAATTTATTATGTATATATTACTTCCTAATTATACGTATTATACTGTATAATAGTATATTATATCTATTAATTATTTTTCCTTAAAAAAAAAAAAAACGCATTTACAAAGTTATTAAATTATATTTTGTTCATATTTGAGTAACGAGCTATTTGAATATTACTCTAAATTATTGTATAGGTCAGGTAGTTCAACGTTTCAACAAACATAATATACGGGTAAATAAATTATATTAATATAAATGTACGTTATAATATTTGAAAAATAATTACATGTACCCAATTCCTTTGGTTATTAAGAAAATGTTATTCAGAACTATAAATAAACTGAACAGTATCAATAAAACTCACATTCAATACAATATAATAAATAATAAATACAATTCATGATAAAATATAAATTGTTTGAATAAACATTTTATAACATTGTTTATTTTATAAATATTATAATAATATAATCATACTTCACAATTCATAAATAATATTATCATAATATGTTCGTAAAGTATGCGGAGATATTCAATTTTATATACTTAGTAATTTCAGTAAAGAATATTTTTGTTCTAACTATAGTATATTATTGAAAAAAATAACCAGAAAATTCGCTGTATAGTGAATTTTAGATGTAACCTGTTATCATAACATTTCAGAGGATATTTTTTAATACATTAAATATTTGTATTGCTTTAATACTATCTGCTATTATAACAACTATAATAATAAAGGTTGAATGCGCCAGGTTTCATAGGTTTAATTATCAATCTAAATATTTTGATAATTTAATTTTGTTGGAAAGAAAATAATTATGTAATATAGTTTATATTTATACGTAATGGTAAAAAATTTCCAAGTTCACACTAATAATATTTTTCAAATTACAACTAAAATAATTAATAACTAAATTCGTAATTTATCACTTAAATATTCAATTTCATTAAAAGTTCTAAAAGATTTAAAAAAAAAAAAAAAAAAACTTTCTATGTTTGATATCATAAAAATAGCAAAAAGATTTAGATTTTGAAAACCGTAGTATATCTAGAAAATACCCAAATAAATAGTTTGTTAAAACTTTAAGTCTCAACAAAAATTACTGATTTATTTATTATTGTAAAAAAAAAAAAAAAATAAATAATCAAAAAAGACAGTTAGAACGTGTAATAATTAAATAAGACATACCGTCTTAAAACTGAGATTGTAAAAAACCATAAGAAGTTTGGTAAAGTATCGGTTATGTACTTTTTTTTAAATGTACATACTATCATTTAACTATTAGTCTCAAAAAGTTTGTTTAAAAGTTAAAACTTATTAATCAAATAATAATTTAAAGCGTCATTTTACAATTATAAATTATCATTAATAAGCTATGAATAAAAAGCTAAAATTACAAAAAAAAGAAAAAATGTATTGTGGATCAATTTATCTATTACTTTCCTTAAACAAGACTACATAGTTTAGTATGTTTTACATGTCAATCATTTTAAACGTAATTAATGAACTACTAAAAAAAATTGATTGAAATTTGCAAGGAAAAACTATTTTAAAATGATAAGCGTTGTGTAATGATACATGATATATAAAATAAATGATTTGTTATTAAAAATAAAATACTTTAATGCATAGGTATACACATAACCAAGGCTTGCGACTAAAAGCATTTGCTAATTTTTATGGATTGACTTAAAATGTGACAGAGTGGTATAGAAGTGTATGTCATGTTACTACACGTTCAATTATGAAATGTTAAAGTGCTTTTTATTTTGCTTTTTTTAACTATTTAAAAAAAAAAAATGCTTATTTCCAGTTTTTCTGATTTTTTAAATTTTTTGACCAGTTTTTCTACTTTTTATGGTTTTCTTTTTGCAATGTTGTTTATGATAGAATTAACAATAACAAGGCAAATATCTTGAAAGTAAAATTTGATTTTTTTTTTTATACTATAAAGATTTTTTTTTTTTTTTTTTTTTGATTTTTTTTTTTGTAAGTTTTTTTTTCCTTTTTTTTTTTTTTTTTTTTTTTTTTTTTTTTTTGTTATCTTTTATTAAATTGCTTTTTAGCATAGTTATAAATAATGTCTAGTACTTTATCATGTAAAAATAAAGTTTTTTTTTTTTTTATTAATAATTATTTTTGCACAAATTTAAGTTTTGTATATACTTATTTGAGTGCTTATAACGATGTTTTTAAGCGCTTATTTTAATGATTTTAAATGCTATAAGTTTCGAGCCCTGCACATAACAACAAAAAAAACACAAATTTTCCAAAATTCAAAATATATTATTAGTTTTTATTAATCTAGATTATATGATTTGATCTGCCGTTTAATAAATTATATTTATAATATAAGCATATTATGTCTTTTATACATAATATACATATAACAAGATATTATAGTGTAGAGATGATTTAAAAGTATGGATAATTTAACAAAAACAATTTTAAATTAATTTCTGTGTTTTTGTAATACTATATATCTTGTATGACAAAATTTTGTATTGTTACAACTGTTGCCGTTTTACTAACTCATAGTAACATCCTTTTAACTTTTGTAACTCTTCGTGAGAACCAAGTTCAGTGATCTGCCCTTGCGAAACAACAGCAATGTAATCTGCCGATTGAATTGTTGACAGACGATGAGCGATTGTAATACATGTTCTACCTTTCCTAGCTTCATCTAAAGCTTCTTGAACAATCTAAAAATCAAATACCATAATTGTTGTGTTTAGACGCTTTTTAAATAATTATAATAATTATTGTCAACTTTAAATTATTAAATCATTTTTAAATTATGTACTGCACTATAAACAAAATTGACTTAAATAAATATATAGAATATTTGATTAATATAATATACACATTATAATTTTATGAAAATGATAACGAAGGTATGCCATAATAATAGTATTTATTTTAATAATGAATTGGTTATTAAATATAAATTAAGGTAATTATTTCAAAACTTGGGACTTGCATTTTATTTATATATGTATAATGTATAAACACCAACTTAGTACATATTATTGTATACTTGAATTTCAAATTTTGAAATTTAAGATTTTTAGAAAAAAAAAATATTACTGGATGCTGGTGGAGAACTTAATATGAATGAAAAATATAACATATAATGTTAATAAATGTTTAAGATTAAACAAGTGTAAAAAATTGACGAGTATAATTTTATATATTTTATTGAATTATAATTTATAGCTAATGAAATATTTTTCGTATAAAATATCTTACTTTCTCACTTTCTGTGTCCAATGCTGAAGTAGCTTCGTCCAACAAAAGTATTTTAGGATTTCTTACCAACGCTCTAGCTATAGCAATTCTTTGTTTTTGACCACCAGATAACTGTGTACCTCTGTCACCAGCTATTGTGTCGTAACCCTACAAATTTTATATTTTATTATATACTTACTTTAATTACAAAAATAATAAATTCAACGAAGAATTTTATTTTATTATATACTTGTGGTAGATTCATTATAAAATTATGCGCATTTGCTTTTTTTGCAGCTTCAACTATTACATCAAAAGGTACATCATTAGTAGATACACCATAACTTATATTTTCTTTAATAGTGCAGTCAAACAACACAGGTTCTTGAGTAACTAGACCAATATTATTTCGCAAATGTTTGATGTTTATTTTCCGGATGTCATTACCATCTACTTCCTAAAAGTTAAAATTAATAAAATTCGTAATTATTTTTAAACGGTTATATTATTTATAAAATGATGGATAATAATAAAACTCACGATCACACCAAAAGAAGGATTGTAAAATCTCTCAAGAAGTGAAATAACCGTACTTTTTCCACAACCCGATTCGCCAACTAATGCTAATGTTTTTCCTGCTTCTACAGTGAAATGCATGTTGTTTAAGACTTTCTTCGCCTTTCTAGTCGGATACGAAAAACTAACGCCTTTAAATGATATTTTGCCTATTATTTCCTAAAAAAAAAAAGATTATACATAAACTATATAAATATGCATACCATAATATATATATAAATATAGGTAATTGTATTAAAAAGAAAAATAATAATACAAAATTGTAAAAATACCGGTTTATCCCCTTCGTTTGATTGACTATCGATTTCCGTTGGTTTTTCAATTAGCTGGAATATAAGGGAGGCGGAATGTTTTGCTTTAGCATAATCTTGTAGGAAAGCCATTGTATGACCGACAGAATGAGCAGAGAATGACAGTGCAAAAAAAACCCCTGTAAATATCAATTATATTAACTTATTGTTTGTTGTCAATCAGAATGCAGTTTTACTAAACATACCTATATACGGCGGAAGGTGTCATTTCTCCTTTAAGTACCAAATACGATCCATACTTGAATGCGACTGAATATAATATATATGTAATCGATTGTGATAGAGCAAATAAAGCCGCATATATGTATGCCTGTTTTTTTGCTTCTCTAATAAATAATTGAATTCAATTTAAATTCTACATTAATCACAAAGGCTATGGTTTAATTTTACTTGTTTGGGATTTTTAAGCTTTTATGATAGAGCTCAACAAACTTTTCCTCCTTTCCTAAAGATTGCACCGTACGCACATTCTGCACACTTTCAGTCGCAATCTAAAAATTAAACATGTTTTATCTTAGTTATAAAATGTACATGATATATTACTCTGCCCGCTTCGTCCATAAATTTCGCGTCTCTCCGTTGGTTTTTTCTAAGACCCATTTGTTGTTGGTATCCAGCGCCTATTATCAATGGAACAGCTAGGCTAAGAACTATAGCTAGTTTCCATCCAAAAATAAGCGCTATAAAAATAGCTATAGCGAGCGTTACAGTCGATGACATCACTTGACCGACACGCATTCCACCAGCCTAAATAAACAAACAATAAAAAATTAAATAAAATAGTAATAATAATTAATTTTAAATTAAAACATATCATATTTAGGTAAATATAAGCAGACCGCTTTCACTATTGGAGCATCTCTTGCTAATTTCGTGGTCAGACTCCCTGGGTTTGAATCTTTGTTATCGAACCACCCAACAGATTGCCGGAGTAAATTAGTGAATGCCATAGATCGGAGACGCATCATCAGTTTCTCCGAAGCGTATGTTAGAAACCACGTCTATAAACATGACTTTCAATTTATAATTTAACCTGATAAGACAATTTGAAATATAATAATTTGAAGTACATACTTGGCATACTATTGTAAGACCAGCTGTTATTCCAAGTAAAACAAACATAAGAGACCAAAACCGTGCTTCTCTTTTCAATTCTTCGCCTTTCAGTGTTAAAGACTAATATCAAATGACATTTTAGTCAAAATTATATTGTAAATGATTTGTATTCAATATCGTGATAATTATTTTTAATTTTAGTTAATTTCTCACCTCAAACACTTGTCCATAAAAATATGCATAAATAGGAACTAAACCACCGTTGATGATACAACCGATACAACCGAACAATAAAAATACCCATTCCGGTGAGTTAAATTTAATCAATTTCCACATACAATATTTGGAATTTTTTTTCTATGAAAAAAACATACCATTATACATTTATATTATTAGTGTGTTTCATTAACACACCCGCATGAATATGGCTCAATAAATAAATCCCAACATCACAAAAAGCAAATAATAATGAACTGTATCTATAATATTACCACACAATTATTATGAAATTGTATGATGCTTGTTTTTCTAATATTGTTAAGCTTCTGCAGCTCCTCGGGAATATCAGTCTTTAAACACTTGAAAATGATATATTTTTATTATTGTTATTAATGATTGAAATTAGTTTATTATTGATATGAAATATGCATCAAAGTGATTAATAAATAAGCATTAGTTTAAGCTATAATCTTCTTACAATTTCGTTCATATCCTCCTCTTCACATACTGAACAATCTTTAAGTAATTCTTCACAATTTTCATAATCGTCAGCCTTATCCTCTTTTCTTTAAATTGTGGTTAAATGTAACAATTAATTATTATGCTTTATATGTTTTATATTTACTAATAACTCACTCTAGAGTTGTTTCTTCTTTGTTCTCGTTACATGTTTTGGTTTGAGTCACCACTAGCTTATAGTATAAACCTTTTTTATCCATTAATTCAGAATGTGTTCCGGATTCATAAATTTTACCGTTCTAATAAAAAATAAATCAATAAAAATTCTCTCTAGAATTGTTTTGATTGATTAAATATAAATACCTTCATTGCATGTATAACATCCGCATTTCTAATTGTTGAGAGTCTATGAGCTACGATAATAGTCGTTCTACCTTTCATTACTCGATCTAATGCATCTTGAACAACTCCTTCACTCTGAGAGTCTAACGCTGACGTTGCTTCATCCAACAAAAGTATTTTTGGATCCCTAACTAATGCTCTTGCTATTGAGATCCGTTGTTTTTGTCCACCAGATAGTTGACAACCTCTGTCGCCAACATACGTGTTATAGCCCTAAATAATATATATTTCATGTTATTATTTTTCAACTGACATAATATTTATGGTTTAAGAACTCATTACGTTTGGTAATTCTTTTATAAAATCGTGGGCATTAGCTTGAATAGCTGCTTCAATAAGTTCTTCATTTGTGATATCTTCACGGCCGTATCGGATATTTTCTGCGATTGAGACTCCGAAAAGAATGGGTTCTTGAGATACAACCCCGATTTGATCTCGTAGCCAATGAACATTAAGATCGGTTAGTTTAATAGAATCTAAATAAATCTGGAAATGGTGAAACAATAATATGAAATAAAAGTAAATCAAGGTAATTGGCAAAACGATTTACTTGTCCAGCTTCTGGGTCATAGAATCGTAAAAGTAGACCTACAATAGTACTTTTACCAGCACCACTTGAACCCACTAATGCAACTGTTTGACCTGGTTTGATTGTAAAACTCAAATTATTTAGTACCTGCAATATGTTTAGTATAATAAAACAGTTGTTGATTATTATTTTATTCATTCGCACGCTTTGACTCACTTTGACTGCTGATCTCGATGGATACCTGAAATCTACATTTCGAACTTCAATTTTGCCTGTAACCTTTCTCGGTTTTAGTCCTTTTTTTGAATAAGAATCAATTTTTGGAACTCTATCAATAATACCATATAAATTTCTTGCCACCCCGATAGCTGTGCTAACTGAATTTAAATACGGTAGAGCACTACCAATAGAAAATGATCCTGCCATCACGCTAAAGAAAACCTATTTAGCATTATATCATACCGTTATAAGCTAATAAGATAATTTTTTTTAAATAGTTAGTAATAGTTACGGTAAAAACTGTGCCAGGCGTAGCTTCACCAATTGAAACCAAATTAGCTCCGCAGTAAAATGCAACCCCATAACCTGTGTACATCAACATGAATACGGTGCCAAGTCCTATTGAAAAAAGCTTATACCTTTTTGTTGCAATATTTCGTCCTTTTTTTAACGCTGCGACGTAGCTATAGATAAACATTAAAAGAAATTTAAATATATTAGATTATTTTACAACGTTACAAATAGTAAACTTTGAGTAACCAAGTTCATTTTTTATAATTACTTACAACAACTATATTCTGTAGATTATATATGGCTTGATGAAATATGAAATTTATTTTAGATAATTTATTTGAAAATTTAATTAAAATTTAGATAATATAAATAATTTAGTAAAATAGTAGCTTTAACCACATCAATAACTAACAAAAAGTGATAACAAAAGATATTAAAAAGACATATTCTCGTTTCAATTAAATTATTATAATTTATATTGTTTTCAATTTTAAAATTAATTTTACGTGTACCTATCTCAATTCCTAATCCGAAGAGAGTTTACGCGTGTTCTTTATCTGCACCAAAAATGACCCAGGAAAGTTAACATAATAAGTTGATCTGGAAAAATAACTGAATATCTATTTATAATGCAAATCTAGATGAAAAATGTCCTTAAATTTCCTTTGTCAAAAATAATGAAAATATTAAAAACGTATTTTAAGCATTAACGCTTTTAATGTATAATAATTATGACTACTTATAAGGATTTATGATTTAAGAAAGTGTACTATTTTATTATCACCCTATTATTTAAACCAGTATTACATCGAATCAATTAAGATAGTAGGTATGATATATATATATATATATATATATATATATATATATATATATATATAATACATATAACGTTTACACACCGTGAGATTCCTTGTTTTTCTAATCCGAACGCGGCTACTGTTCTGATGGAAGTAAAAATTTCTTCAGCAATCGATCCAGCCTCTGCGTATTTTATTTGTTCCCTATGACAAGCTTTGGATGCATTCTGAAAAATATTAATTTCGATTTATTATACTCACATAAAATTTACATATTGTATTCGTACTATTAGGCATGTGATTTAACTGCAGACATACAAATAATCTCACCAGACTTAGAAAACTCATGATTCCTATAATTATTGGTCCAACGAGAAGCAAGATCCCTGTTAGTTTAGGGCTTATGTAGAAACCAATCCACAGACCAGAAATAAATGTAGATACGAACTGCGTGAGCATGCTAAACTTGCTACTTATACCTTCCCGAATTCGTTCTAGATCACTGTTTGAGTATACAATCAATATTAAACAAATCATTATTTTTTAATTTGTATCAGTATTTAGTATATTATATATAAAACAAATATAGATAGTAATTAATAACTGCCAATAACAAATGTGCATTATACTCGAATAGTTTTGATGTAAGATCACTGCTCTGATTAGTATCGAACCAAGTTATGTCTTGTCTTATGATCTGCGAGAAAAAAATATTACGAAGTCTGTACACTTGTCTTTCACATGCCATCTCCCAACACCAAGTCTATAACATAAGCTGAGTTAATTCAATTATAAAAATACGGTCTTTCTATATTATAACACCTGTATGTATGCAGATATTAATACGACAATACCAATATATAAATAGTACAATGAAATATTAGTCATGTAATTATCAAATTCTTCGGGAGTGAGTGGTGGAATGGAATCAAACTGTGTGGTTATTCTTTAACAAAAAAAAAAAAAAAAAAAAAAAAATAGTATAAAAGCTAAATAAAATTTTAAAAAAATAGAAAAAATTGTATCATAATTTATTATGATATACCTACTCATTAGAAACAGTCGCGCGGAGGACGATATTATTCGACGTTGTTGCTGTGATGGGATTTAGCTGTAAAATAAAAATAAAAAATCACTACTATTTTAATTTTAAGCCTATATTTGTATTTATCCGGTAATTTCCAATAGTTGTTACTATCTCAGTTCACAGTTGTATATTTAATATAAAAAAAAACCATAAACAAGAAATTTGTGACTTTAAAATTATAATGGGTTTGTAAATGTTAAGATTTACATAAATTTGGTTACTCGTATTAATCGAGATGCCAAAATTATTTTTTTTACTTAAATGATTAAAATTTTGATTAAAAGTATTTAAGAATAATATACTACTATAGATTAATAGATTAATATTTATATTACCGCTGAAGTTTGTCTGATAAACGTATTTGTCATATCGCCGAAAATCAATGCCAGAATAGGTAAGCTAGCTCCCGAAGCCAAAGACATTATGATACCCACCATCATTAATATCATATCCCAAATGTCTGCGTATCGAAACTGCAATATTAAAACATTTTAACTGTATAGCCATAGTATAATACGTGCTTAACTAATTATTAATTAATTATTGTTCAATAGAGCAACAGGATAGTACTCGAAAATTATTGAAGCTAATAAAAATAATATAATAGATATAACATACTAATATATTATTATGTAACTAATAATCAATAATCTGTAACTATTATTTTTTTAATATTTGATGTCTAATGACGTTTTTGTATATACTGGATGATTATTTTATCAAGCAACACTCATTATTTCAAAATTTATTGAAGTTCTTAAAAAACAGACCAATGACATATATATGTCTTGAACATTATGTAATCTTACTTTTGAAGTTAATCAAGATTAAAAAAAAATTCTTTCACATCTAAAATAAAATGACCACGCCGTTTATTAATAGAAACTGCTTATATAAAACTATAAAAGACATAATATGTATTATATGTGTTATTACATAATAATATGAATTTATTAAACATAATTCTGGATTAAAACATAGTAATAGGCCTAGAAGGTTTATTCGATCAAGATAGTTACCCTATAGTTACCCTAAAATCTGACTGGTTTTAGTGAAATGTCAGTTTTTATAATTAATTAGTTTAAAAAAAAAAATACATGCACATAAAAATAAAAAATGCACTTTCTTCTTTTTTAGTTCTAGAAACGAATATTTATCAACATAACTGTCACCGATTCGGTATTATATACATATTTTATATGTTAGTGATCTACGTCATGGAAAATAAGAAAAAGTATTATATCGACAGCTTAGTATTTATTCACGAGTATATAAGTGTATGCAATAAATTATATTCAATTGTTGTACGACATAAGTACCTACATTGTACTAGACAATATAATAGCTATTATTTATTAATATATAACACGTTTTTAATTTACTCTTAAAATACATTAATTTTCATAAAAAATAATCATATTGTTATTTTTAAATTTGTTTAGACTTTATTATAGGTTTTTGGTATAAGCCAAAATGGCACAGATCATTATTGAATTATTGGCACTTATTGCACGGTTGCTTTAAAAATTTCATAATTTTCTTCTCTTCAACTTCATGACTTTAAAAATATAGATGAATCTATTCAATATTATCATTTACATTATAGTCAATATTCATGTACAAGCTTCACTCAAAGTCACATTCTAACATTAATGAAATAATAGCATAGTTACAGCCTACAATCAAATATAAATATAATACACTTATATACAAAAGAAAGATATTTTTACTAGGAAATAAACAAACTTAACATCACTATAAAATTAATTAACTAGCTACTCTATACTATGGAATAAATTGTAATCCATTACCACTTAAAAAAAAGTAACTTATCACATATTTTAGTTAAAATTAACTGAACTTTAACTTTATAACTCGATAATGTAGCTTTCAACTTCATAAATTAGTATACAATACATTAAACTCTAAATCAGTATGATCATATATGTTTTTTTTTTTATGACAAAAAATATTAGGTTTGGTATTTTTTTAATAGGGTTACGAATTCTAACTATTATAATATATTTTAAATAAATAAGTTAAAAAAACATATTTCCTTTTACTTAAATAACCTATAACTTTAATTTCATTTAGGTATTTATTTACGAATTTTATTTTTGTATCTCTATAAAATATATTTTATTATTATATTATTCAACCTTTTCCTGTACTAGATATACATTTGTATAATTAATATAATTATTTTAATTCTTATCTCCAGCACAGCCTAAGACTTTAGAGATGATCCAATAAAAATTTAAATTGTATTGTATTAATTATTAATGCTTCTTAAAACAAATAAACCTTAATTTTTTATAATAAATGTGCATCAATAGTTTATTATAAAAAATTATTTGAATCTGAATAACAGGATTGTATAACGCGTTTTATATTATAAATTTTGAATATTACTTTGATAAAATATTACATTTGAAAACCTTTTTAAGTTTTAAACAATATTTAGTAATAATAACTAATCTGTAAAAATTAATGGTTAGTACTAAATATTTTATTTTATCTTAAAGAAAAGATCTGTAGCTGCAATTAGATTTCCAAGAAATCAATTACAAAATATTCATTTTCTAAATTTTTAGAACAGGTATTGGTACTAAAGTTAAATTTCGAATTTAGGGGTACATTCATTTAGCTGCTTTCTCGTATTAAATCTATACTAGTATAATAGTATGATAGTATAATGTATGCATCAAGTACTATATAGATTTCAATATTTATAACTATAGTTATAAATATTAAATAATTGATAATTTTAGACTTACAATGCGCAAAAGGCCAAATTTGACATCGGATACGGATTTGCATTCTGGTTTCACTATGGATCTGGAAAAACATATTACAACGTTAATAATAATGTTATGTACATTAAACAAAGTAATGTGTATATGTATATAATAATATGGCGTATAGAATACTTATTAGTCTGATTTTATGTAATACAATGTATTCTAACCTATTATTCAGATTCAGCGTGGAGTTCGATAATCCCGAATGGATTGATGCGCTTATGATTGATGGCAACTCAATTTCTTCTGCGAATTCATGTTTCTGTAACATCACATAGCATATACACTTCATTTATGTACTCACTTTTGTAATCGATCGTTTATTTGTTGTGTGCATTGTATACACTCCACACAAAATATGATCGAACTTATTCTTCATTAATTTTTAACGAAATAAATACCTTATTTCATTTGTTTTGCCTATTTATGCGAGTCAAAATGTTTCTAAGTCACTTATTTTACGTTAAGAACATCTTGTTCACGCTTTTGTAAAGGTAAAGTCATCATATCATCATAGGAAAGTGAAAAAAACAACCTATCTACTAATATAAATTTCCACAAGCGTTATTAATTATTATATTTAACTACTTCTAAAATGAGAAACATAATTTTTTTTGAGTGATTAAATACAAATGTCCGATACTCCGATCATTATTAGTCTCGTACCCAAGTATGTCGGTCATCAATATTTTAAGTATTTTAAAGTAATAACTCGTATAAATAAAAGTATATACATTGTAAAGTGTTATTAACTTATAACATAATGAGAAATAATAATAATTACCGATTACTGATTAGATAAATATAATAACTAATAATCGCGCCTATCTACTTCCCACTGCATATATTTTAAATCAGTATTGTTCATGTATAAACATAGGCTTATTGTAGCCAAATTAATAGTAATATTAGAATTATTTAGAATATTTAGGTTTAAAAAAAATGTTTTAAATATAAGTTATGTTGAATAAAACAAATATGACATCTGATAAACACTATTAATATAGTACATTAGTATATATTTAGAATGTACATAAATATTGGATTGTATTTGTATATTAAAATATTATAAATCATTATTACGGATTTCAGGTTTATAATCTCTTTTGAATATAAAGCCAGAAAATGCAAATATTATAGGTATAATATATTTGAATGAATTTATTTTTCAATTTTTAAAAATAAATGTTTATATTACCTGTTATAGGTACATTAATACATATAAACCTACTACATACATTATAATAGATACTGAAGAAAGATAAAAGGTAATGTGATTTTATAAAATTGCATAATATTACCTAAAACACATATTTTTTTATAGATAATAACCTATTAATAATACAATATAAAATAGGTACGTATATTACGAGTATTATTCATCATTACAAATTTTTGGATGTATAATCTAGTTTTAATATAATTAATGAAAATATTTTTATTAATTTTTTATTTTAATAATTTTTAATCGGGTTTTTTTTTTTAAGGCATACCTGTATAAATGTCTACACATAGCATTGTAATGTAATTATTACTTTTATTTTATTGATCTTTATTTATTCTTCCTATTCACGAATCTTCAATTGAATCTACAGTACTTGTTTCTAATCAAATTAATGTATGTGTTTTATTTGATGTTCATTATAAAATTGTATTATAAATAACTTGATCTGAGTTTTTATACCAACGATAATCTAATTGATGAACGCTCAAGTTGTTTTCTGAATACGACATTAATCAATTAGTGATCACTAGACATTCGAGAATTTGCATATATTTTTCTAGATAATCTTATTGCATAGTAAGTAAGTTCAAAACACGACTTAAAATGTTGTCAATGGAATAACCAAAAATTTTAATATATGATTTCCACATTTTGAAATTTTTAATTTTAAAGATTGTAAAGACATACTTGAAAAATAGTTCTTATACGATTTAATATTCAATATCGTTAATATTTAAACTTTGATTATTCACAAAACGTTAATGTGGCTTTATGATAAACTATTTTTTATAATCAATAAAAAAACCAATTAAGAAATCTTGTATTAAATTGTCAAGTTTTTGGGGTTTAAATTTAAAATGTTATGAAAATGTTTGTACTTTGAACTTAAATAGTCATAATAAAAGTTATAGTTATGTAATTATGTACCTTTGATGGATTTTAATTGTGATAAAAAATACCTATGATGAACCTTGTACGAAACTTTAAGCAAGTTTTACTTACAAAAAAAAATATTTTCAACTTATTACACGTTAACCAGAAAAAGATTTTAAATAGGTAAACAATTTCAAATGAGTAAAAAAAAGGACAAAATATATTGAAAATTGTATCATGTTAGAAATATTATTAAAAATTTTACTAAAATTCAAGTCTTTAGGGTTACTTATTCGTTTTTAAAATACAACATTAAACAAAATCGAATTAATTTTATCAAAAAAAAATGTTGTATAAATATTTCCGTTTTCCTGATTATTTAAAAAAATTCTCTTTACTCTCATCACTATAGTATAAAAATTATCAAATTTGCTTCCAAACTCTATTCTTAATAATCAAGATAATATTAATACTGTTAAATACTCTTACAATCATATATTATATCATTCTTTTGGAAATAAGTGATTAGTGAGAGAAAATATACTATTTTAATTGATAATTTAATTTACTATACTCAATTGTTTTATTAAGTATTATTATTTACTACATAAATAGATAATATTTACAAACACTTAAAATGAAACTCAGTGTCAAGCTATCAATATAGAATCATATAGGAAAAATAATATATTTTTAAATTGATCCAACATAATATTAAATCGATTTATACTATTTTCTTTCAATTTTCTTTTATTTAAGTATGAACAGTTGCTTTAGTTTATCTAGTGAAGTGTTTTTTTAAATCAACATATTCTTTTATTTAACCGGATATTACTGCCTAGTATTTTACTTATTTCGTTTCTTATGAATAATCCGTTCTTTAAAAGCAAATATAATGTGGAAAATACTGTTCTTCATCATATAAATATTTTAAAAAGAAACACTTGTGCCAATATTTGAAATGTATTAAAAGTGTAAACATCAATTATCGTTGAAAAAGAGTATAATAGATTAGTAAAAATGCATATCATTGTTTTCATTATAAATTTCTAAATCAATAATTAAAACAATATTATTTCTTAAACGTTAAATTAAAACTCTTCATAAATTATACGATAGCCATCCTCATCATAAATATTTGAAGTATTCCTATGCCTATGAATATGTTTTTCAAAATAATTGTATTAATTATTCATATACAATTCATATAGTAATTTATTTTATTAACAATATTAAAAAAAAATTATCATAATGATAGGTATTTGTATAGCATATTTGTTTTAATAAATCATTAAATTGTTAATATTATCGATTAATAATATAATAATATTTTTTATCTACCAAAGAAAATAATTAGAATAAGTTATTAATAATATAGTCATTGAGTGTCTATAAATTAAATATGCTGTTTATATTTTTGGTTTATATAAAATTTAACCTTGAAAAAATTAATAATTTTGTTAAAAAAACTTCCTACTGTATAATAATAGTTGTTAAGAATTTAAGACAACGCAATGGGAAAAATAGTTTGTAATTAATAATATTTGTTTATATGAAAATTTTCTAATTAACTTACTATTATAGTTATATCGAAAACTTTACACCTTATTATATGTGCATAATTTTTTTTTTATAAAACAGATATTATACTAAATTAATTTATTATACAATTTTTTAGAACTCTATGTATATGTGTTTCTATTTTATAATAATAGTTTTCTTGTATTTATTTCATAGTATTTCAATTAACTGGTTTAGGTAATAATATTATCTAAAATTAATTACCCATCATACTAAATTACAAAAAAACGGTCATAAGTTCAAATAAGCCGGTATTGAAATAAAAGATAATTTATTCATAACTATAGCCTTTTTAATCTGTTAAAACAATTTATTTATTTTTTTAATAATTATTTCAAATTATTGCTTCTAGCAAATGGTTGTCGTACCTGATGTATTTTATTGTTGTTGAATTTACTTTTGTAGACATCTTGATCCACTGTGTAAGTTTTTGACGGCATGATTCATTAACATATAAATACATTTACACGGTACCCGTAACTGACGTAAATCCTCCGTCTATTTAATAATCTACTTGTTAAATAATCGATGACACGAGTATAAAATATAACAAATGGGAGATTAAAAACATTTTTGTCTTAAATAAAAGTAGTGATTAGTATGTGTGTGTGTTCATGTGTTACTCATTAAAGTTTATGCTTTAAAAAAATCGTCTTGGTAAATTGTAGAGAACCGCTGAAAATATAGTATAAAATTAGTAAATATCTAATCTATTTGATTGTTTGAGAGAGGGAAATAGAGAATCGTATACATCGTTAAGTGCTTTAAAAAAAAAAATGCACACTTGAGGGCATAGATCAATAAGAACGTGTGGTAAGATAATTATTATACATAATACGTTAGTATATTTTTAGTATATTATGCAATTATTTATTAAAACCCAGTGGCGTAATTTCAGTTTTCAGTTGTGGGGACAAAAAGTTTGACCAGTCCATATAGATAACTGAAAAAAAAAAACGCTCACTCACTGTAATCGCAATATAATTTCTACTTCATTTTTTTTTAACCTTTTTTATAATTTCCATCTTACATAATCGCATATATATATTGTCATAGACAAAAATAACCTAATTTTGTAATTAATAACGTATGAGAAACTAAATAAATATAGTACCTACCTCAGTAACGTCGTACTGCTCTCCTGATCAGTAGGTGTCGAGTAGGCCACAGTAATGCATGTATTAAATTTAAATTCAATGAAATATCATTTATTACGAAAAAGGATTCTGAGTAAAGACGGTTTTAGTCTACATCACTATAAGATTTCTTATTGTGTTTTAATTATTGTTATTAAGTAAAGTAATTTATTTTACCATTAGTAATACAGTAGCTTGAATTAATTTTTTTCCGAAAATATTGCATTTGAAAATATCATTGAATGTATAAAATGTATTAATAGTAAAAAATTATGTCCCAATGAACAATTTTATTGAACTATAAAAAAAAATAATGAATATTGTTATTTATAGTTTAAAATTGAAGTGTAAATGTTTACCAGTCAAACGATAAATTTCTAAACATTTTGTGTAAATTAAGCGAAAAAAACATTTGTGCCCAAATATAAGTAGAAACAATAGTAACGTAAATATGCGCATTGATAATTTTTTTATTTTTGAAAAATCATTAGGAAGAGACTTATAAAAATGTATTAAATTTGTATGTTTGTATGTGATTTATTTATATAATTTTTCCAAATGTGTATTTGTTTTAAAATCAATAAGTTCCGGATGAGCAATTTGTTAAACCTCATTTTCATCTAACAAAAATATATGTCCATTTCTCCGAAATGAAATCATGAGTGAATTGACACTGCTTTTCAAATTAAACCAATAATCGCTCTAAAATACTCACAAAATCATTCGTTGAAGCGTCAATAAAATATGAGTTTTATAAAAAATAATTGCTTTTAGAAAATATTTTAAATTATAAACAGTTTATGAACAAGAAGATGTTGAGTTAGAAGATTTGAAGAAACTATTATTAAATAAATCTGTCTATCCCAATCTATACTCACTTTTACAAGTGACATTATCCATTCCTGTCAGTTCGGCTTCATGCGAACAGTCATTCTCAGCAATGAGAAGAATTAAGACATGGCTTAGAACTTTTATGCACCAAGAAAGATTTAAAAATATCTCTTTAATATGTATAGAAATAGATATTTCAAATAAAATTTTTACAGAAAATATTTTAAACGAATTTTCTAAAAATGATCGTAGATTTTCTTTTTAATAATAAAATTCAAATGTAGTATTTTTTTTCTTTGTTTTAATTGTTTAAAATATTTTATAATGTATTTTATTATGTTTTTATATGACTGTATAGAGTGAGAACTCCTGTATCTCTTATTTGGAAAGGTATAAGTAAATAAATTACTAATAACCGTGGTGTGTTCAAAAGATATACTGAATAGTAGTGTGGTAATCTAATTTACCATGTGTCTATTTGATATTTATTTGTCCAGCCTCTCCCTCAAGTAAAATTTTGAAATTACGCCTATGCATACACCGCTAATAAAATTAATAAAAACTATAATTAGTCTAATATTCAAAATTAAACGAAACCAGATTAATAGTTCTAGTTTTTAATTATTATTTAAAAATACTATTCATGGAAGCCTTAACTTTAACGTACCTATTTTGTATTATTATATTTTACGCACAATGGCAATTGTTTAAAAATATTTTTATTAATTAAAAGACATTACTTATTTATAAAACGCCACGAACCGACAAACCTATTTATATCATTCTGGGGTTAGTCAATATTATATACTCAAAAGGATGACAATACCTAATAAATCATCCTTAAACATAAATACTATTTTTAATATTTAATTTTAAATAAAGATAGTCAAGACTTAAATTGTAGTATTATAAGTATTATGTTGTATATTATAACGAGCCTACATATGGCGTATATAATCAATAAACAAACAAATTAATAAAGATAATATTAAATTATATATTTTATCCGTAAATTTTAGAATTTAAAGATATTTTTATTTTTTTTAAGTGTATACTTTAAGAATAATAAGAGAAAATTTGATTGAAAAATTGAAAATTCTCTGTATTTTTCAAAATAACCAAGTTTAACGGAAAATATAAGAACTAGGATATTTGGAAACTATTACCCAAAACCAGTTTTTGAGATAATCAGTTTTGTTGTTTTTTTTTTTGGCGGATCTTGAAAATGAATAACTGTCGAGTTTACAGTTCTTAAAGATTAAAATTGAATTAATTTAAATGGGCTGAAATATCAGCTAAGAAAACAAAATTCTGAATCCATTCTCCTTTTTTCAAATCCTTTTTTTTCTAATTATATATATTTGTATTTCCCAGCGAAGATTATAAAGTCGTTTTAATACTTTTTTTTTCAATTTAAATACTAAATCTAATTTATTGTAATATAACACATATTTATGTTCCAATTCAATTTCGTTTAATAATTGTCATATTTTAATCTATGAGATTTAATAAAGTTGACTTTTTTGTAACAATTTTCATTAAATTTTCCAAATTTATGTTTTTATCACATAGAGATTATAGGTAAATAATACAGTGTAAAATTATAAGTATTTCATTGATTTTTAATAAAGGTCATAAATTGGATAAATGAAGAAATATAATATGGTATTTATCAGAATGAACAAAAAAAAACATGATTTTATTGTAATTAATGATTTCAACAAACTTTGTAAAATTTTGAACTTCATATAGTTCGAATTCATTAAAATTTTAAGTTTATATGATTATTCATTTTTAAATTATAACAAAATAAAAGTATACATTTAGTTGAATACTACTTTTGCATAAAAATGTCCGTCTTTTCAATAATAATAAAATAATGGAAATTCTTAATTTTTGCATCTTTAAAGGTACGAATTAGATCGTATTTCAATTTAAAACTATCCTCAAAGTTGAAAGTTTAACCATTTTATCGATTTATTATCGTATATAAAAACACACACATACACAAAATAACATCCTTCTTCATAAAATCAAATCATTTATCGCACTGTTCAGAATGTAAAATGTAAGCTTAGAAATGAAAAATTGTAATATTATGTTGTTGTGCAAGTCCATTGTCCATATTTAAGTCTTTTTAAATGTGTACTTATATGGCTATATAATATTTGCAATCTTCTATTCAACATTAAAAGAAGAAGAAAATAAACAATAATAGCTTGCGTTTAAAAATAGGTACACAATAAAAGCGGTCTAAATGTTAAGTCCCTTTGCACAACAAATACACACATTCTACTAACACTAAACCTCACGCTTTTAAAATCAAACTAGACAAGACAAAATTCTCACTTTGCACCTTCACCCCTCAAATTATGCCACTGTTAAAATTTAACTTTTCATATTACGCCTTTGATAGTATAATACCTACCCTCAATACGAATAATATAATATTACAACTCTTAAAGACTTCATAAACCCTCCTCAATTTAAACTTTTAAAATAGTTGTAATAAAATGAGTAATGACTTTAGTAATTTAAGTTTATATACGTTCGAGAGTCATTATATTTAAATTAATTATGATCATTATTTTACCTTACAAAAACCACTATAAAGTGGCAATTTACTGTAGAATTTTACTTGGTTTTTTCTCAACACAAATGCTCAAAATCTGTTATTATTTGTGATTTTAACACAATATTATGAAACGTGAAAGTCAGATATCGTACAGAAGTTATTTATAATATCACTAAATAGAGCCCTTAACTAATTTTCCTAATTTACTCAAATATTTTTCACCGATTCAGTTTATTTTAATGTTGTTTAAGACATATTCCAAATTTTTATGATCGTATAATCACTCTTTGTCTTAAACTTTGTTCAATTTTGAACTAAAATTTAATATATTTAACTTTTTAATAATATTTCTTCGATTTAAAAAAAAAATCAATGGAAAAATAATAAATATTATTATAAAATACTTTGTTTCATAAAAAATGTAAAATACATTAATTTAATACTTCTTTAACTCTACATATTTTTGTAGCTAATATAATTTATGAAATATTTATTTTTAATATTTTTCTTTAAATAATTTTAGATGTTACACCCGTATGTATTATCTTCGTATTACAAACGTACAAATCGTATAACTTACCAAAATTACGTTCATTAGAATCGATTTTGTGCTGTAAAATGTAAACTTACAGAGTGAATTAACTTAAAATTAAACTAAAAGGTAAGAATATTATCTGCTATCTCTCGTTAATTTTTAATTTTAATTTTAATTACATTAATCAAGTTATGAGTATGTAAAATACTAAAATATAAAAATGTTTATAGCTTGTTTAAAAATTATAATATCATAAAAACATTTAAAGACATAACAGATGGCACACTTACTATTTATTTTAATAATTTGTCAAATCATTCAATTAAAGTTAACAACATAAAATCAATTCTACTGAATCCAAATTTACCATGTTTTTAAAACGAAGACATACATGTGGATGCAGCATTTTTGTAATAATTACTTCTTTTACAATTTTAAACAGTATAGTGTCTAAGACATAATACATATGTTTTTCTTGTATACTTATGTATTATTATATTTTAAAAAGAGAATGTAATACATAATTCTAGTACATCAATTAGTGATAATTTATTTTCAACTCAGAAATATATGATAAACAGACCGTTTGATTTTTACGTTTAAAGTAAATTAATACTTTTAAATATTAGTATTTTATATTACACTATTTCCGGTATATTTCAAATCAAGAGATCCTTGTACTTGCTATTAAATTACACCATTGTGATCTATTTAATTCTCTTGTAACTAATAACCTAATAATTATGTTTTTCTTTTATTTAATATAATTTATTAAAATAATGATGATCACATTGCGTTGTATAGATAGGCTACTAAAGGTACATCCCTGTCGTCTACTTGCTTATTCTCTAGTAACCAAAAATATAATAACTATTGTAGTTCTTCAAAAATATGGTTAAATTGTAAAATAACTAATAAAGATTCATGTTTAAAAATTTCTAAAAAGGAACCAAAGTAAAAATTTCTGTTTTTCTCAATATGGATTCTGAAATAAATGAGATATAACGAACATATTGATTTCACAATAATGTGTTTTTATTATTATTTGTTTCTATATATGCGACAAAGACATAGCTGAAAAACATCGCTCACATGACGCTGAGTTAATTGATAGAGTAAGTGCTACAAGTAAAAATTTCTTTTTTTATTGTATTTTTTAAATCTTCAATATTTAAATCATTGTTAATTTTATTTATGCAATTTCTAACAACAGTTATTTCTGATTTAATTTTTAATCTGATAATAAATAATAAATTCAAAAATACTAAATAATAAAAGTATTATCTTTGTGTTTATTTTACTCTTCATACACTGTTTACATAAATTTTAATAAACACATAAAACATTATATAAAGCTGATATAAACACAAATATTAATGTAATTCATATTAACAAATGTATTTTTATTAATTTTTTTTTTTTGTCCATAAAAAAATATTTACAATCTGTGCCAGAATAAGCACAATAAGCAAATCTGATAATTTAATTTATATACATTTTGCCTGTGAATAATATGAGGTGGGAGGCCAACCAATGATAAAATCCAACAATAAACAAAACAAATAAAATAAATATAATATTATAATGATTAATAAATGTTAGACTTCCTTCACAATGAAGTTGTGTGAATTGGTCCACAGAAATTGCTTAAGTTAAAATATCTTTTTTCAAATTTTCAGTAGTTAAGTTATTTCATAATACATATTTGTTCTATAATAATCATTAATAGATTATGGTAAACTAAATTGGTTCAGGTTTTGTACATTGCACTTATTGTAGTATTGTAGTTGCTATAAAATCATTAAGATATTGAGGCACTTTTCTCTTCCGAATAGAATCTAAATGGATGATAAAAAAAAAAAAATGAACAATATCAATATTAATATACTATAAATACTTAATCAAACTACAAAATAAATAATAAATCTTATGCTTGGTATGAAATATATATTGTAATATTATTGTCATCTACAAATTTTTGTATTGACTGCCAAATCTTATTAAAAAATTCTGCAATACGTGAATTTTGGAAACTTGATATATTATGTTTAATGATTTTAAGTTATTTTCCTAAAGTTGTATTTTTATCTTGTATCTTGTTATTTAGGATATTAATTATATTAAGCACTTGGTTCATCACAAACAAATTTATAATAAATGAGCCTTTTTACTAGTTAATAAATATTAATATTTTTAAATATATAATAAATAAACGTGTTTTAATTTTTTTGAATATTACCTATAGCTTAATTTATATCTGTCATTTTTATTTTTTATTTTTTCTTATAAGTTATGAAAAATTGCTTTGTAATAGTCTAATACAGTATCACAATATTCGTACTTACAATTTCATTTTATATCTCTTATTTTGGTATTTTTATATACAGTGACCTATCTAGCGAAAATCAAATTTTGTATATGACTTACCAGAAAGATAATCTATATTATGTAGATAAAAACAATCAAAGCATTTAAATATTGTAAAAAGTATACTATGTATACAATAAACATGAGATTATCATTCTTAATTTATCGAATTTATGACCTTTATTAACAAATAAATGAAACACTAATAATTTAATACTGTACCTATTATTTATCAAAAATCTCTTTGTGATAATACAAAATTAATAATTTCAAAAACTAGTTTTGGGTAACAATTTCCAATTTTTCTTGTTTTTTATGTAGTTTAAATTTTTATCTCTCAAAAGTATCAACTGAATACAAACCGCTATCAAAAATCATCTTTAACGTTGAAAATCAAAGCTTTTTTTACTATACTTATAAGTACTTATACACAGAAAAAAAAAAATATATATATCATAAATTTTAGAATCCATACTTTAAATATGTATTTTAATATTATCTTTGTTAATTTATTGATTGATTATATACGTCCAATGTAGGCTCAATATAGGATACAACATAATACTTATAAATTATAATACTACAACTTAATATATATCTTAAGAATCTTTAACATGTATAATAATTTAACCTTAGATATTAAAAACAGTACTTTTGATTTAAGTACAGGTTCATATACAGGGTGAGAGGGGAGAAATTAATTATTTTATCATAAAATAATCAATACTCAATAGTATATATTAGGTATTGTCGTTTTTTTTGAGTGTATATACTGAATAAACACAGAACGATATGAATAGTTTTGTTGATTAGTAATGTTTTATAAATAAGTAATGTCTTTAAATTAATATTATTTAATTATTACCATTGTGCGTAAAATATAATAATACAATATAGCCATATAGGTACCTAAAAAAAGTTAAAAAAGTTAAAGCCTCCACGAATAATATTTTTTGAATTAAAATTAAAAAATAAGAATAATTAATCTGGTTTCGTTTGATTTTAATTTTTAATATCAGGCTCTTTACAGTTTTTATTAATGTTATTAACATTACATGATTCAAAATATTTTATATAAGTAGATAATTATTATTTATATTTTTAAATTAATTCAGAAACAATAAAACATTTGTTTTTGTTCATTAGTGGTTTGTCCATTCAATAATATAATACTCTTAACATGTTTTTAGTAATTATTTTATTGTAAGTTAAATTTGTTTCTAAGTAAAATTGTTGAGTTCAATTTTACTTTTGTTCATACACTTATTTGTGTCTTGTGAATTAATTTTTAAGACTAAATTATGTATTTAATTAATTCAAATTATTTAAGTATCACTAATAATAATTAATATATATGTAAATAACATTTATTATTTTTCATTTTAGTACAACATTTTTAGGTACACGTCTATACAAGATTAGTCCCAAGAGTAATGGAGACAAAATTTAAATACACTTAATTGTTAGATACCTACCTAATATATTTTAATTTAACGTATAATACTATAATGTAACGTACAGTGCCATCTAGCTGGTAATAATGTTAACGCCCGTTTTTGTTGTGTGCACAATACATAAATAATAAAATAGTAATTTTATTAGAATATATAAAAGATCACATGTATTGAGATGTGTTTGATTAATAATAGAAATAGATTTTTATACACCTCAGCGCGGAAAATAGAAAATTAAAAAATATAAATTAAAATATACAACACGAAAAACGTCTTGTATTTGAACAACTAGCGAGCCTTGAAATATTGTTTTAATATGCGTTATGGTTTCAAAAAATAATAATTGTTCTATGTTCACGATTAAATATACAGCACACATTATGGTATAATTAATTATATTATATTATTCATAATAGCTGATGTAATTAATTCATATAATATGAGTAAAGAGTATTATAACATTATCGGTGTTCGATACTATGAAAATGGCTGTACACGTGCGGTATAACGACATTTTGCGCGTTCGTTTTTGGCAACACTGCAACTCCTGTACCACTGATTGGAAAACACACCAGTATCTATACAACTCTACCTATCATATATTATTTTATTCACATTTCTTTTTTTTTAATTCGATTCCTTGGTAGTTGATAGTTGATACACACTCTTGTTGTCGTCGTCATTGGAGAGCATAGCCGTAGGACCGTTGAATCGAAATCGTCGGTATTTTTGTAATAAATATTTTCTCTCTGTGGGGCCGTGGTCCGTCCAGTTTTCGTGGTGTGAACGTTTCGATGGTCCGACCATCGCAACAACGCGTATCGCCGTACGGTTGAATAAAATGCAGCAGGTCACCGTGCAACCGTCGTTGCGACCGCTGTAGTGGACGGAGTTTCGCGACACCATTGCCGGTGGTGGTGTGCTTAACACAACATCCGTGGCTACAGATGGTCCGACGACGATAACATCTCAGGTAAACACTACCAAGCAGCCAAGCACTACCGAACGTACCTATCACCTTCCTTGTTGTACTGTGTCTTGCAGGGTGAAGATGGCTGAAGATGTTTCAGAAAATAGAGAATGGTCACCTTCGATGTCGGTAAGTCAAATATAACTAATTGTTATACCTTGGTAGATATTAAGTCCTGTTATACATAGCTCCCAGCTTGTATGTTACTGCTGAGCACCCATCTGTCACCTACCAAGGTGGTAAGATTTATCCTTAAAGATAATATAGTAAGCATCTCCCTTAATTTTGTATTTTATATACAAAAATATTATAAGTTATCATAAGTTTCATTTAATAAACAATCATCATTTATCTACTTGTATCAATATTGGTTTTTACCACTAATTTAAATTAACTTGGCTTTAAATATTAGGTATTTCATTTAAGTTTTCTTATTAAATAGTGATATCTTTGGAATAGGCACAATTGCTAGTATATAACACAAGCATTCCTCATAATATACACAGTTATATAGACGAATAAAGAATAACTAGTTTTTCTTATTAAACAAATATTTTTCTGTAAGGAAATAAAATTAAAAAATAAATAGATACCTATTTGAATTATTTTTTTTTTTAAAGAACGGTTCTAAAATGTATTGTATTTTTTAGATTTTTACTAAGTAAATTTAATCCTTTACTAGGACAATAAATTATGATTCTATGATTGTATTTCACCTCAGATGACATGAAATTGATAATTATTGATTGTTACACACTATCATTAAATGGTTTATGAACTTATTAAGTAATGCATTTTACATTCTTTATTTTTAGAAATATTTATAAAACAAATATTTAAGTACAATCTGTTAAATTAAAACAATATAATGTAATGCATAAAATAAGAACGATTTAAATACAGTATGAATTGAGTGAAGATGAAGTCCATTATTCTATTACATGTTACAAGATAAACAATAATTTTACCATAAAAATTACTTATGAATTTCATACTTGTAATATTTATTTTTATTTTAAGTTAAATACTTTATTACCTCTTGATTATCTATTAAAGAAAAAATATTTTTTTAATTAGTATTTATAAGAATTGTCTTAATTACCTGTAATTTGTATGGTTTTTTTCAAGGTTTTCTTTAAATGTTAATGATTATTAAAACTAATTCATAGATTTCAATATACTACTTAAATAGTTTACCCATTTAAATTTAAATGAATAATTAATGCCTGTGGTAGTTTCAATATTTATTATGTAATTTTAGTATATTTTTCAAAAATTTATTGTGAGATGTGTGTTTTTATTTTTTCAATTAAAATGTAGATCTCAAATTACTCATATTTTTGCTCTTAACATTTAGCACACATCAATATTGATTTTTTTTTTTTTATTTGTACTATATATTATGAAAGTTGTTGAAAAGAATTTTTAGAATCAAATGAATGATTTACCTATAATGTAAAGAATACTCATTATAATTTTTATAAGTATTTTATAAGCTATATATTTAGGTCTTAAAAAATCATTTATCATTATGCTATCTTTGATTAGAACTTTGATAAAGTTTTAAATTACGAATAATTATTAATATTTGTGCATTATTGTCCCTGGAAAACTTCTCTTTTTAGTGATATCGTTAAAGTGGATAGTATACAAAAGTAGAAAATGTATAAACACTATACTGTAAATTAAATTATTATTATCTATAATAGTAATTTAGGGTTGCTATTCATCCTGAATTTTCTATAGCAATACCAGTTTTTAGAACTTGTTTCTAATATTTTTTAAATATTGCCCGTGGAGTAAAAAAGTTACTGTCTGATATATTTTTTTTGTATACTGTATACCTATTGCTAAATCCTAAAAATATAATTTGTTTTTATCAAAACTTTAATTAAGTGATAACGCATTACAATGGTAGGAATATTTTTTATGTTGCATTAAAATGCTATTTACCTTTGCTTGTTAAGTTATAATAAAATACTTATTCATCTTAAATTTATGAATACTATTAACTACTATCTTAACAATTATGACTACCAGTTAATCCTTAAATTACATTGTCTAAAATTTTTATTTATACTAGGTACCTACTTTTATAATAATGAATATTTCTCTATTCCTTTATATTTATTTAATGATATTTAGTCATCATCATAGCTATAATTTTAAATCATGCTTACATTTTGATATGAATTAAAATTAAATATCTGATACAATAAATAAGTATTTATAAAAAAAAAATCAAGATTAAAATTGTATCTTTACTCCAGATCCTAACTTGGTGGTGTAACAATGTTTTATAAGTTTAAGCACATATTTAGAGAAATTAATTATACCATATATCTTTACTTATTTTTTTTATATAGATATATTGAGGTTGCCTTTAATAAAGAAATAAAAAAACTTTGTGTAAGTATAAATATTTGAATTCATTAGAGAAATCAAAGTATAAAAAACTAGTTTATGTCTTTGGTTATATTAACAAGCAGATGACCTTGATGGTTTTGATCAAATAAATCTTCAGTTGGCAGATAGAATTCTTAAATTGTTTTAACTGGATCATCAAATTTTATTCACAGATTTTCTCATTTACCCACTATAAGGAAATTGTCAGCCTAATTGTTTGCTATATAATTATTCATAGTTTTTAGATTAAATACAATGTGGCTTATCTATAATGTCATAATCACAAATAATAATAAAAATTGTACATACAGAGTTAGAGGTAACAAGTAATTTCATTGGTATATAATGTCTCACTCATAGTGATCACTTCCTGGGTATTGCACTTAAAATAATAATAGCTGAACAAACGAGATCAGAAGTTATATTATGTGACTACAATGCATGTTTCCTGTCAATTGACATAGTATAAGCTATGTCAACTGCCAAAAATGTAATAATAATAACAAACGTTAACTATGATTATTTTGTCATAATCAAACCAATTTCATATCACAATAGATTTTATAATTTTCATATATCATTAAAATATGTTATAAAATTTATTGTACCTATATATTATTTGAGTATTATTATTTTTATAATTAAATATACACTATAAAAATAAATTGCGTAGAATAATACAATATCATATTTTTTATATGGAACAAACACTAATAATTTTGATACTTAAGTACTAACTACTAAATAGCAAATACTTATATCATTAATCTCTTAATAGGAACTTTCATTTTTAGTTATTCAATAATTTCCTTCCCTAATAGGCAGCTATAGTATGTCAGACTTTTTTTTTTTAATTTAATGGCTTAAATTAATTTTGATTGTGTTTTTAAGAGGCTGTTAGAGTTATCTTTGTCTAAAAAATGTATTATAATAATATAACTTTATAAGTTCCTCCTTATTTTTAGGTATTAGGCTAATATTATATTTAATTTATAAATATAAAAATATCTATATTTTAATACAATAATAATAATTTTAAATATATTTAATCATTAAATGGTTTATATATAATTTTTCTTAAATTCCTTAAGTTTTTGGTCCCTTGGTTATGAGCTCAGAAATCAATTGTTTCCAATTAAGTCATGAAGATTTAAAATGCTGATAAATTATTTTAAAATTTAAATATCAATTAAATACTGTGTGGGACCCTATTATTATTATTAAATAAAATAATCCAATTCATAATAGAGCATAATGTATTCTTATACTTGTAAAATTTGGTATTTTATACATTAGTAAGACTAAGCAACGCGTCATGTAGGTACCACGTCCTCTTTAAATATTTTATTCGTACAGTTATTAACCTGTTGTTAATTGTTACTTATTCTGATGATTATAAAAACTGTTTTTATAGCCTTATCAAAAATTAATCTAAGACGCAAATAATAATTATATATTAAATAGCAAATAAATTATATAACTATTCTTATATTAAGAATGAATTATTTTAATTGTAATCTATTGATCATTTGTGTTATATACTCGTATTATACAATAGCGAAGTGTTCAAATTTTTTCTCTTTCTAACTGTCACTAATAGTGACATCACGCTACATCATAATATTTCTAATATATAAGAGATTATAAGTTATAAGTCACGTTCATAGTAATATGATTTGTCAAGCTTTCTTTTTTTCTTAAGAGTACGAATTGTCTGACGTAAATTTCCGATGTATTTATTATTATAATTGATGTCTACAACCAACTATTAAAGACTACTTAACCATAAATGAAATTAAAAGTATCATCGCTTTCTCATAATACCCAAGCAATATTGACCGCTTAATAAACACGATACTTACATGTTAATTTTTATTTTTAATGGTATCTCTCTTGGTATCTTTTTTATTGCTATCTTGTATTTGAACTATTGGGTGACTCATCATGCATGCAGGCCAGCTTACCCTAATTTTTTGTTTTAATAATAAATATTAGAATTTTCAAAATTAGGTACTTAAAGGTTATAAATATCATAATTATAAAGTTTTAGATATTTTTACCATTTAAGGAGTATTTTATGACGTTAAAAACATCTTTAGATCCTGAGCGGAGCGATAAATGTATTGGTTTTACTGAAACGTATTGATATAGTTATTTTTTTTATTTATAAATGACTACTATAATACAATTATATCTGATATATTGATTTTTCGGGGGGGGGGGGGGATTGTGTTATTGTTTTTTTTTTTTTTTTTTTTTTTTTTTTTTTAAGAAAAATAAATAAATTATTTTTTTTGGGTTTTTTTTGGGTTTTGGGGGGGGGGGGGGATAATCTAGTAATATTTTTTCTCACTTTTTTTGATCCCACTTCAAAATTAAAATATATCCAGTAATATAATCAGGAAGTTTTAATTTTTACACAAAAGTCAGTTTTAAACAAGATTGATTTGGATTTTTTTTTTTTCAAAAATAAACAACTAGATACAAGGATTTTTTTTACCAATTAATATTTATTATACTTTTATTTATGTTCTTAAATGCATTTTTTAGACAAACATAATATTTTAAAAATATTTAACCTATTTTTATGTTATTTATTTAATATTTCTACTTTGTATTGCTTTTTTGTTTTATATGTAATACAATTCTAGTTTGTAAGCTAAAAAGCTTAAAAATGTATCACAAGGTTCTTCGTAAGTTTATCTACTACGTAATAAAGTTTAAATTTTTAATAAATAGGATGTATTTGTATTATATTATATTAGTGACTTACACAATGACGATGACGTAAGGTGTATTCGGTAACTACTATACAGTAAAATAACCTATTATTTCTTTAGTTATCAAATTTAGAGTAAACAATATTATCTGTTTTATAAAAAGGCCGTTTTTGTATAAGATATTTTAACTCTAAACTCGATATTTTGTTAGCATTTGTTAAACTAAGGTAAAAAATTTGAGAGTAAAAACATTTTTAAATTGAAATTATACTATAATTTTCTACATACTAAAAATAATGAAGCGTTGTTTAATGTCCCAGTAATTGGTAAAATCAGTGTCGATGGTTGCAGCAGAATTAGTAGGGTCATGATGAATCTTAAATGTTATTGTTTGGTTATTAACAGTGAATAATATTACACTTACACACGACATCGATAATTTAAATTTATCAAGACAAATGCTAAATTAATGAATCCATATTAACCCAGTATATCCTTTAAAAAATATATCTGTGAAGTTTCGATCAGTGATCACTAGAAATTGTTAGGTATTAAAGTTATGTGTTTAACTTAAAATGCATATAATGCATTTTTGTTTTATGTAGGTTTAGAATATTTGTTGATATTTATCTCATTGTAACACATTTATTTTTGTTTTTTTATATATTTTATATATTATGGAAAGTATCAATGTGTTGAAAAAATGCTAATATTTTAAGTATTATGTTAAAAGGAATTGTGAAAGATAATTGTATATTCTTGAAAAATATTACGTAAATTCCATTTGGTAGGTATGAATAATCTTAATATCATTAATATCTCTATACACCTTCAATTAATTAATATTTTAAAATAAATAGTTACTGTTAAACGTTATGAATCGTCTTCTAGCCAATAATATATTAAATTAGTTTATAATACTTCTAAAGCTATGCTATGCAATTTGTTTTAACTAACAAAGCCAGAAGTCAGTTAATATGAATGTTTAACGACTTACAAATAAATTTAATTTTAGTCTGAAAACATGTTTGAATAGGAAAAAAATGCATTAATAAATTAATAATAGTCTACGTCATGATAACCAAAATTGAATTTATTTGATAAAAATAAACAATATTTTTTTTTCATATTGTATTAAGACATAGTTATTTTATCGTTTTAAATTCTGATTCGGAAATACGTACTTAATAGTATTACAATAAGTTATATTATATGTACAGGGTAATAAATTAAACGTAAGACATCTAATTATTTCAGAAAACACTATACTTTTGAAAAATATTGAGTATTTGCGTTAAATAGATGCCGGATATATAAATATTATAAATTATAACACTTTTAAACGCTATTTTTTTTTGCTAAATAATAATGTATATTTTTACTTGATGTTTTTATTAAATAAATATTAATAGTTTTTCAAGTATATTTTTAATTTTAATTACTCAATAGTAATATGTACTTTTTATTTATTTTAATATAGTTATAATAAATTGTATCAGGAAAAAGCAAAGTGAATTAAATTAATAAAAATATAAATTTCTATTGTTTATAACTGTAAAATGTATAGATAAGAATTTATTTAATAAATAAGTTAATTAAGTATTTTCATATAGTAGCTTTTGATTTATGTAATAAATCAATATTTGTTACTTTTTAAGCATTGAAATTTTTATTAGATTGTTATGATCCGTTTCAAAGTATATCTACGATTGTTTTACAAATAGCACTTAAGTCAAAACTATTGATACAAATATAAAGAATCCTGAACCTGAATTTAAATCTTTTATTACCAATGAATAAAATAATATTTGTTTTTTTAAATATATATAGTATATATTGTATAATATGTATATAAAACAGAAATATTTTTAAAGTTAATTTTAATTTTAGTAGGTATTTCACATAATCTATCATTTTAGTACATTTAACCATGTAGTGGCAAAATAATGAGATCGAGATAAAGATCAAATTGTTCCAATTTTAAATTTAAACATACATTTGTGTAAATAATAATTTTTTTAATGGCTACTAAAATTTATTCTCTATTGTATAAATCCAACATTAGCAATGTTTGCTTTTTCAATACAAATTCAATGAAACTGAGAAAAAAGAACAGCAGGCAATACGTTTATTTCATTGAGCAATATCTTTACATCACGTTTGTCGTTGTCTGCAGTGTGGTGTACATAATAGAAGTAAATCGCGAATTATGTTCGGGTGAGCGTTAGTGATGACGGGAGAACCTGTGGCTTTTAGACTGTGTATGGGAAAAAAAAGTACACGTTTAAAATAAATAAATACATTTATACGATTCGAAGTAGTGTAAAAAACGATATAATTCAAACAGGGGATTCACATACGTTAATCCTGCAGACATTGGTTTTATCACATACGTCCGTACACACATATGGGTTGCATCATCCAATAGTGTTGAAGGAAAGTGACCAGCTTCTAACAACATTTAAGACTAGCATAAAAAAAGTAAAAAAAAATCATTTTTCTATCTTAATCTATCATGACCAACTGCAATTATACTTGTATTTAAATATTGCAATATGATTGCTTTTAATAGATATATTGTGCCTTTTGGGAACCATGTGCCCATGTATGACACATTTCATAAAACGTATATGGTGTTTGTGATTAGAATTTGCAGTGCTGTACATTCTAATCTAAACATGTGTCTTGTTTTAAATTGTACTTGAATAATTTAAAATAATTTGACTTGTTATTTGTATTTGGTCTCTGGCTTATATATTTTGAGCATTATTTATCAAAATATACCTAAATATAAATTATAATTTATAAAAATAATTGTTTATTGAAAAAATGATCTTTTAATGAGACAATGAAGTATTAACTTTGCGTGGATAAATAATTATAAATATCTATTTTAAACTTGGACTATCATACAATTGAAATTTCTAAGAATTTTACCATTTATTTTAGTTATTTAATTAATCTTGAGCTTATAATTCTTTTGATAATAATTAAACAAAAACTTTGAAACAAACATTTGTATACATTAGATACCTCTATATCTTTGTTATGATAGTATGTGTATATAATTTAAAATGTCGGAGGAAATAATAATAATAATGATAATAATAATTATTATTATTATTATTATTATTTTCCCTTTATCTAGTGACTATAACAAAATACAATTTAATGCATAGAATATAGATTACTTATGTATTGTATGTCTATATTGTAATATAATTTATCACGCATGTTTTATTGTGTATTACATATATTAAAATACTTTAGGTTTTGAAAAACGTTAGTTTTATTTATTTGAGTCGTCCTCACGATGAAAACTATACAATTATGACGATTTTCAATAATACAATTCATACTGTGTATAATAATAATATAAAATTGAAATGTAGAAAAGAGAAACATTTTTATTTAGCAACTCTGAACATAATTATACAATACAACATTATCTTGAGTAGTCGAGCAGACACGAGTTCTCTGATTCAGACGCAATTTGCACCTTTTACTCGGTATTTAAGTGATTAATGACTGTTACACGTCAATCATAAATCGACAACATCGGAGAACTATTATTATGATGTCGAATCGACTGCAGAAATGTGATGTTGGTATAATTTTCCTATTAAAATAACACTATAATATTGTGTTAGTAATATACCTAATATATTATTTTATGTGTAAGGAAAAATCCACGATTGTTATAGGATAAAAATCCTTTTAAACGTTTATTTAATAGAAAAAACTCTGGAACAAACAATAAAAAACTTTTATGTATTATAATATTATTCTTATTATACTTAAGTCTTCATCATAAGCCACGCGTTGTATAATTATAGAAAGTGTACGCCAGCGAAAGTTGAATATTGTAAACAATTATGATTGTTTATTTGTTTAAAAATAGTTAATTAATGATTTTTAAATGTTTAGAATTTGATGATGAATTTAAATTTCACTGAACTATAGGTTAATGGATGGATAATATACCTATGTTAAAAAGTAATTTATGTTTTAACCTAATTCACCAATGTTATTTTTATTTCATTACTTTTTTTTGTTTATTGTAGATTTTTGATATAAAAGTTAGATTTTCTTAGATCAAGTTTTATATATAAAAAAAAAAAAAAACATGTTACTTTAGCTATGTTCAGGCATTGAAGGTAAAAATGACCATACAATTTATTATAAATATGGAATCGATGTTTGGCGCTTATCATTCTTCACTTAACTCAACAGAATGTAAAACCAATACATTTCTCCTTTAGTTCCTCTATACGGAATTTAATATATTGTACTGTTTTTTACTTTAATTCTGTGTGTTGTATTATATTTATCTATGTAATAGAATTTAACGTTTGCTTTTTAATAGAAATGAGTGTTCATTTGAACTACAAATTACCGATTCATTTGACTTATTCATTCATCTGAATTTTAACTGAAATCATATCACATTTACATCACCCTTGGGTGACTTTCTGGATCACCAGGAGTTCTGATAAAACTTAAGATTTTTTTAATTCTTTTTAGGGTCGTTATTATTTTGTTCCAATGGGATTTAAGTGTAAACTATTTTTTCTAAAGCAACTCTTCAATAATTGTACCCTTTGATTTTGATTTTTTTTTTATTATTGGTAATGTTTTTGTTGTTGAAAATTTACGTAAATTGACCTATATTATACATTTAAGGGTATAAGAATATTATATTGGGTAGTATTTCAATGGATTGTATTGATAGTTTCATTTCAAAGTCATGTATAACAATGTTAAATGTTTCAATTTTAAAATACTTATTAGTTATTACTCACTTCAAAATTCATATATTAAATAAATCTATCGAGTTGTCCTGCAAGGTAATATCTTTAAATTTTATAATAGGTCAATTCACTCTTATATTGAAGTTACATTAAAAATTGGATCTATTGAACATACGTTTCTGCGTTGTTCGTATGTAAGACGAAAGTATAGTATGCGGATTGGTGTTTTCAACATATTTAAAGTGGAATATTATTATTTTCGGTACATCACGAATTAGTGTGTGCGTGTACACTGTTCACTTCACCAATTCTGGCTCGTTTGCGTACGCTCATTTGGACTCAATCTTTTTTTGTTATTTTGTATAATATTTATATGACTTTAATTCCCGAGAAACAGGATGATTTATAAGGTCAGTACAATTTAGAGAGGGGGGGGGGACAGTTGGTTTTATTTCTGGCTACTAGTGTATGTACTACGTACGCGTTACACAAGACTCGTCTAATTATACGCGACTATTTCAATTTATGCGCGCGGACTTGTAGTGTTGTGTAGAATTTACGTTTTTTTTTTTTTTATTGCATATTATATGAAATTTAAATAGGATGAGCTAATATATATATATATATATATATATATATAATAGGTACAACAAGAATGCTATAATAGGTATATATTATTATAATTTACCAAGATTATTCAAATTATTTGTCTAAAAATATTCCTATTGTTAATTTTCTTTTACAGAAATGAGAATAAAACTCATTTTAAGGTAGAAAAATTTTTTCGGAATATTTATAGCGCGTTTTCTAAATTTGTGTTGAAATAAAAAGTAATAAATCACAATCTTTGCGACTAAGTCTAATTAAAACATATAGGTATCAAAATATGTTTAAAAAAAAATTTGATTTGTATACTTATTACTCGCTTCTTTTAGTCTAGATTTTAGAACTGTGGTTTTCACTATATCAAGCACATCTGGTATGAATATAATACGATTATTACAGATTTAAGTCCAAGCATGTCAAACTCAAAGTTTTAACTGGTCCAAAAAAAATATTGAATTTAATAATATGCCAGCAGCTTAAGAAAAAAGTGTAATTTTTATCTTTTATACTTATACGTTATACCCAATATATTATATTTATGTTCATGCATAAAATAAGTATCCTTCCTTATTCTCCCTTCAACTCTGCCAGTTGAGTATTTTGCCGAGTCAACGAACCATGGCTGTATAGAGTGTAGGTATTCACATTTGTCGCGTCTAGTCTTCCCCCCAACGACTGTAACGTATTTTTCGCCCTATTATTTTGTACCCTGTTATTATTTCCTCCTTTTTAAATGTCGAAGAACGGTTTTTTTCATTGCATTATACTATTTCCCAAGTTGTACATCGTGAATAATACGAATTGAGGTATACATATTTATAGGCATTTACGTATCCGCGTTCTGTTGATAGCATCGATAATTATAATAAAAATATATTATTAATTATTATAGTCGCTGTGAATTTGCAATTTCTGATAAATTTTAAAACGTAGTTTTGTATCATACGTTGCCATTTATTATTATTGCTACTACCTACTATGCATTATAATATAGCAATAAGAAGCCATACGGTGTATTGCATACAATATTATCATATTATAATGCAGTAGTAGTAGACTGTAAGTGTATATATACTATTTAATATATTATGTTTTACGTGCGTACGTATTTGTGTATATCTTGTCAGGTGTGAGGTAGACGGTGACGTAATTCCATCGCTACCCAACGACATACAATTATAGACCATACAAAAAACTTGCTGGTCGTGTGGTTTCCCTTTTTACCACTATATATCATCGTTGTGGTCGCGTTGGACGAAAGACGTCGAAGAAGACCTATTCGCGGTTAACCGGATGGCAATGTGTCATCTGCATGAACTTATGGCTTATAGTATGTACATATTATATTGTACTTATTAGACATTAGTATATCACTTTACTTCATTGGTACAAATCGTTCATATAGTGTGTTAATTAAAACAATAAATCTTTAAAAGATTCTAGTGCTGACTTTTTCCGTAATTCTTAAAAATTTGAAAATTATATTTTATATTTTAGTTGCACCTATACATTTATCACCAATCTATGCCTCCTACTGAGGAAGGGTTGATATAGTGCATTAACAAAAATTACTTGATAGAAAAAAACTCTTAAGCCTTGTAGAATAGTCAGATTTTGATATATTTTTTTTGTCTATAAGAAAAAGCTTTCTACAGCTCTCATTAAACTCTTATTTCTGATTATATTATATCATTTTTTTTTTTTAAAGTTTAAAATTGTTTTTAAATGAATAATATTTGAGATTAAAATATTAAGAAACTAAGTTAAATACAGATTATAAAATATTTTTCTCTATAAAAAAAAAAATTAGTCGATTCTGCAAAATAGGATCATTATTCCTGTTGTAAATTTGCAAGAAAACAATTACATTAGTAAGGGGTTGTTTAAACTCTTACGGGTCCTATTTTTTTTTATCAAAAGTAAACAATATAAGATATATTTTTATTCTAGACTGAACTGTAGTAGAGTACTATATATATGGTAGCTAACCTAACCTCCTTCAATCAAGTTATTTTATTATACACTGATTTTATTATTATTATACGATTCTATATTTATACCGCATAATATATTGTTATATACTTAAAAATTGCTTATATTTTTACTCGTTTTTAAAATTAATTATCATAATATAGTATTATATGGTAATGGAGTTTCAAGCCATCAATTTTTCGTTTTTAAGAGTTATTATTATGCACATACTCTTCATTATTACCCCATTCGGAAAATATAAAGAAATTATAAATATGTGTACACTATTTTTCTTATTATATTTTTGTATAAAATTTTATTTTCTCATCAAAAAAGATAAATCACCGAATAATCAATAAGAATTATAAATATAATAATTGTTATATTGCTTGTTGTAGCGTGTACTATTTATGTTAATTTAATTGACTTCAATTAACATCTTCAGTAAATTATTATTTTAGTTTATTAGCTTTCAAATATTAATGTATTTATTTAAATTGTTAAAGTTCTATTAGTAGTCACTAATCATTATTTTTATCAGTTAGTTATTGTTTAAGCACTTCCTTAAAATGTGGTAACTAATTATATTGTTATTCGTTAAATATTATTTGCATTTTTTTTTTTTTATTTCACTAGTTCTTGTATTATATAAATAAACAATTTAACTAGGAATTTAAACAGTTTTACTATATTTTTTTTCATAAGTCGTCTTATTTAAAAATCAAAAAAATATATCTGCTTACTTATATTACTTTTATTACTACTTTTAGTTAAATATATGTTTATAAAAATGTATCTTGCAACATATCTAAAAACATGTATGGTTTTAAATAATAGTATATATTCAATTCCCAAAATTTTTAAAATCCGCTCTAACTATATTAAGCTTGATTGACCTAATAGAATAATATATTTTAAGGTATAAAATTCGAATTTATTTTTTTCAAATATTGTTTAAAGTGTATTTACTATTTAGGTATTATTTTTGCTTATTATTATATTGTAAATATGTATTTTTCATATAAGCTTGGAGATTAAAATAAAATACAACAACTTTTTTTCCCTGCACGTTATATTTTATTATAGTAATTTGTTTAAAGTACTTACGAGTACTTACCTATTATGAATTATAGACAATTTTAAAATTTAGTCAAAAGTATTTGTATAAGATAACTAATAAATTATAAATAAATCTTAAATATTAAATTAAATTAAATAAAATTGATGCGTGACTAATACAAGCATCATTATTATCAACCAGATAATAATCAACCCAGTATTCCAAAATAAATATTTTTGACGGGGTATTTATACATATTCTGAATCAGTATAAACTAGTTGTTTGGTGTGTTTTCTTAAACCCCCTTTATTTTTACTCTGTAGGTATTTTTCTCTCTTTCTCTTTAACCCTCCTCTCCCCTAGTTGAAACTATCATAATAGTCGCCCATTTGCGCGGTTGAATTAGTCTTTGCTGAAACGGCATCGTTCTCTCAACTGCTTTGCACGTGATAATTTTAATTTTTTTTTGAGTATAGTCTCGCATCACCTCTACATTTTTTGTTCATGGGTCTAGCAATCGCAGTAAGTATTAAGTGTTTTGATTTCTTAAATCACGTACATCATATTATAATATTGCGATGACTGTTGTTTTTTTTTTTTTTTTAAACCACTTTTATTTATCTAAATTTCGTTGCTGTCTAATTTAGTCGTTAAATATTCAGACATGCGGTCGTGATAATTTTGACGAGATGGCGGAGAAAAGAATATAAAATATTCGTGCCACTATACCACTATATTATACGTGACATAACATTACGGAAACATATTGTATATGGTGTACCTATATCACACACAGACTACTGTATAATATTGTATTTTATTAAACTACTACTATAGTTTATAATACTAAATAAAATATCCACTATACACAGACTTCAATTAGTAACAATTCCACCGGCAGGTCACGTGCCTTCTCCGCGAATGGGTTACTATTATTCCCTTTGATTAACTGTAATTGACCACACCCGCGGATCCACTCGTGAACGATATGTTTTGGTGTATGCCTTGTGGGGAGGGGAAGGATCTCCAATAGTCCAATGTCAAATGCCCAATGATCAATGCGACTATGTACATTGACACAGTGAACAATGTACACGTTGTTATTTTTGTCCGTTCCATCGCCACGCCGTGATAGTCTCTTAGAGCCTTGGGTGACGTTTAGCAGGTTAGGCAATTCAATTTTAAATGAAATAAACGCCTCTCTCTTCTCTTCAATTAGATTTCATTTCATCAAAATAAAATATATGTATTATTACAGTTTCGCTGACATTGAAACCTTTTAAGATTTATTATTTTAATTGATGGTGTAGAATTGTAGTATATATATATATATGATTGTATTGATTGTATTAATTACCTATAACTTCAATAGACATCCTACTTTACAAGCACTTGGTCATAAATTACAAACTGGAATATTTCCCGAATTAACCGTATTGGTTAATAGATTCATTAGGGGTATTTTTTCGTATATGGAATTTTAAAAACATTATTTTGTTTATATTGGACAATAAAAAAAAAAAAAAAACAAGTACTTATTTATAGTTAATCACATAAATCTGGCTTATGTATAATATTATATGAAAAAGTATATATAATTTCATATTTTATTTTACGTGATTATTGGTAGTGGTATACCTAGTTGTTTTTATAAGAAATTAAATCCTACTCAATGAAACAAAATTATACATACATCAACAATAATAAGCTCAAAACTTATTAGATCTGTAGACCATTATGGTATTATCAGCGTTTAATGATTAAACAATAATAATTGGATAGTTATCTTGATTTAGGTCGTGTGCAGTTTAATTTTATTGTTATTTTGGTAGACTATGATGGTCAAAAACATGGTGAATATAATTTATATTATTTTATTTGAATTAAGTAACATAAAACAATTATTGATAATTAACTTTTAAATATGGTTTCAAAATCGCTTGAAAAAAATTGGTAAAATATAAGTATATAATCTATTATTTCTGTATTTTTTATCTTAGTAATTAACCTAATTTTCTAATACAAAAGGTATTTATATTTATCAATTTTTATAAAAGAAAAATAATTCTTATAATTAAGTATATATTTTCAATTAGCATATTTAACTAATTTTATAATATTATATGTGTTGCTACTGTTCCTATAAACCGTTTTTATCGAATAAATTAATCTAATATATTATTTACACATGGTATATTTGCATACTATGTCTTATTAGTTTTTTAATATGTAATTGTATTTCATCTACATTTTATTATCACTAAAATACTTAATTTATCTAAACATATTAAATTAAATATTACAGTAACAAATATAGTACTTATAATCAATATACATTTTCAACTCAAATATAATTTAAATAAAATATTATCCTTTAAACCTTAATTAGGTAGTGTTTTATATCATAAACTTTAATTATTTTTCGTTACATCTGAGATTATTACGAATAAAGTATTAAACAAAAATGTTTATATTATATTCACGTTTAATATACTCTTACATTTATATATATATATAATTGTAACTATTCTTTGGTATACCTATTTCTATTATTCACTTACGACTAATATTTTTTTTAACTACTATCTTGTACATTTTCTTAACAGTAAATAAATTATTGAAATATATGAATAATACTTTACCTTTACCTTGAAATTTGAATTTCTATTTCTAAATTATCATGATTTATCTTTTAAATGTATAGGAATATAGATACAATTGTATTAATATAATACATATTAAAACTGTAAGAAATTTAAAATATATATAAAAAAACATCTAGAATAATATCTATGCTCATATTATGTGTTTCGCGTGTATTTTTGTCTACCTATATAACATTTTATTAGTTGTAAAACATGTGAACGAAAATTAGTGAATGTGTGTTATACGCAATAAAAAAAACACCAGAAAATGAAAGAAAAATTGAAATTTTATGTTCTATTATTCTTTAATAAATTAAACATGATATTGAAGAATATTCAATATTTTTTTTGTGAATTTTTCACAAATATAAGTATCTAGATTTTTATCAATTGGTTTCTCAATTATTAATGTACAATTATACATCTTTAATTAATTTTAGGAAATTACCATCAATTTGTGAATCATCATAAAACGTGCTTAAAATATGATTTGAAAATAATCTGTGTTGTCCTTAAATAAATAAATATTAACGTTAATGAAGTGATATTTTTTTTAAATTTAATATAGCAATATATTATAATATATATCTGCAATGGCTATGTTTTATGATCGGATGGTACTCGGACTTACAAAGCTGTTGTGCGAGCCGATGAAAAATTGAAATTGTTGACTATGATCGGTGTGTTTCGTTTATAAAAACTCCGTACGTCTGCAAATAAACATAGTCATCGTAGACGTCGTTTTACATTTTATTTGGGCGTACTAAAATCTATTCCCAGAGTAAAAGATTTGTTTTATTCCCCTCCCCATTTTCCTTACTGCCTTTTAACGTGTTAATTGGTCGATTCCAGTTTTGCAAATATATATTTTAACAGTGGTTGGCAATTGTCCGAAAAACATTTACAGTTTAGTACTCACACAATTTATAATACAAATTATTTTTCCAAGACATTTAAATATACTATAATATGGTAATATGCTAAACTATTTATGGTTCGTACATGAAAGAACATTAAAAAATATTATGTATCCAACTGTTAAAAGAGCCTAGTAGAATTAACAGATATTTATATAGGTACATTATACATTTATTCTAACGAAGTACAATTAAAAATTAAAAATTTATCAATAAGTTAGTACTATAACCATCTAAATCTTTAAGTATAAAACTCACCTCAAACTTGATGACTTACGGAATAATAATAAATGAATTAATGAGTTAAATTACATCATTTATTTTTCATGTCAAGGTTATTAGGATTATTAATTGTTATATTTGTATTTAAAATTTAGAAATTTTCTCTTGAGATTTGATTTTTGATCATGTGTATGATAGTAATAATTAGATATAATCATTATCGGTGGTAGCACTCACTTGTTTGTAATATTATAACAATTGCGGGCTTGTTAGCCGAAGTATAAATATAAAAAAATATTATCAAACCCCCCCAGCAAACAAAAATACAATATTATAATACAACTTTTGAAAATCGAATGTTGGCAATAAATTTGACGCTGCCATACTTCGGTCCGGAACCTCTTCATTTTTCAGACAACTACTCCCGACCCATATATAAATGTATGTATTATAAATCGTTGAGCGTTAATGACCACTGTCGTCGTTGTCATCAGCAGTGACGGCGGTGTACCGAGTCGCGCCGGTGTAGGCGGCTGTATATTATTATTATGTTGTATTATATATAGAGTGTGCTCGTGGAAGTGGTTACGGTGGCGGAGGCAAAGGCGAAACTGTGTGTGTGCGTGTGTCGAGGAGCTCATCATCAGTCAGTGAGCTATCGTCATACTCGTAACGCCCGATGCGGTTGTGTCGTCGTCGTGATACAGTATAAGCAATATCGCTCCTCGTCTTTTCTGTGGCGTTAGAGTAAACATAAATTCGTGGATATTTTGCTATTGATCATAATATCGTACGTAACTTTTGTACTTCTGTTGATTTTAAATTTCATCTCGATCGCACTTGTTATTCATGTATGGTAGTGTATTTATTATTCTGCCTTTTTTTTTTTCTTTTCAATCGATCAAAGGCACCAAAATTATGTTATTTATATTTCAGTTAATGGCCACAGTTCATTATATAATGGTTTAACGCGAATAATAACGCCACACTGTAGTTTTCAAGGTATGTCTTTCATCTGTTTTTAATAAATCGATAATTTTGTAACCAATATACACGGACGTTTGGCCCAAAAAATAAAATTTAGTTCTGTACGATAAATATAGTAAATCAATTTATTTTATTTTTACCATTTAAATGTTTGTTTTAATGAATAATATCTGTAAAGCATAAGAGGTTCATTCAAAAACATTACCCTTCAAAAATTATATAACACATTTTTTCACTCTAAGATGACATCAAAAAGTCATTTTTTTTGGTGTTTTCTACGAATACGTTGTAATTAAGTAGTAAAAATTTAATTATGATATAAGAGAAGTCTATTTATTTTGTTGGTAAAACTTAACTTATGCAAATATTTATACAATTTGTAATAGATTTAACTCAAATCAATTTTTCCTTTAATAATATATTTATTAAAGTTATTTTTAAAATTTTTAAATAAACTTAAAATTATATTTTAAAATTTTTGATAAATTTTTTTATTTTTTTTTGTTATCTTATTACGATACAAATTCATGATTTTCTCATAAAAACCCCCGTTTTTACTGTAAATTATTTTTTGAAAAATTTTGACATACCTTATTCAAAATTTAAACAAGCAATTTTTCATTGACCAAAATGATTATACTAAAGATACTAGTCCTTAAAAAAATATGAAAATTCATGTAATATAAGATCTAGTAGGTATTTATTATACTTGAACTATTTTTACAAATTATAAATGTTGATAGATTAATATCAATAATCACTTCAGTTTTAAAATCGCTAAGGCCTTCATCGTAATAAATAACATAAATACTCGTTCATAATTTGATTTTTCTACAACATTAAAGAATTATCTATTAAATAGCTAACGCCTAACAGTAAAAGAGGAGTCCTTATTTAAAAAACAGAAGTTTTTATTTCTACTGGATGCTTCTTAAGTAATTAAAATAATCTCAAGTATTTTAAAATATGGTTTTTAAAAAATTCAAAAATAATATTTTGAAAAACTGCATTATTAAAGAAAAAAGAGGTTACGTATACTTGGTGAATCGCCGTGTATAGTGTATAAATGAAGGTATAAATAACCTTCTAATGCATTTTGCTTGTAGCTGAAACATTATTCATTATACCTATAAAATCGTTATCGTTTTTGTATTTGGCGATTTTACACATCTTTTAAATGTTTGTAAGCCGATCGTTTTCTGTTTCATAAAACCAATATTCCCTGAATGTATACAAATACTGTATTGTAGTTGTTGTACCTCAAGATAGATAAATTAACTGATAGTAGACGCCACTGTTGTCTCGGAATGTCATAAGATATGTTTTACATTCAAGTAAATGTTCCACGCCCAGTTTTATTAGGCTTAATAAAAGAAAATTTAAAAAAAACATTAAACAATTTTCAACACTTATTCAATGTAACAAATATTCGTCCTATTATTTTATATTGCACTAATATTGTTAGTTGTTGCATTATTAGAAAATTATATATAAAAACGGTTTAACACAGAAAAACCGAGAACTAAGGTTTCAGTTATTATAGATTATAGATAAGATTGTAGAAACCAAATTTTCACCACAAATAAGTGTAATAGATATTTGATTGTGCAAAATCGTTTTTATTTTATAGTACTATCGATATTGAGAAAATAATTACGGTATTTATAGCAGTTCTGCTTTTTTATGGTAAATATATTTTGATTTTCAGGATTTAAATCGGAGTGGTTCATGCTCGGGCAATTCAGTTAAATTATTACTACCTAAGTATTAATCAATAATTTAGATCTTCCTTTTAAATTAAATTTTTTTTAAAGTTCTGAAGGAAGTCAGATAATAAAGAAATACGGTGTGAATTGCGAATATATTTTAATTTTAAAATAACTCCACTCAAGGATTACATACACGTTATAATGTATTAACCCGATTAATTTATATCAGATCTTGTTTCATTAATTCGTTGGTCGTTGGATACTAAATTATATTTGTGAAATTAATTTTTATTTATGACAACTACTGTATATAATAATATGTTATATGTACACATGCTGAATTTGATTCGGTAGCTATAGTTTCTTAGACACCTGATCCGGATACTGATACGCACATACAACAAATATATATTATTTTTATTTGCATATAAGAATTATTACACATCATCGGGCGGTCAAGGGGCAATTGATGTTGAATCATAAAATGTTGAAATCTAATTTAAAAATCTTATGTAGAAAGTGGTGCAGCACACGACTGCAATAAAATACCTAGGTATAATATATTATATTAGACAAGTTTTTTTTTATATTTTTATGATTATCTATATTTAAACACTCAGTTTGTCTCCGGATCTGATATTATCAAAAATATAAATGTTAAATAAAGCAAAATTTCTTTTTAGATAACATAAACATTCGCTTGTATAGTTAATATTGATTGAACAAGTATTGTCAAAAAATTTTTTTTAAATCTAGAAAGTATGTTTTTAACCTACATAATTTAGAATATTACGCCAGTCACTTTTATTGAAATTGTTTTTCCTATTTTATAAAATAAGTATCTGACATTGCAGATATAGAACCTATCCATGTAATTTATGTTATGTTATTTTTATTCCAAATAGATCAACTAACCAATGAGCATAAAATTATATTTTTACTTAAATGTTTAGCAAAAAAAAAAAATTATTTTTTCAAATTTGAAATGAGTTGGTGTATTTTTTTACGCCTATATCGTGATGAACATAATGATTGTGTATGCACCATTTTAGAATATTAATTAAATACTTGAATTTCACCTCTAAATATATAATGTTGATCAATTCAACTTGACTTGAATATTAATTTTCATTTACGTATTCTTTAATATAATATGTCACTTAATTTTATAAAGGAGTAATTATTTATTTTCAATATAAAAATAACAGTAAGTTACGTAGAAGTGTGTATCAAACATAGCATATTTATGATATTATACATATAATATTTTTCAAATAAAATTTGGCTGTATTTTATAAATTATTACCTTATAAAACCTAACCTTATTCATTACATTATTATTATTATATTTCAATAAAATACGAACTTTTCTTCCTTACAAATATAATTGTATGTGTTTTATTTTTACAAAAATTAATTAATTTTTTTTTTTTTTTATTTAAAGCTATCAATATAAAATTATTACAGCTTGACAATTACAAATAAGAATACGTTAATACGTTACGGTACAGGATAACGAAAAATTAAGAAAAATTAATTAATAATTAGATTTAATTTTATGGCTATAGAGATTGCTTTTATATTTTTACCCTGTATTGGAATGAATAAAAATACAAATTCATGGTCATCAACCCATAGAAGAAGAATTCAAGCTATCAGTAATTGGATACGTGTTGAAACCTTATCTATGTTATAATATTAGCATCCGAAAATATCGATTGCTGAATAGATTGATGTATACGTGAGATCATATATGCGAGATATATTATTAGTCGTCTTAGTTATTAGAACTTGAGGACAATCTTACAATAATTAATAGTACATTTTTTTTTTCATACAAAATAATTTTTGGTATAGTCTAAATATTAGTGAGGTACTTGATAGTACCATAGTTTTAAATGTTATAAAAAATATTTATAATATAAAAGAGTATTAGGGAATGTATGTATTGACGGCATCTTCATATTGAGTCAATTACCACAGAGTTTGTGAGTCAATTCTTTTGTAGTTATTTGATAGATAGTATTAGTTTATAAAATTGATCTGAATGCACTTAATTTGTAACATAATAGTTTCTAAGTTTTTGTGAAATATATTAAAGTAGGTACAGTTTACCTAATGTTTATGTTTGGTAGAAGTTAGATATTAATTTATATTTAGAGATAACTATATTTTACCCATATAATTTAAGTTAATTATATACAATTATAATTACGAATTATCAACTTTGAATTTTAATAAATATAAAGATTATAAAAAAGACTGAAGTTGATAAATTCTCTTTATGATTAAAAATATAGTTTAGTATCATAAAATACATGTTTTTAAATATTTTATAGTTTAATATACATATTAAAATATTTAAAGAGTGTATATCTCATGAATTCTAATATAATTTATGAATTGCAGTCTTGATACAATTCTTATAAACATTAATCATCGGATATGTATTATTGTGGTTTTTACCTAACCCTAATTACCCTACGTTCCCGAAGGAGTTGCCTAGTTTATGTATTATATATAGAGTATAGAATATAGAATACCTATTTATATCACGTATGTACCTATTCAAATAGATATTATTAATGTTTCAGGTATTAGTTTTTTTTTTTTTTTTAAGTGCTGTTTTGATGAGTCGTTGAGTGCACGAGTCTTCTATTGTGGTTCATGATTTTATGCTCCGATCACATTATAATCGACAGTAGTAATGATTATTATTTGTAGAACTCGTTCTGAGCTTGGTTTTTGATCAAAAATGGCATGTTATACCCGTTATAGATAATGCCGGACTTATTTGTGTGAATTAGTGTCAATTTTCCCATTACATGTATAGAGTCTAAACAATATTATCAACTGATTAAAATTTATTTTATGAAAAAGTATGTATTAACATGATGAAAGCGTGTTGACTAAATAGTAGTATATATAAGGCTCTATGAAATAAGAATATTATGCATAAAATAACTTCAACAAAATTAGGTAGTATGGATTTGGATCACGTATACTTACGTTATATTTTATTGAATTCAAGAAAATTATTTTGGCATTTAACATCATGTGAAATAATTTATTATAATTATTTTTTTTCTGCTGAGAGAATATTTAAATATTGATAAGTATTGAAATTATTATTATTTTTTTTTAACTGTTTTAAAAATTATAATTATTTTATTTGCAACACTTGCCGAATCTTTAAACAATTGTTTTTTAGCATTTTCTGTAAACTACGTACCTAGCTAATTTAGTTTCAAAGTATGCGTCATTTTCATAGACATGATATACATATATATAATTTGTGTAGGTATATGAATATAATATAAAGATAATTGTTTTATTATATATATAGTACTTTTCTTAACAAATAGTTTTAAAATAATTAACATTATTTTTACATTATAACTTTGTAGTATCGTTATAAACTTATAAAATGATATAGATTAGAATGTAGGTACGTATGATTTCGTGCGCAGTGTTTGAAACCGAGTTTATCTTTCACATTTGTACATCATCTAAATAATTTTTCTATATATTTATTGCAACATGAAATTAAAAAAAAAAAAGAATTCTTGTGATCTTTATGCTACACATCATGACATTTCCTGTAACTTGTTCAACAGTTTACATTAGTATATAAAATATTAAACAAATATAATGTTTCATATTGAAAACCCATCTATTCAATGGGTCATATAACAAAATTTCCTAAAATGAAAACGTGGTATCTAGTACCTACAGTCTAGAATTTAAAAGGTCATTAACACATTTTAAAAATAGAGTATTTTTGAAATAATATTTCACCCTTTTTGTAAAATTGTTACTTTATACGGAATTTAATATATATTATAGTTAGAGTATGTTAAAACTTAAAATGTAGCAACTTCTTGGTTATATAATATTTTAATTAAAATTATAATATGTTATTATTTTGAAAATATTCTCCTTTTCTAATTTTTTTTATACAGACAACTATTTTTTATGTGTACGTATTTTGCTTAATATTATATAGGTAAGTAGGTACTTATTAATTTTATATAATATTAATAACATATTAACCAAAAATCCTTCCTTATTTTTTAGGACATTTTTATTTTATAGTCACATTATGAAGTATAAATTACAGAAAAAGAGGGTTATTAATATTTTACTATTGTATATGTATATTGATATATTTATTTGTATATCCTTGAAGTAGGTTTTCCACCTGATGTCTTATATGCTTCTTCAATCTAGTCAGCATTTTTATAACTCGAAAATTTTGCGGGCATTGCTATTTTTATTTTCTATTTATATCAGTTTAGCGTTAATAAAGTTACTGTTTTAAGGCAAACATGGGAACAACTCTATATTATACAATACTAGTATCTCTCACGTATTTTAAACTTCCTATATTCCTGGTATTCTAATAGTGTTATAGCGTTGTAATAGGATATTATATATCTAGTTTTTATAAAAATAATGCACTTATATTACTATCTCTGAATAATCAAGAAAAAAAATGTCGTTTATTGTTAAAAAAAAAAAAGTGTCAACGAATATCTGATCGCGTTTACCGATTAAGAAAATTTCGTTTGAAAAATACATATTTATGTATATTATATACTATGAATATAACATGTTTTCCGTAGAATTATTTAAGCTCGCATAGTAATTTTATGTGATGGTATATTGTTATCATCCCACGACTTGTACGTGTCATCATTACGCACATTTTACATGGACTATGTGTTATTTTAAACGACTAAACGTGTAGTCAGAGTTTTACGCATAAATCACATAGTTACAGGCCACGGTGACTGTTTTCGGACACTACTTAATGAGGTATTAAACAGTCGGTAACGTTGGTGGTAAAGTCAGTGTTGAAGAGAAGCGCAAATATAACAAATTAGAAAATAATTGATCTTCTCTAATGATATTGTCATTGGACTGAGGCCTATACACGATATTATTTAACATTTTTTACAACAATTTTCTTATAAATGTGTATACTAACGCTGTACAAACGAGTATAAAAGATTTTTTCTCATATTATCGTTATCTGTATTCAATTGAAAATATTTTGAACCGTCAGTTTTGGAAAGATAAATTGATGCACATGATAATCAAAGTATTACCTACAATTGTTAACAAATAATATTAAATGCATTTTTATTTTAACGTACCCCTCTACTAATGTTAATTTTATTAAAATGCTTAGTATTTATTTAATCACGTTTTAGTTAATATATAATGAATATAATTATGTAAGTTAAATAAATAAAATAAAATATTAATTAAAATTTTAACCAAAGACATTTATAAACAGTTAAAAATATTAATTTTTGTATTAATAGTTGATTATTACTCTCTGCAAAAAGTTAGGCTAGCAAGTTAAAAAAATATCCTCTCCAGTATACCATTATAAAGAGTGTATTTGTACATTTCGATTCTATGTATTATCTATTTTAGATTATGTATGAATAAATCATTAGAATTAATATTAAATAATTTATGCAATATTTTAAACAACTATTATTTCATTTTACTATATACAGTAGTATATTACTACTAACAATACTATAAATCAATTATAAAAATATCATTAAAAATAAATATAGATTCTCCTCATAATAGTTTTTCATATACAATGATTTATTATAGAATTTGAAATTTAAGCGTCCATTACACTGACTTACTCAATGACCAAAAATTCATAGACGTCTTTTATTCAGTAGACTTCTTTGATTTTTTTCCATTATAGTAGGTATGTATAGTATATTTTATTCGTATAGTACTTAAATATTTTAATTACTTTATGATCTTAAAATGTTTATAAACTAACATGTAAATTGTATATATCTTACTTATTCTTATAATATTTCAAATATTTTATAAATGCTCGTGTTGTGTTAATTGTTTTCAATTTATTTCTTATTATATCTTAATGTCAATACATTTCGTTATTTTTTATGAAACTTCTTTACGAATAAACGTTAAAATATTTATTAATTGCTTTTATTAAAGTAAAAAATAATATTAAATTTAGAACAAATGGTTAAAAACAAATTTTATTGATATAAATAACATATTATTAATATTGTTAACAAAATATATGTTGTAAATAAACTATGTAGTAAAATAATTATGTACTATTTACTTAATAATAATATACAATGTAATTTCTATTATCACTTATAACTTGATATAAATAAACTATATTGTTTTGAAAAGTCGTAAAATAAAAAAAAAAATAAAACTTTTAATCTCGTAAGAATGGATTGAAATTAACTTACGACAATAATTAATGTTGTTGATATATTTTTCTTTAACTGTAGATTAGTCGTTTTTAAGTATAAAATATAAATATTATAATATTCAGGTATTATTTTGAAACTGCAGTAGATGAAATTTATAAATTTGCGTATTAATTTGCTTTATTGTTATAGATATTGAATCAACCTATAATCAAACTTAAAGTTAAGAATATAATTTGTGTTTGTATGTTAAAATCCTTACAATATTATATCATTTTTAAATTAACTTATTTTGTTAATTTAGTCAACAATTTGAAAGAAGAGCACACTAGCAATTAAGATGAAATTCTTTACAGGCTTAAATTTATAAAATTGCAAAATATTATAATTCAAAAATTCCAAAATCTCGGTTTTAAATTTAATTATCATAAAATAGCCAACAGACAATTTCATTACATATAATACTCCGACAACTGTTTATAAATAAAATAAATGATGTGTACATTTATCCGAGTGCCTATCTATGTACTATATCATGTATTGGATAAACTGTGTAGAGGGCGGCCGGATGTTAAAGTGTATGCGCCACAGTTAGGATTCACCTTGATGTACACATTCAACACGCACACGTGCGTGCGTGCGTGCGTGAAAACCGAACGAAAACCATTCGTGCGTACTATATATGAAATATTTTTAAAAAAACAGCTTCCTGCCGTTATTTTCATCTTGACACAGTTTCGATATGACCGCGACTTTTGTAGGCGATGCATCACCGCCAAACACAGCAGGGTTTTTTTTATTAAAAACACAAAAAACTTACCATAAAATTCGCGTGTGTTGTGTTTGTGTTAATCAGAAATTATTAACAAGTGCAAGACAACTTAGCTCGCTCGTTTTCGCGCGAAAATCAATCAGAGCGCAGAAACGACGGTACCGGAACATCACAATTTTATTTTATGCACAGCGGAAGTCTATTATTTCCCCGCGGGCCGCGGTACCGTTCGTCTGGCTATATAGGCTGCGGTGACATGGGTCGCGATTTCATCGCTTGCACGAATAAAATACTACCATTGCAGTTAATGTATTATTATTTATACACCTGTATCTGTACAATATAATAATATACCTAACAGTTTTATTGTATAGCTAGGCTATTAAGTATTACCTAAGTCTTGATTATTTTTCTCCTATTTTTTTTTTTTTTTGCTCTATTGGTTGCGTTTTTATTACTTATTGCAAGCTATATATAGATACCTACATGTAGAATATTTACTATTTATATAAGTTATTTTTGATTAATTATGCGCCGTTTTTGTTTTAAAGCGTTCCATTGATATCACACGCGATGATAGGATGATTTGTCGAATACGCTTTTTCAACAAAATATATTTTATACTATAAATCATAATACAATATTATTCGACACGATTTCGTGGTCTTTCGCTATACACGCACTTTTATTATAGGCCAAAACTCTGTGTCCTCCTTTTCACGATATCTGCCTAAACCGCTCATCGTTGTCTGGCAAAAAAAAAACTTGAACACTGTAACTATCTCTCTCTCTCTCTCTCTCTCTCTCTCTCTCTCTTATTTTTCGGTCTTTAGAATTGTTTTATTTTTTTTTTTTACGCATAATAGTTTCCGTTGACTGTCACCTTCCGTTATTAAAGTACTCAAGAAAACGTATTTTATCAATTATATACCCGTATATGCACTCAGATCCTAAAAAACATCATTCAAATTTAGCCATCACTTTACCTGCACCTGGCGCCCTCGTTTTAAGAATTACAACTCGTTCAAATTATTACATTCGAACACATCGAGCGTATAATTTATCATATATATATATAGTCCAAATGCATCGTATCTCAAGCGAATGTACGCGTGTGGCCACCGCCGCGTCATTGTCCCAAAAATAATATAATATGGTAATGTCGTGTCTGACCTTCAAGTCGTATATACTTGTCAATCATCGTGGCGTGTATAGTATTGATTCAATTCTAGTTTTATTTTTGTGTATGTGTACAAGACAAATAAACGAATACGTAATTTTTTTTTGTTGATCACGAATTTGTTGAACGTACCTATATATATATATATATCATCTTTATATAGATTATAGAGTAACTATAATATAATGTATTAATGTATATAAGTACGCATATTCGCGAACTGCATCGTATAATATATATATATATATATATCGCATTGTAATCATGTATAATTTTATTATATGTCAGCCATATAATTCATTAATTAATTTGTTTTTATTAATTATACTACCATTGCGTTTACATATTACGTAGGTCGTTAAAAACCTATGTTATTTCTCAAACGAAATACAAAGTTAATAATGAGTAGAAAGAACTAAGTTTTGTTTTTTATCAAGGGAGTTTAAACCTGTAGGTAGCTCATCCATGAAAACGAAATATGAGAATTGCCTACAAATAATAATTTTTCTTCAAAGAATGTTACGAGTATGATAATTAAATGTTGTTAAATATCGTATTTTCAAAACTTATGTACTATATAGTGACGTAGAGACTCAAAAATTGTTCATTTTAAATTGCACAATGATTTTTCATGGTAAAAGTTACGTTTTTTAGCTGTTCAGTGTTTACTTTATATATATATGTAGGTATTAATGTGAAATGTGGTATTCAAATTATGAGATTGAAGTATTAAATACAAAATGCGCGCTTTTTATTTTTATATAATATAAAATTATACTGAATAATCAAAGTACAACCTAAACTCTACTAGTCAGTTTGTTTTTAATATATATAAAAACGAGTTGAGTATAGAGAATAGTAAGACCAATAACCTATAGGTATATAGGTTAGGTTATTATAACCTAAACTCTAAACATTATATGTTTAAATATAATACATTATACATATAAATATTATTTGTTGATTAAATAGTAAAATAAAATTAAACTGTTTAAAAAAAGTTCGGCTTGCCACTGTCCAAATAATTATTATAGTTGTATCTAACTGTATATTATATTATTCCATAGCGTAAATAACATATCACAAAATACAATTTAAAGATAAACTTCACTGTCATAATTACATAACATATATTATACTTAAAGACAAAAAATATTTTGATTTTGAATAGCGATCTAGTATAATAAATTGCAAACATACTGTATACGCTATACCACTGATAGGCACTGGATTTTATTAGCATGTATAAATATATAATTTTAATTGGGTATTATATTATCTATCGATGGGAAAAGAGAAATTCGTTAATTATTTTTTTATATGTATATAAATATTCTATTGTTGCTTTGTATTTTTTTTTGTGACTTACATATTGTCGCCGTTATGTAGTTGTTTGCAAAGACAAAATGCCAAATAAAAAAAAATTTAATTTATTATTATTGTTTTTTTTTTTTTTACAATCGTATAATGTAATAATATGTAACGTTGCTCGACAAGACCGAATTCTCTACCGTTCACCATCGACGAGTTATGGCTGATTAAACGTTGATTTTTTTTTCTTTATGTCAGAAATCATCTTAAGTCACTGCTTGGCCAACAGCCGATTTATTATGTACTACTATAAAATAGTTGCCAAAAAAAAAAAAAAAACATTGTGGGTGTGGTGTGTCAAACCCATCCGCGTCAAAACCCGGTAGCGAGCATAAGTAACATTTTCCAAATGTCATAGGTACTAACTATATTATGACCAATCGCCACCCTCGATAATTAATTTTACGAAATTATATATTATTGGTTTTTGTATTACTTGGGACAAAAATAAAATAACAATTTAAAAAGTATTATTATATAATTTTTGAGCGCTTTGTAAAATAATTACCATGTAAGAATTCACGAGGTTATTCAATGAAAGTAATTTAAAAATATATATTTATATACATAATATATTCTTTAACTAGGTCACATTTTAAAAGCCCCTTTATTTTATGCGATAAAATCACACACCTCAGGATATTCTGCGTGTAGTTGAATATTATTATTGTGTGTAGCCACGCGTTTATGTATCTATATTGTATATAATAATATTGTGTCTGGGGAACGCGCGTTCAAGTCACCATACCACACAGCACCGTCCGCAATCGTGCAAATCGTGTTCATTATAATATAATAATAATATTATTATTATTATATAGGTAATTGTTGCTTTGTATGTTATGATGATGTGTGCCAGCTCATTTGTGGTGTTATATTTTTTACTTACAACTGCAGAGTATTCAAGTTAGTTCGGTGTCACTTACAATACTCGTAGGTACTATTACAGATAGAATACAATATATCATGTTTAATTAGTGATCCCTATCTTATGTTTTATGCTAATATTTTTATTTTTTTAAATAAAGGAATATATTGATACGAATTTGACCATAGTAAAATATGCATGTTGTACATTATTATTTAAAATTTAGCAAACATTGTAGATATATAAATATATTTTTTAATTTATTCATTAATAATAGAACGTACAATTATTTCTATAATATTTATAAAGTCATAAACTTGTATTGATCGTAAACGTGTTTATTAATGTACATTTAATATTATGTACCTTTAATGAACCATTAAATTATCAAAAAAGTCGTTGTTATAGTATATAGATATAAATACTATTAATAAAATATTTATTCTTTAGTGATTTATGTGTACATGGTGTATAGTAGTCAGTAACCCAGTTTTACTTCTTTGTATCATTTCATTTAATTTGTAAAATATTAGTTGAATAAATATCTAATCAGATAAAAAAAAATATTGATAGATAATATTTCTTTAAGCCTTATATAAATTATTTTCACGATTAAATTTTACAAGCCAAAACTGAAGAATGTAACAGACTAAAACCCGTATACTTTTTCTTTTTCATTAATGAATTAAATTTTTGTTTTAATTTATTCACAGTAGACTACTGCAGTATACTAAAATATATAGATGTCTATAGATTACTCTGTCTATAAACTTAATATATTATATTATTATATTTTTCATTCAGTTGCTGTTTTAGGCCTGGGTGTGTAACCATGACTTAAAATACATCATATGTGTTCACTTTCATTTGACTCATTCGTCTTCCGTCGTGACACTCCTATAGGATCTGTCTCGATTTATATACTGCGTATACATTTTATACACGTGTTATTAAGTACCATGTCCTATTAATTAATCTAATTGCATCGACGTCAACTATTTTTCTTCCTTATTTTTTGGATAGTTACAATATCATATTACACTCCCCGGTTATACGTGACGTCAAAACCAAAATACGTTCCAAACAGTTTAGTCCCTAAAAGGACAATATTCATATATAGTTAACAATTCGGAGTAATTTTTCACCTTCCATTATGTTATACAGTTGTTTTTTTTTTTTTTTTTTGTTATCCCTTACCAAATGTTCTTATTATTTTGGATTGTTTATATTATTATAAATGTCCATGTTTATTTATTTATTTGTTTTTATCAACAATTTGATAAAAATACCGTCACGTTTATTATTGTTGTTTTTCGGTGAAGTGTAATATCATAAGATGTTTTTGCTTTTAACCTATCTCATCATACTATCACCATTATCACACTATGTATTACGTAATACGTATAATGTATTTTAATAGTTTGACTCGACTTTTATGTTGTTTGGTGTTTCGGTTATTATTGGTGGTATTTTATTATTATTGCCTATCGTGTTGCTATTTTTTCTTATATACCTACGGATACAACAAAACGTATTAAAATCGTGTGGTAAACAATTTAATAAGTATATTATTTTTTATAGGCTGTAATTTTATGTTTTGAGTAAAATATCCTAGCAAATATTATTATATCGTATTGTACGCTATAAATATATTTTGCTACAACCAAACATAATGATAACGTGTACCTGTCGGCCGTTGTGGTCGCGGTTTCGTACACCATAATTATATTATTATTATGAATTATAATATGTAATATATATATAATATACATGTATACCATATTACCATTATGTTATTATCACTGTGTAGCATATTATTTTGTGCATGCATCTTTCCACTAGGGTAAACGTGATGTAGACTGTCATTTTCGGTACACTGGTAGGGACTGGAGAGAGTGATTTGGCCAAAAATTGACAACGAAGTGCTCAATTTTATATAACAGTGAAAATAATAATGGAAATCCGTGTGATTATTTGGCTAGTCATCAGACAAGGAAGTAACGCGTATCTGGCGCAGTTATGTCGGTCGGCATTAAGCTGCATATAATATAATATTATTATACACGCATACGTTTGAGTGCATAAAATACGTGTGCAAATCAAGTATCCTTCACCGTGATAATAATAAAATTGTGAAAACAACTGCGTGACAAAATAATATTATATACTTTCAACATATGCATGCTCTAGTATAACAATATTAATACAAATGTATAAGATGATTATTACTAGGCCTAATTACCCCCATTTTCCCTAAATGATTCAAACTCTAATTTTTGTTATTTTTGAGTATATATTTGACTTATATTTGAAAATATTTCGATTTTCGATAAAATTTAATGAATGTCCCTAGGTGTTACAAACATTTTTTCAAGTGAGAACCTATCATTTTACTGTAAATTGTCAAGAAGATTGTTTTTTTTTGAAAATATTGATATATTTTGTAGGTATGAAAAAAAAGTGATTCTTTTAAAAAAAAAAATTGGTATAACCTCCTTAAATAATATAAAATCAAAGGATCAGGAAATATGATCTAAAAAATGTTAAAAATCAGAATTTAAATAATTCGTTATTAAAAGAAGTATGAAGACGAGCATTCTGGTTAATCACTCTGTATATATATATATATATATTATATTATATACTGAACGGTACGCTGTCGGCTGAATACGAGGACACGCGAGTTGCTTTAGCTTGATTGCCAGAGTTATATTTATGACAACTACTACAATATACGTATATCAGACGTCAGTGTGTGCGTTTGTGCGCACGCGCTCATAATTCATACTAATTTTTATAATAATCGTCATCAAATCCCTTCATTTTATTATTGTTACTGAGGTAAGATACGAATAGTGTAGGAAGAGGCCATTACAATAATTGTAATAGTATTCTATATTTTATAATCTAATTATGAATATTCTTGGGTCTTTGTCTCGGCGGCTATACATGTATATACTATTATATAGATCTTCCAATGAATAAAATATTCTGGTGAAGTAGAAGAAATGAACAATCATCATGTGCTAATATTATTGCAATAAGAAACGATAAAAAAAGAATTTACAGCGATAAATTAAACAAAGATAGAGATGGATGGAAAAAAGGAATGTAAATCTATATTCCTACACAAGACAGTCGGTAAAAATCATCCGTGTAGTGAATACATGTGTATGCATAAACCTAAGTTCTTACGTAAATAAAAATTATAACTTCTTTATTCAGACTTGAGACTAATAGTTTAATTAGTTTATGTGGTGAAGTTAGTTTGTTTTTTTGTTACATCATAGAGTCATCCAATTTGTAATTTAATTCATCCTATTATTTATCGAAAAAAGGTACATTGTTAGTATATTTGTATAAAATAATAAAATAAGTATACTTAGTTAAGATTATGTTATTGTATTATAGATATGCAACTATATAGTTTTATATATTTATATGTTATACACTTGTACAGTTTAGAGAGTAATGCAATGTCGTGTGTAACTTACTAAACCCTGAAAAAATGTTTATTATTGTGTGAACGATACAATTAAAAATCACGTACACGGGTGTTTGGTAAGTTTATTGTTTGCAGACCTATTGACTACAATGTGATGAAAGAGAAAGACAGAAATTGTTAATTGATGTAATGTTGCTGTGTTATTCTTATGGAAATGAATTTATTCCTAAAGGCATTGAGAAGGTTGAACTCAATTAGAAGTCATACATTTTTTACAACAAATTATTGATAATACCCGTATTTATACATACGAGTATCAGGAATTGTTTGAATGTTTTGTGTTTAAAAATCTACAACAATTCTGTACGTCTTATAAAATCTGATAAAAATATATATTTTTATAATTAAACTATTATTCATTTTTAATTTTTAAGTATTTTACCTGGATTAAATTACCATATTATAAATTTAAAATCTTATATGTAGACTGGAATAATATAATTTTCTTTTGAGAAATTAACCGATGCGATAACGACATAAGCAAGTGGTTTTCAGTATGAGCGCGGCAACATAAAAATCCGCTTATTAATATTTGTTTATCGGTGTTTTTCCTATTCTCAGTTAGACACGTATTAAATATTTAATGTCACGTATTGATATTTTATTAATTTAATTTTCTTTTAAAAATGTAAAATACGAAAAATCTTCTGTTTTTATTGTCTTCAACGTTCACTTCGCATTGGTGTATTTAAAAAAACAAATGTTGTTCGCCGCTGAGACATGGTACCTTACATGGCGAATAATAAGATTTATAGTGGTTTCACTGTTTTAGTATCATTCGATTGGGTAGGTATTATATTTTGTACGAGAATCTATAGTCTCGACTCATATTCATATTCGTCCATAAAAGGATAGGATTCCATCACACACCTTCGCTGTAATAAAATATATGTTGTATTTGTTATACATCGATCACTATCGATCGCAGTAAAATGCGAGTAAATGACATATTAAAAACGTAAAAGAATTTGTAATTACATTAAATATTCGGTTAGAACGCGTGTGCAAGAACAAAATCTTATTGACTTAATTTTGTCAATAAGTTATTATGTATAACCATGTTCGGCGATAAAATTTATCAAATTTAGTTTTAAAATATATTAACTATACGTACAGTAAGTATATTATTGTATCTGTTGTACATAATTGCATGTACAACATACAATTTCATTAAAACCTAATCTAACTGCAATGTATAATCTTTAGAGTTTTGGAGAAACCATCACTATAATATTATAATATATTACTATATACATAAATAAATTTTTCCTTACAGTTTTAAAGACAGTGAGAATCTCTATTTAGTATTTTTTAATTCAGCTTGAATTAATATTATTTATTTATTAAACGATCACGAATGACCCCGTTCATATATACATCTCGCAGACACCAAGATAAAATAACTACGACTTATTATTGCTAATATTTTATTTCTATATACGTATTATATATTGTACCCGAACACCGTGCTACTATGACATTTCAAGGACTCACGTAAAATATTGAATAGTAGCTATATAGTCTTGTAAAAGAACATTTTTAATTACTATTTAATATTTATTGTTAATACTTAATGTATATAGGTTATGTATTTACCTAATATTTACAAAATATGTTTATTATACGGATTGTATTCTGTACATACCATAAATCGATTAAGATTTTGAATTGTTTTAATTTAAATTTTACAGAGCCAAAACCGTGGAGAACCTAGAGCTGGTGGTCCTAGATCACTGTTTATACGCCGGTCAGAAAATGGATTCGGTTTCACGTTGCGCCACTTCATCGTTTATCCACCCGAATCATATCTGGTAAGCACGTTACATATATTTAACTACAAAATCAGGAAAATATCCAATTAAATTAAATTAGTCCTTTAGGTTTATCATAACGTTTATATTTAAAACGTACCTACTGTGATTAATATAAATCGCATTGGAATTAGTTTTTTAAATATGTTTTCTTTTTATATAAATTGCCTTCATTGGCCTTTTTATAGTATAAGTTCCAAGTAATTACACATTTAACCTTGACCAGATACATCCAGTAGTAACAGACACGATACTTCAATGTACAGTTAAAAAAAATTAGCTATTGATATTTTTACTAACTGTGTGTGTCTATAGAAGAAATAGTATACCTAATTATTTTTCTGCTACAGTATCCTCTAGTTTATGTTGGTTAACATTAAATGTATAAAATATAGCCACGTAACTGTAGTTATATATTATTATGGCATGTAAAAGCTTTGGATCAATCGGATGCGCTAAATTTAGTAATTTTAACTAATTATTAAATTTCAATATTAGATAATTTCGAAAAGTTTTGGTATTATTTACACACGTGTAATATATAAAATTGTTTACTACATAATTAGTAATATTAAAATAATAAAGTCAGTTTTTCTTTGTCACTTAATAAAAAAATTTCATTTAAATTCTAAAAATATAATTTGGTAAAATGTATTCGTGTACAATGAAAGTTAAATTTGAACTATGTATACATAAGAAAGCTTATTAAATACAATAATTCTAGTCGTTTCTATTGATATAGCTGTTTAAAGGCAATATACTACAAGTTATACTTTTAGTATTATAATTAGCATTGAAAAATCAAATTATATACCCGAGTATCTGAGTCAATAAAGATTTGTACTTTTTTAGTAACAACTATTTATAATCTTGATGTCTAATGATATTATAAAAACTGTTTTTCCTTGATACTTTTGTATCAGATTTTTTAAAGTATTTTTATGTTATACAATTTTGTACATTTAAATAAACATCACAATCATTTTTTTATCAAGAAAATTCGGATTGTTCATGTTTTGTGTTAATTTCATTATTATGAAAAAGAAAAATTTGAGTGTAATCCTTTTTTTTTAAAAAAGTTCAATCATTTTTAAATTGTGTATTATAATATACCTAGTACCTACGTATGTATGTATATTAATAAACATTATATATACATACTATAACTTTTGTGCCAAGTTTTTAGATGAAAATTGTGTAGACTATAAAGTTATGAATGTTACAATTTTTTAATAATAATAGAAAAAAAAAACATTGAAATATTCGTTTGTAAAAAAAAAAATCATCGTTTTATTTAAAATTTTAAGCTTTGTCTGTGATAATATTATTTTGTTATAATTAAGCTATTTACTCACGACACACTTAAAATTCACAGTATTACATGTTATAGAAAAGAAAAAATCACAGTTCTTCAAATTGAATACTTGAACATATATATTTTACGCTAAATATTTTAAGTTTCGCTAGGCATCTTTTCTTTTATTATTGACTAATCTATTGTTAACACCGTATTATATATGTTTTTATACATTATATCTCACTGTATATAATTGTACCTATCTGTAATGTCTTTTCGTGAGATACTTCACCTGGTTGCCAATTATTTTTGGTTTCAAAATGTATTTTTGACTTCGTAAGAGTTGCTTATTATTTTCTTTTGTGTGTGTCCTACGGAATGTATGAGCTCTCGCCACCTGTAGCCAAAATAAAATGCAAAAACTAAATACGCCTACTACTTATAGGTAGGTATATAGTATATGCTAATGTTTATTTTTTTTGGAACGCTTCTCTGTTGTTAATGCTGAAAAATTAACACATAGTGCATACGTCCCGGTTAAACTATATAAAAATGAAGAGTACATCTAAATCATTTATAATATGTATATTTTTATTTGGAAATGCATTAAAAAAATTCTAAAAGCTTTTTTTCGTAATAAATCATTAACAGTTCTAAAAGTATAGTTAGTGCTTATATTATTATATTTCAACGCAATCATATTTGTTTAGATTAAATTACTTAGTTCGAGAATTCAGAACCTATGTTGTATAAACTAAATTTCAATAAATAACATAAAAGTTTATAAAAAATATGTAATAGCTAGGTAGTGTTGTAGTGGATTTATTATGTTTTACACGAAGCGTTATACAATTATTATAAAAATAACACCCATACATATTGAATGTTACTAAGTGGCTTATAAATTACTATATGGGATTCATGGATTTGTTAAAATTATTACACTTTGAAGCGTATACACAATATATCGTTGTCACTAAAACCCCTCACAATATTCCATTATTCTATAGTTCGAATGTACTATTTTAGTCAGTTATTTAAATTATTAATGTATTCTTCGTTTATACATAAATATACCCTTTTAGTTTTCATGAATTTTGACTGTTTTATTATATTTCTTTATATAGTAAATAAATTATTTTAAGCTTTTTAGTCTTAACATGTCTAGTTAAGAAGTTGGTATTTAGAAATTATATGTTTTTACTATTATAGTATTATTATAAAAATTAATTTTTCAAAAAAATTTAGGTTAATTTCAACAAACTATTCTATGAACTATAAACACATTGATCCACGCGGTACTTAGTTAGTATTGACTATTAAGTTAATAATAATACTTAACAGTTAAAATAATATAATTTTATTATTATATAATATTGGCAATTTGTTTTTCTCAAAATTAATTCGATCTATGGTATTACTAATAGTAAAATAAATTACTTATAATAATATAAATAAAATGTATGTTAGTAAAAATATAAGTTAACTATAACCCATCTCCGTTGTTATCGTTTTTCATGGTA
>NW_020271114.1:4331418-4715260 GCF_002803265.2 Melanaphis sacchari | reverse complement strand
TATATATATACCTATATTATTTTTCCTTGCGAAATACACTTCTGCGGTTTGTTTTTATAAATTTTGACATTGGTGGTTGAACAATAACATTTACTTATAGTTATTCCGCATTTATATTATAAAACCAATTTCGCTGTTGTTATTTTGATTTGCTACAAAACATTTTATTACCTTTTTATTTCTTTAATTCTTCATCGACAATAATTTATTTTGTCGATTTACAGGTTTTGGCCGGAGATGAACGGTTGGGCTTGCGACAGGGTGCTGGCGCCTTTTCCGATGAACCGATGGACACAATATTTGTAAAACACGTCAGGGAACACGGTCCGGCTAGCGTAGCAGGTCTCAGTACTGGCGATCGCATAATCAGCGTCAACGGTGAAACGGTGGCCGGCAAGTCGTACGCACATGTCGTGCAGGTCATCCAGCAAACGCAATGCTATCTCTATTTGCTAGTGGTGCCCATGGAAAATGATATTCTACAGTTGGTGAGTATATATAAAGTCTTTCTACTGTTGCCAACTTATATTGTTATGACACACGCACGATTCTCTAATTTAATTATTGTATGTACGAGAAAAGGTGTAAGAGTAATACGTAATAAATACGAGTTACTTTAGCGTGTAGCGTGAATAATATCATGTGGTGTTTACTGAAACCAACTATCTACATATATGTATATGTAATAGTTTATTTATTATTGCGTTTTTTAGACCTTGCTTGATCTATCGACGACTTTCATCGATAGAACTGTAGAATTATAGTCGCGTGCTACAACCTATAATATAATATTTATGTATTATATATCTTCTCATTTATTTAAAAAAAAATTGTAAATTTTTCTTCCACATAATTTAATTGCCATGGCCACTTAAATATAAATTAATTATAATAATTATTAATTAAATACCTTAAAGTCAAAACGCTTTATCATTTAAAAAAAGTTGTGTACATTTTATTTTTGTTCAATTAATATACGTAATTATAAATTTTAAATATTTTAAATTACAGTTAAGTATTACATTTTAATATTCATAGCGGGTTAAGCTCCTATAGGTTATTGGTGTGAATTAACAAAGGGTCTTTACTTACCTAGAGACAACCAGGTAGAGCCCCCTAGTATATTTATAGTATAATTTTTTTATGCGTTATAATATAATAACCATGAATTTGGTCTGTGTACGCAGTATTTCAGCGAAACAGCTCACAACCCCGAAACAAATCAAAGGCCCGGCCGTCTAAAAACGGCTATGACATCTGGTAGCGAATTGCGTTTCCATAATCACCGTGGTCGCGATTCCAGTCCCATCTACCAAACCGTCTGGGATCATCCCCAACACCGCAGCAGCGTCAGTGGCATAGGTAGTGTCAGTGTCAGTGGCGTAAAACCCTCTTCGGCTGCAGCCAGATTTGTATCGCCGCACCGGACGTCCGGCGTCCGACGGTCGTCTGTCGCTGATACCAACGGCAGTAGCGGTGGTTACCCGCACCACCGGAACAAGTCAGTGACGACACAATCCAACAACCCCAACGCTCGACACAGTATGGACGTAGGAGTGGCGTGCCGTGACGCACTGCAGCTGCAAGTAGCGGCCGACAACTCGGCGGCCCATTACCGACTCCATCGCCCACTGCAATGCAGTGGTGCATCGCAGCCACCGCCACCCGTCGACCCTATCATCATGTCTCGGATAAAAAAAAGCCTCGAACAGAAGGAAGAGTTCCTCCGCCGGCCTGTTGTCCAGCATCAACAGCAGCAGCAACAACCAACCAAAGAGTTCTACGTCAAGCCGCAAAAACTTTTGCCGCCTATGTGGCCGCCCTCACTCTCGTCATCGTCAATTAACCAGTCAAAACCTTTCGCGGAGTGTAACTCTGCAACAGTACAGGAAACATCATCTCCTGCTCAACCATCGTCGGTTACATCCAAACCAAAAGGAAAATCGTTTGTGAACACTTTGGGGAAAATACATGAAGATAGCAACGGTGGCATCAGTAAACCACCGATGGTGGCCGCTGAGACTGCGGACCATCATCACTCAAAACAGACAGGTATGTTACAAGTAGTTTCCATGAGGGCCAAACAGTTTGAGAGCGGCAAAATTGACGACAAAACCGATTTCTACAAGAGTGAATTGGCCCGACTAACGTCTAAACACAATGTTCCTAATGTGGCTGTGAGGAAAATGGAATACGAACAAAAGCTCCACACCGACAAAAAACAATCCGTTACCACAGAGCAACAAGAGATTACTGACGATTCGATTACTAGCTACAGTAGTGAGTGTAACGAAAAATATTAATAATTTATATGTAGCTGACTAACGTGCATGTTATTTCGTTAATGTACAAAAAATATTCGATAATCACAAACTCCCGAGTCGGCATTAGTTTTACTTTACCTAAAGCAAAAATGTCAATCTTCAAAAATAATTTTAATGAGATGAACATAATGTAAATTATTCATTTAACAATTAAATAATAAGCATTATCGACGTGATTTGTTTCAATCATAATATATATATATATATATGATTATTATTGGATTTTTTTAATATTTTTTGTTTATATGTTACAACAATTAATTAATACATTTAATTATTCAAATCTCTTTTTCTTATTTTTCCACTTTTTACATCGTTTTTTATGAATATTCCTGTATACTGGATGATTCTTTTATCGAATTACACTCATTATTTTATTAAAGAATCACTCTATTTATATAATGTATTCTTTGAGATTAATAAGTTTACGTTACTGGGTATGTAAAACGTAAAAAATATATTGATCTAGGACATAAAAGAATTTACATATATTCTTTAGATAAAATTAAAGTCGGCCCGGGAAAGTTAATCACCAAGACAGTTTTCTATTACGAATATTTTACGTTAAAAATCATTTTTGTCTAACTTTTTTCTTGCATACAGGTTCTTCTGATAAATCAATCTCCTTCTCCAGTCCTTCTGTGAGATATCATTCCGGGAATCTAATCGTACCAATTGGTAGCAATAAAATTCACTGCGATCCTCCCAAAGAATATGAACCACAAAAAGGTAAGACCAAAAAACAATAAATATAAATATTTAGCTATTTTTATACGTTGTATAATTGTCGGGTTCTGTGCTTTTGTCATGTGCTGCGTCGGTTGAAATCATGCTGGACAGACAACAATACAAGTTCAGACTTGCATGAGAAGGGTGTACTGTTATGCAATATTTATTGTTATTATTGTTTATGTGTTTACTTACTTAACCTTACTGCCATATCTTTTGAAGTATTTGACAAAAAGGGGTTAATTTTTTTAGACGAGTCTATTTCTAAAGATGAATCGTATCGCTTCAAACCAGTGGTGCGTCAAGATTCCTACCTGGCCGCATGTAAAAAACCCACTATCATAGGTGAGCTAGTAACAACTATATTATTTCAGTAGATAATATTATACAATCGTGTTTAATATTACATGATTAATTTGATATATAATATGGCTGCTATATTATGTCATACACGTCATATATAAAAGTACCTTGCACCAAGTGCTGAGTTTTGATTTTTATTTAAGATACTTATCTTAATCCGATAAACGTATTTGGGATTTTCGATCTATACTTTCATTTTCATGTATCTTTATTCTTCAAAACTATTCTCTATCGTGATCATCGACTATCCATCGTCCGGTGATTAAATTTCCCATGTACACTTTACTTACTAAATATCTGTATTATACTTTTAACGCCTTACATATATGTATATTATAATATAAAATATTATGGCTAATTATCCAATAGCAGAATGGTCTTACACAATCGATTTAGTAGTAAATATAATATTTTGTGTTGTAGATTAGTTTTTTTTTTTTTTTATTACAGTTCTATATTTATTTATTGTAGAATGCGGAGTGTAATTACTTTTTTATGAATACGAGATTTGTTACCAAATTGCCACTTTTAAATCGTATGGTTTTTGTTCCGTTTCAGTAATATTTACAGTAGATAAATTACAGCCTTGGTATTATAATTTAGAGTGTTGTCACGACGTCGCATTATGCCTGTAGTTAGATAAATCAGTGAGAGAAAATTTCTTAGCTGCGATTACGATGAATTTTGATGAATTGATGATAAAGATAATAATAATTAATAAAATTCTGTTTTAAACCGGATAACTGGTATAAAGCAAGCTTATGCGCCTTTTAAGTGTTTTAAAATAGCTCTCTCCGTATGGCACATAACCCACACTGTTCAGGTAGACGAGAAACGAACCACTAGCCGAAATGTAAAAAATAAAAATAGCACGGACGTAGTTGTAATCGTCATATTATATTATTATTATTATAAAATTATTATTACCACTGTTACAAAAAGATTTTGCGCTCAAAATCTAGTACGTTAAAATATAATAATATTATTATTTTAATTACTAATTGTTATGAATTTTTGATTATTTATTATCTATATTATTTGTTGCTTTTCCCAATAAATGCAAAAACACGCAAACTGCTTCTGTTGCTTTTATTTTGTAGTTATTCTTTCGTTCACCGTCAGTGATTTCTGTGTATCATATTATATAATAATATATTATGTGTAGGTATAGGTTATAAACATTATAGGTAATATTATGTTCGTGATAAAAAATAAGCGTTTTAGATTATAATGATTTCTATGTATAGGAAACCATAAAAGCGCTCAACAATGCCAAGTACCAGGGTTTACCGTCAATTAAATTGATCATCCTTGAAAATTTAATTTTAAACATAATTATCCAATAAGAAAATATAAGTGAACTTTTGTTTTTGATGAAATATTTACAGACTTAATTTTGGATATTTTTGTTGGTTGAGTTGAATTGAAACCCGCACAGGCGTATCAAATATATTTCATCATCAATTAGTATAGCATTGATATATTTTTTGTACAAAACCAAATTTACATAACATGATTGGCATTTTAAAAGCCAAAACTCTTGAACTGTTTGTGTCTGGGATAAGTAATGATACCTAGTAAATACGATTTTCCTCTTAAAAATAAAACTTGTAAATTTTAAAATTGAATTGCTTATTATAGTTTATAACTGTTTTATTGCCCTTGAAAAAATGAATATTTTTAATTTTTGAATAATGATATCATTGCGTTGTACAATTACCCTCTCAAATTCGAACTCTCAGGTCAATCGCTATAACATAAGATGATTATTATTCTCTTAAACTTTTCAACACCTACGCCAAGGATAAAAATAACTTGGTGGCCGGGTGCTCATAAATAAATTGAATTTCTATTCTCCCTTGGAACGTGCGTACATATTATAACGTGCGTAGCCACGCATTTCAAAAGACAAAATTAAATTTTATGTAGTATAAAATAATATAATTTCTTATCATTAAAATATTATTATACTTTCCGTCATCTGTCGAAAATCAATCTTGTTCATACTGTTTAATAATAATACATTAATCTGGTTTATATTTATAATAATATTAACCACGAATCCCGTTTTAATTTACATTGATATATTTTAACTAAGGGTATTTGATTATAGGTCACTTCAAATTTCACATATTTCCTATTATAGTATAATATATATTCATTTTATTATTCTTTTTTTTTCTAACCAATACAAGACTTATATAAGACGCATGAGTATGTTATATGGTATATATTTTATACATACATGGTAGTATAGCTATATTTCGTATACTGTTTAGTGGCGATATTATTTTGTTTTAGACAAAACAATTGTCTTAGTAAAAACGTTTGAAAATCATTTCTGGTTCGACCCGCTTTCCAAACGTTACGCCAGTACACAGTATATTATTTGCATTGAATTTATTTTTTTTTTTTTTTTGAGAAAAAAGACTGAAGACATTATGCACACGTCATCTGAAAATCGTTTTTGTACATCGGTTGGTTTTTTTTATATTTTGCCTTTATATTTCTTGTGTTTGGTGAAGAGAAAGTTGTCACAAAATCTTAATCCCAGTCCTATGTACCTATATATTTAGGTTCAGACATATTATGTTTTTGGGTGTACTGTGTAATGTTGTAGTAAATGATATTTGCGTGGTTTAAATATATACTCATACAGCCACGTGAGTCATAATAATAATAATTAAAATTCGATTTGGGTTATTTCCTGTTCACGGTACAGGGTTCATATTATGTATCTATATTATGTTTACATTTTATTGTGCCTATTACACAATGATGATCAACCAAATTATTATGATTTTATTTATGTGATATTTTTATTCTAATATGATAATATATTTGTCAATAATACGAAAATAATTGTGTGAAGAGCGACGAAACCAGAAGCCGATGGAAAACGGAGCGGAAAAGTCAAAAAACCGTCGGCGGAACGCGCGACCGACGCGCCTCGAGCTGCCCAAGGATAGGCCTGTTGATTTTGCCACGCAGTCTACTGGCTCCAGCCAAGGTTAGCCTGTTGTGTATTACACAGAAAAGAAGAGTGATAGTTAAAAAAAAATATAGTGAGAGAGAGCGTGTGAGAGAGAAGATATGACATCAATAATAATAATAATAAAACGAAAATGCTCCTTGTTTTCTTCTTTCTACTTGAAATTAGAGAGGCCTTAACACGTTTAATTAATTTACAATCGATTTAAAGAACCTGGAAACGCATATAACAGTAATCGATTAGATCCGCTGATATTCACACAGCACGTACCACGTATAATACACCATTATTATAATATACTAAAATATACTAACCACTGTATTATGAATGGTGTAATACGATATATATCTATTATACTATTGCTATGGGAAAGCTTATACTATAATTTTATGAAACTATAATACAATGAAGAAATGTATATAACGATAAAAATGATTAAAATTTCACCAAATTAACAAAATGCATGGAAGATTTATCGCAGAACTGCGACTTCTTGACATTCATTATGAACGCGCGTAATAAATAATAATATGCAACGTAATCATAGGCATTTTTAGCCATTATAATATTATATAGTAATTTATGTATAGCTTCTACAGTAATATGAATTGAGTGCTGGATGTCTTTATTAAACAATTAAAATTTAAATATCAATGTACACCTCAATTAGAAAGCACTCAATTATATAGTGTTCGCCAATTTAGGGAACATTGAATTTTTCGGCCAAATTGAATTGAAATAAATTGAATTTTTTTTCATTTCAAAATGTTTATCATTTCGGTATGCGCATTCGCAATAAAAATATATTTTTTTTATTTAATAGCAACACCTATTTTGAATTCCATTTTAGGATATATTTTTGAAATTTTTTCCAGTTATTTTAATTTATCAACTATGGCTCTAAATTAAAAATTGACTGAATAAAAGCAATTTCCTTTTTGATAAAAAATATATTTTTACGATTCATTAAGCGTATAAAATCATTTATAATTATTTATTATTGGTTAATTTTTAAATTTTTTACGTATTTTTTTTTTTTACTTATTATAAATAAAATTTACATAATATGGGTATACATATCGTAAATTTGCTTGTTAAATATTATTTATTACAGTGATTTTATAATTATACAATTTATTAAATAAATTGCTCAAAGTTTCCTCCGTTATTTTTTACGCATAATTAAAATCGTTGTAGACATTCTCTATTGGTTGCTGACATTATTTGACTTTCAGTTATGTTATTACACAATAAATGCAACCACGATTTTGTTTTTTAAATCTGCAAGACTGACTGGTGGATCTTTGTAAGCTATCGTTTTTAAATTCCCCATAAAAAAAATCAAGTAGAGTAATATCTAGACTCTAGAGATCTTGCTGGTCATTGAATGGGTCTTATTAATAATACGTAAAAACATTCAAAAATTAACCAATAATAAATAATTATAAATGATTTTATGTTCTTAATGAATCATAAAAATGTATTTATTTATCAAAAAAGGAATTGTTATTATTTAGTTAATTTTAATTTAGAACCATAGTTCATAGTTTGATACATCAAAATAACTTAAAAGAAATAAATATTTTTATTGCGTATGCGTATACCGAAATGATAAAAATTTGGAAATTTATCTATAAATATGTATTTATATACCACTATTATATTACATAAATATTTATTCTTACATTCGTATCGTCATTTATGGGTCATGTTAAATTAAAAATAGTTTAAGAAATGATAAAAAAATATTAGTAGTTAGTACCTATATTATTATACCCAAGGTTCGCCCAGCAATGATCGATACACCTAAACGTAATTCGTATTTAAAATATAATATTGTTACTTATCATATATATTATTATACTTACTGTGGACTGGTTGTCACGTATTCAAATTACGCTATAAAAAAATCATAATTTTGAAACCATATATACTAAACTGCAGTTACACTGATCAATCAATGCGCCCTTGCTTATTACCATATACCAATAATATATTATCAAAAAAAAAAAAACGTAATGCATACAATATTAAGCTTGTCGCTACTGCTTTAACGTATATTACATATCATATAGTATGTATGTTATCCTATTTTGCATGCCCACGGCTACTGCAACTGTGCAGTGTTTTCCGCGATTTGTTTTACACTTAACATCTACACATACTCGTTGTACATTATTATAGTTGATAATAACACTGCAAATTCGCAATAACACTACTTTTCGGTTCAGAGTACTGTTTAATATGTATGATATACGTCGAAGATATATACATCTATAATATACAATACTCTGTTTCCGCATTTAATTGATGCTAACGCGGACGAATTTCTTTGTTACCGCAGTGTCTTCAGACGATACGGAAACTGTGGCCGCAGCCGTCGAGCTTCAAAAACCGTGTGAAATGATCACGTTGAGACCGACTAACTCAAGTCTTGATAATGGTGAGGGGAACTACATTTTTACCGCTATCCTTTTGATATTTATTTATTCTATTGAGTTTCGTGGCATGATACCTTGCTTCAGGGTCTTAAGGTCAAGAATTTGGATCGAATAACTAAATAAAATCTATGTATTGTGGTTTTTCTAATTCGATCTCACGAGACCTCTGCAATGCGTTTTTCTCCAAAGTCGTTGATGTAAATGCAGCATAGGAAATTGTATGAATTTGAATCGTGTGTTGAAATCGAATTGGAAAAACGCAAAATGGGTTTTTGATTCACAAATCTCTTAAGACCCAAGAACCTAACCTAACTTTACGTTTACACATGAAATATATATGCAATATACACATAAATATATAATATGTATAACCAGTATAGTATTTAGTAATAATATACTTTTGGTGTGTATAGAAGAAGAAAGGACCACCAGACGGATATCGTACCTGAAAGCGACGGCCTGGGGCGATCGTATGAGTGTCGATGACCTCACTACCACCGAATCTGAATCTGAGCCCACCTCGATTGTCGTCGCCCAACAAAAGTGAGTTAAATCAATTATTATGCAAGTGCATATATCAGATAATATGTTACTTTTATAGTGTATTTTCAATAATTTCACACAAAAACAACACAACGAGTTAGATACATACCAATACAATATTATAGGTTTTTCAGTTTATATATATATATACGTTAGAATATAATGTGTGTATATATATATAGTATAGTACACGTATAGGTGCTTTAATTTATGTTCTTGAAATGTATTACATTATTTTGTTATATTGTTGTTGTTTACAAAACACTTAAGTCGAAATTCATACTATATTATGATGAATAATACGTTGCAATGTACTGTGCAGAGTGCAAAAAAAATGGCGCGCGCCGTTATTTCCGGGTGACATACAAAGGTTACGGCGACTTTTCGAAGATGCCGCCGCAAGTTGTGACCGTGGGTTCGTCTATTATATTGTGTCTTATTCATTATATTTTTGTTTCTGTGTGACCACTGTTATAATAACTCTGTTTTTGCCGAAAATACGTTTCTCCTGGACTACTTGCAGTCTATCTATTACATGTGCATATATTGTATCATATACTCATATAGTCATATTTCTAGAAATAGACACTTCATTAATATTTAAATTACTATTATTTATTAATATCTTATTGGATTGCACATATAGATTTCCCTGTATATAGATAGTATTTCGGTATCAGTGTCGTCCGACCTGACAATATGTTATTTGTATTACAATAATTATTGTTTTTATTATTTATAATATTGTTGTTTTGTAATATATTAGAACGTGTTTTGTGTGCGCTTGTAATAATATAATATAATTGACGCGCAAACGCGAAGCGCGAGATATTTACAAAACCTCTAATAATATTATACAAGGTAATTCACCAATCATGTGTATTGCTCGCTCGCCTTTTATCCTTTAGACACAGACATTTTATTGTCTTCGTCTTACAGGTGCGCAAAATTGCAAATGTATGTTCAGCAGATTAGGTTTAACTTAGTTAATTTAAAAATTAAAGTTAATCAACCTATAATGAAGCTCGATGGTAAGAACGTTATCTGTATTTGTGAGTATGGTTTTTACGACAGTTCAATTTTTAGTAATTTTTGCGTATGTAAAATATAGTAAATTAAAAATACTCATAACTCACTTAAAAAATTAAATTATCGTAAAAACCTACCTACAAACATAGAACATATTCTTATACCATCAAGTTTTATTATAGTCCGATTCACTCTAATTTTTAAACTAAGAAAGCTAAACCTGATTTTCTGGGCATAAATTTTCTATGTTATGCACTTATAAGACGAAGACAACAAATTTCTGTGTGGCGTCCTCTTAAAATGACGCTACACCTGCATGTGTTATCTCCGTCTTACATGTATACAACATAGCAAATTTTCGTTCAGCAGAATCCATTTTATGTGGTTAGCTTTAATATTAGAGTAAATTTACCTATTATCAAATTTAAATGTAAGAATTTTATATAAGCCATCACATAAGCTTTTATTACTCTTAATATTATAATTTTAAAATGAGTTATGAGCATTTTAAAGTATTAATATTTTACATAACTATAACTCAGTTTAAAATTAAAATATCAATAAAAGTCTATGTGATGCCTTTTCCTTAATAGTATCAAATTTGATATGGATTTTTTTATACCGTTTTTTTGTTTTACCATAAATTGTGAAACAAATAATTTTTTTGAAAATAATGTCGCGTTTAATTTTATCAATTAGTTTCTAAGTTATTAAACTTTAAATATTAATAAGTATAATAAGCCTTCATAATTATCTTATGTCAAGTATAAAATAGATGTAATATTTAGTATTAATAATTTTACTAATTATAAAATTATAAAATATATTTAAATTTATAATTACTAATAACCTATACTATCATAGTACAAGTTAATTTAATAATTTAAAAATAACTCGTTTCAACTTCGATTCATATACAATATACATACATTTATAAAATAAATTTTATGCCCACATATTTCTTTTTAATAAAATAAAGGTTTAAGTGTTTGAAAAAATGGTCTTTAAGTGTAATTATAAATTCTCAAAATTAAATTTTGAAATAATTCATTATTTAAAATTATGGTAGTGAGAATGCCTAATAAATCACCTATATATACTTGGGGAATATTTTATAATCAATTTCGTAAGTATACAATTAATATTAAAAATATTTGCTTCAATAATTGTACATTGACATAAAGGTGATTTTGATATTTTATTTTTTTATACCTGTTAAGTTAATTTTTTTTTTTTAGTAATTCCCCCGTAATAAAACTACTTTCAGTAAAAAATTATTATTTTTTTTTGCTTATACAAATAATGTATCCATTCCTGAAAGCATAAATCATTAATTGTGATGACGGTTTTCAGAATAATGCAACTCATTCATATAACTCGTATTTATTATACATAAACATTATATTTATCATATTTTCCAATTTTACATGATTGCAACAATGTATTATCATCGACCATCGTGTACGTACACGTTTTATCATTGTTGAGATGTGCTCAAGGCCATCCTTAACGAAAATTAATTAACCGACCGATTGATGTAAAACAATGTTTTGCCTTAATATAATTCTGTATTTTTATGTGAAAACGTTTATTTTTATTTGTTATCACTCGGCTATATGTCTATAAATATATTTTATATATTTTAGTTTTATATACATCTCGGAAAAAAAATTCTAATAATTGAACTATGATAAAAAATATATCGTCTTTTATGTTTCGTTAAAAAATTAATTTTTAGAGAACAGTTTTTTTTTTTTTTTTTTGTAAATAACAAAACCCAGCTTGTTGAAACACGATCCATTTTGTTAGTTTTGGTCCCCTCAAGTTCTCACCGACCACTATTAAATTCATTGTAACTGCAGTTTTCCGATACTATTATATTTCATTCACGTCGTTTGTCACGGACACACAACATCAGATACTACTGCCACCATTAAAGAAATCTAATTTACACAAGACATCGAATATATTTCTAGAATCAAAATATTGGATCATTATTATAAAATGTGTTTTTTAACAAATTTTGGTTGTAAAGATGACTCATATTGCGATCAGAGCACATTAGCCAAAGATATCGTATATTTTAATTTTTCGTAAGTTCAAGTTGATATTTAATATATAAATTGAAATAAAGAGAATAAAAACCATAAAAGTGCCCTAACTTTTATAAATCACGCATTGTCAAGGATTACAGTAATTAATACTCGCGAGTCCTTGGATTCTATTAGTTTTGTTGTATTTATTATTATACAATAATTCCCATATTTGTTGTTGGGACCCCTTGACAAAAAAAAAAATAAAACGCATGATCGATTTTTAATGTTTTCAAGTCGACAAATCTAGTTTACGTAATGGAATTTACATAATACACAATTATTACTGTTATTTTCCTAAACCAGCTAAACTATAAAAATATTTAGTATTATTTAAATTTTGAATTCTGAACGAATCAATGAATGTATTGTTTTACATTAATTATATTTTTTGTTGTGTCTGATTTTGAACTCTAAAAACAATTTTTATAGCTACAGAGTTTTTTTTCAATTATCGGTATTAAAGGTGGGTTTCTGATAGCAAATTTGATGATTGTCGTACTTCAAAAATAAATTACTATGGATAATTGACATTTTTTAAATATAGTTTTGCTCTTTTTGAAATATTTAAAAATATCAGATTTATTTTTTCGGTTTAAGTTTCTCAGTGCCTCTATATATATTGTTTTTCAACAATAAAAAAAAAAAAAAGTGTAACATTCAATTTAAATTTAATATGTTTCTTACAATGACAAACTAAAAAGGAGGTACACTTGAAAGTTAAAACTTATTTAAATGAAGAGACTTCTCCAAGTTTTTTTAAAATATATATATTGTAGTATATGTTCATAAATGTATGAATTTTTTAGTCGTTAATATCATTTTGTAGATCTATAAAAGTATCAGACATAATAATATACTATGTGTCACTTACCCTAACCCTATCTTTAAATCCTAAGATATAAATAATAGATTACATATACCTAGGTCATTCCAAGAATTCTATTGATAAACATTTTATTTTTATATCTAAATACACGATATATGAAACATGTAGTCGCGGTTGTATTCAAAACTCTTTAAATATAACCAACTTGTTATGTAGTTATTATTTTTTTTTTTTTTTTTGACATTTTTTCAGTGTCTTGCTAGTGCTGCTCGTTTTGGTGTAATTCGTTACATTATTGTTATTTTAACTCTTCTGCGTTTGTTGAAAAAAAAAACAAAAATAAATAATATACCTACCTATTACACACTGTTAGTATTTAAACCATTATGCGCTACCTATTGTCTCTGGTAATATTCTTGTGTTGTGTGTTTAAAATGTATACAAGTTGTTTGTCACCGGCTCATCGCCAATATTTTTTGCTTATTCTGAATCCGATTTTTACAAACTATTATTGAATTACTCGCTTCTGAATCACTCTTATTATTTTTTTCATTATGCATTGTCAAAAAAATATTCGGAAAGTTATATTCAATACATTTATTTAAAAACGAAATAGAAACACAAATACTAATAAACTAACCAATAGGGCAGTGTTTCTCAATTAATGTATCATGAAAACCTGAAATATTTTAATTAAGCTTTTAAAAATAATATAAAGCTTTTAAAAATAATATAATATATATATACCTAATTAAAAATAATCTCAAACCACAGTTAAAATCGAGCAACTATAAACTGAATATGCCATTATAAATGCGTATAGAGGGACACCTACCTGTACGTGCCCGCAGCAAAGCATTTAAAACTGTTACGCGCAAATATATGTCCCACTCCCAATTTTTAATTGATGTTTAGATTAATAGTTATGGCTTATGACCTACGTATGTCGGGCACGCGACCCGGCCATCATTGTGTAGTAGTATTCAGAAGCCCGTATTATATTATGAATTATGTATTACTACTTTCATCATTATTTATGCATCTGTTACTTGGTTCATGAATAATAACGTATTTTTTCAATTTTTTTTTTATTTTTCATTCGATATGCATGTTTTTTTTTTTTTTTTAATACATGTAAACAACTACGTGTAATATAAAGCGTGTTCACGCGACAGCGCGATATTTACACCATATCAATTATAATGTTTTTCAAAGAAAAAAAATATCCGCACCAACACCGCTGTTTTAATATAGTTTTATTAATATTTTAAAATGTGTCTAACCTTTAGTGTTTTAATATTATGTGTATATATAATATATATATATATATATATATATATAGTACAATAGTACATACATAAGATATACCTAAAAAATCAACGAAGAACTCTTTGCACTTACAGTAGGTTTTAAATTTATCTCCATCTTTGAGTAAGTGACTGTTAGAGATATGGTAAAATGTAATTCATTAATAAATAATTGCATACGTAAATTATTTCTGAGCGAAGACAATGCTTATGTCTGTCTCTATTTCTAAAGATATCTTAAAATGTATATTTATATTACTATTAGGAATTTAATTTTTGCTATAAACAAGACGCGTGTTAAATTGTTATTAACTTACAGAAACCAATACTGACATATATATCATAGATAATGGTGTAAATAAGTTCTTGGCTTGAAATTCTAAATATTTTAAAAATCTGATTGAGTATGTTAATAAAATAATAATATACTTACGTAATGACGATAAATTTCAAAGCCTTACGATTTATTTTGTTTTATTTGTTTATAAATATCCAATTTCGTAAAAAATGTAATTTAAATAATGTTTATATCAACACAGAATCTAAAAGTAAAGACTTACGGATGTGCATATTATAAGATACCTCTACGTATACAGCGATATATGTATACGCTTTTACACTATACCGTGACGTTCATCAACTAGTATGTGTGTATTATTTAATATTAATATGTAATATAATACTATATATGATATTATATTATAACAATAATCGTGTATTCGTGTTAATTACTAGACATAATAATATAGTATGTGTAGTTATTACATAAAACAATTTTAATTGCTTTTATGGATGTTTTTCTGGCCGTATATATAAAGCATTATGTATAAATTATATTATTTAATTATAACACAAACCGCACATTATTTTTGCTAATATGTACTAACTAAACGATGTTTGTGTAGCAGCAGCATACTGGGAACGAAGAAAAATGGCCCACCGTTCCAGGATCTTGGCAACAGCCGCATAGTTAAAGAAGGATCGTTACTTTGCAAAGTGATTCAGATCGACGGCAAGGTAATATTGTCTTGTAAAATATTTTTATAACTAAGTGTCTATTTATTTGTTAAAATATATCGTGATCGATAAAACAATAAATAAAATAAAAAAATACCTTTTTGCTCATTCAGAACGTGTATAATATTATACAGCTATATAGTGTATACTGTATATAATGCCGCATATTTTATTATATTATATTGCGTTTATAGAAAGCATGCGATCGATCGTGGAAACCGGTGTGGGCCGTTGTACGTGGACAGACGTTGTGTCTGTACAAAGAAAAACGAGAGTCTATTCCCAACATTTCGGTTGATGTAAGTATATACAAAAACCTTGATTATTTTTTTTTTTCTTATTACGGAATTCTTTGTTATACGAATGTTTTTACTCCATCGAAGAAAACTACACCCGCAAATCGAAATATAATATATATTATGTACCGATCCCGGCGTCCATGTCTCTCAGCTTCATAATATGATGTCTTGTGCGTCATTAACATAATAATACATGTATTACGCGATATTTATCTTTTGATTTTTGTCTTAATCTTTCTCCAAAATTTCGAATGTTATTGTTTACACGAGAGCTTTCATAACGTCAAATAGCAGAGATACAGCCATTGAGTTTTCGGTTTTTATTTTGCGCTTCGTGCACACGCATCGTCTCGAATAATATATTACATTATTATGTACCCAACTGGCCATGACAATAGGGGCACGCGCCTGTCATAGAACCCCACATCCGCGATCTGACCGCCGACCGGTAACATTTTACGTCCAAACGTTGAGCAATTGAGTCGTGGTTTACAGTACTTTATATTGCGCACGGCTTAATTATTATCTTACACTGCGCTATTTCCAAAACTTAAAATGAATCGATTCTGTTCTCCGGATCGGCGTCTTAGGTACTCTTGTATGCCTATGTGGTTCCGGGCGTCAAAGCATCCTCGTCTAAAACGATGGTCATCTACCGGTTCTTGGGTATGTCCATACGTTTTATACTTATATGAGTTATAAACGTTGAATTCCATTATGCTTCACTACTATATATGAATAAAAAAAATAAAAATGTTTTCTATAAAGATACATTTGATTTTTTTTTATTATTTATTTTTTTAGACACCTGCAACGCTAGAAAAGTCGGACGATGTGAACATGTCCTGCGATCGTATCAACCTGAGAACGTCCACTACAGACGTGGCTCATGACTACACCAAAAGGAAGCACGTGATGCGACTTTGCACCAGCGTCACCGACTTGGGATGCACAGAACTACTGCTTCAAGCCGATGACACTTCGTCCATGGTGCGTTGGTTGAAAGCATTGCAAGAACAAGCACTCGAGGCACAGGCACCTCTATCCGCAGAAGAAGTAAGTGAATTTCGTAATCTCCAATGCAACGTGTCACTCGCGCCAATCTCATTAGTTATTAAATAATTATAAAATAATGTTTTATTTTTTGTATTATTTATTATTATTGAAATTGACAATGTTTAAATTGTACATACGAGTATACCGGTAAAATACATTACGAGTGTAGTTTCCGATGGTTACTTTTGTTTGATAAGTCACTTTTAATACCTATACTATCAGTAAATACCAATTCACATCTAATATTTAAAATACTAGTGACTTCTAAGTGTACTAAAATTGGTCAAATTGGTTTTGTTTTTTTAGTGTTTGAGCATCTCTCCTGGCAATACTAAGGGCATACGTAAGCTAGGTGCGTTCAGAAACCGTTCACCTACCGGCGATTCTCCGATCACTAAGACACGAAAACCGGACCGCAGCCCGTGCCAAGGATCACAGCCGCAATCCCCCAAATCTACCAATACATGGAAAAATCGAATGGCCAAACAATTAAAAAAAATACAACAAGGATCGGGGTCGCCGGTATCGCCGATTATGCCCATACTACCGCCACCACCGGGTACTGCAATCGGCATACCTTTGGAACTTTGCCCTCCTGTAAGATACACCAAGATAATATTTTCCAACTAAACTCTTAAATATTATATTATATATTGTTAATAATTGTTTTGTTTTTTTTTTGCAGTCGACGCAATCTGAGTATGTACCTTTAATAGTAGAAGTATGCACATCGATAGTTGAAGACAAAGGATTGGATATCATTGGTATTTACAGGTATGACATTTTTTTCACTAAAAATTTGAACGTACATCTATTATTATTTAATTAGGTATCATAATTTATTATTTTTTTAAATTTTAGAGTACCTGGTAATACAGCTGCTATTACTTCACTAACAGAAGCGGTCAACACTGGTGGTATGGAAACCCCAGATATGGCCATTAAACTTCTACAACGAGATCCTCGGTGGACAGATGTGAACGTAATCTCTAGCCTATTAAAATCGTTCTTTAGGCGACTTCCCGATGCACTACTAACAACTGAAATGTATCCACATTTCATCGAGGCTGATAAAATTGATGATCCTGTTCAGCGCATGGTGAAACTACGAGAACTAGTACGTAAAAAATAAAAGGTATTTATATTTTACAACAAAAGTTAATCGTTTTTATTTTTACTCTAGATTCATAAACTACCAGACCATCATTTTGAGACTTTAAGATATTTGCTGATGCACCTCAAGAAAATTGTACAACATAGTGGGGTAAACAAAATGGAAGCACGTAACTTGGCTATTGTGTTTGGTCCTACCCTAGTTCATTCTGCTGATGATAACATGGTAACTATGGTCACAGATATGAGTCATCAATGCCGCATTGTGGAATCACTTATACTACAAGTAATATTTTATATGATTTATTATTATTATTTTTTTTTTCCATAAAATTATTTTATTTGTTATTCATATTACAGGCTGATTGGTGCTTTGGAAACGGTGATGTGGTAGATCTTACAGCATCTATACCTGAAAATTGTGGACAAGTTCCAGAAATTGAACAATCTGCTCCAAATCAAAATCTTTTGGATAACATCAACAAAGTTTCTGGCAATCAGTACACACCATTTATGGCCAAAGATCTTGTGACTAATATTGTTGCTGCAGCTAATCGCAAAATGCATCGAGCTACTGGCAAAAATTCAAATATATCGCGAAAATCTCGTACCAATGTAACCAATAATATAGTTCCTCAAATTAATATATTACCAAATGCAACTAATATTAAACATGTATGGAAATTAAATAATAAATTTTATAAAACTGTTAATAATGCTTAATTTTTTCACCATAGGATGTGTCTAACAAGGATAAATTGAACAGCTCAAAAGCCAGTTCAGAGACTGTTTCAAGTACTAGTCTTAATGAATCTGAAGACAGTCTTGAACATCTAACAACTAATGATCAAAGTTTAGACTCAACATCACATAATACTGATGGTGCTCCCCCAATTAAGACTTATGTTAATTTAGCTGAAACTACTCAAGAAAGGATACGACGATTTGAACAAGAAACAAAAGCAATGCTTCAAAGAGAAATTAACAGAGGTCAAAGAAGAAGAGAGTATTTTGGACTTGACGAGCCTGTAACTCAATCAAACGAAGCATTAATGCTGGCTAAAGATTATTCTCCGGGTAAATGTCTTTTAGTAATATTTGATAACTATTTTGTTGACTTTGTAATTTTTTATTATTAGTCATGGTCAAAGTATCCAAAGGAACAACTAATGGGTCTATTGAACAATCAAATGATTCAGACTTAAAAAATAATCAGAAACGATTAAAAACAAGTATTGAGAGTGCTGATGAATGGTCAGTAGATTCACTTGGGGATGGCTTAAGAATATCCAATGAACGTCCTAAAAGTCATGCATCAGATGAAGGTAAAAATAAATTTTATTAGATCAGTGTTAAAGAGTTCGCAATAGTAATTATAAAATTGATTATTAAGATTATTAGTTTCCATTTTGCATATTATAATATGTTTTTAAATTTGTAAATAAATTAAATTTTATTTTGTAATTTATTACTGAAATATGTTAATAAAAGTAAAATGGTAATAATTATAGTTCTTAAATTATCATGTAAAAAAAATTGTATGCTTTTTATACACTATAATAGTTTTACTATTGCGTAATCTTAATAATTTACCGACTACGTGCACTGCACGTCCGGCTCAATCAATCATTTTTGTTTGAGATTCATTAGCAAACTTTACAGCAAATGGTAACATACACCAGCACTTAAGTAACAAACGACAAGGATGGGTTTTTGGCACGTCCCTTAACCAGTATCCGCATTACTACTACTACCAACCTGAAAGGTTCTTATACATTTAGCTCAAATGGCTTGATCAATTAACATGGTTTTGCTTTTTTCCTACTAATTTTCTGCTTCTATTTACTAGCTATATTTCAAAAATCATTTGAGTTTGCTACTATTTACCAATTTACTAATTATTAGTATTTTTAGATATACCTTCACATTTCTTTAATTTTAAAATACTAGTGCTAATATAATATATTAATTATTATTCACATAAAAACATTTAGATTTATATATTAAATCAATGGCTGGAAAAGTTAATTCATTTTGTATAAAAAGATCATCCTTTATTTGGGATTTATTCATTGCCTATAGAGCGTCAGGTATTGATCATAATGCTTTCATATTTTTAAAAATCTTAGTATCATTCTTTACAGTTATTAATTTAAAAAACAGTGCCTAATTATCATCACTGCTCTTAAAAAATTTATATAAACATTATTTTTATCCTTATGCAAATTTATAAATAATAAATTTAATCAAATAATTATTTGTACTATCAAAATATTATATTTGAAATCTTTGAGGTTAATATAAAAAAAATTAGCTTAACATACCTTTAAAATGAAATAACTATTAACTATTTCATAAGCAAACTGTATAATATCATGTAAATAAATATACTTATTAAATTAGTAGTTACTTTAAAAAAAAATTTAAAAATTAATTAAACTTTTATTTTTTACTGTTCAATTTTGAGTATTAGTATGTATTTTTCTTGAATAACTACATTAATGATTAAATATAATATATCATGGGTGGCCAACTTGCGGCTTGCGAGCCACATGCGGTTCTAGTCATTGTCAGATGCAGCTCGCATCTTATTAATGAAATCAAAAATTACCAAATTATGTAAAATGTGTCTAAAAACATTTTAGCTCTTGGTATCATTGTATTGGTCTATGTGGCTCGCAAACCTATTCATGTTGGCCACCCCTGTAATATATAATATATTAACTCAATTTTTACTTTCCAATCAAAGGCTTCTATTATAGTAGGCACCAATTGGTTATTGTACATTTTAATTATATTTTGGCTGTATAACAAAAACATTGGTTATATTTCTATTTTTACATATTAACAAAATAAGCTAAAATTATTTTTGAGATTCATTTTTAATTTAGTTTATTTTCTAACATTTGGGTATATCTAAAAAAATGTTCACTCTTTTTTAATTATTTAACAGCTTATGGGTTTGATATTTATTTTAACTGTGTGTTACCATAATGTTGTAGAATATCTAACATTCTAATTGAATGGTTTGTTGAACATGATATGTATTAAGTATTATCCTTGAGTTGCATGATAAAAGTTTTGTGTTTGATTTTCTAGGAGGGGATTTATTGGTGAGCCTGACTTCCGCCTTTGACAAAAAACTTAAATCTCTTTCAATACCCAGTGACTCTGTGGATGTTGAAGAAAAACAGCCAGTGGCTACATCAAATGATGAACATACAGATGTACAAACTTACAGAGACCCGAGTTTACATAGATCTTTGGAAAGGCGCAGCCAGCATATAACTGAAAAACATGTATGTTGATGTTAAGGATTATTGTAATGACTTTATTTTAATTGTTATCATTATTTATTACAGGAAATTGAAACCATGAAAGATTCAACTTCTGAATCGATAAAAGATTCTTCAAAAACTGATAATTTTGAGTGTCTTCAAGACATTAATGCTAACCCAAATGTGCGTCTGCGTCGCTCCGAATCATTAAAACAAAAAGAAAACCGTCCAGACTATGGGAATCATGTAAAACTACGTCGCTGTGAGTCACTGAATAAACATGAAAGATATATTTCTAAGTACACAAAATTTGAGGCAATGATGCTGACAAAAAACGGTGACGCTTCCAAACACCGGCGATCTGACTCCCTCACCAAGATGGAGAAGACCGAGTGCAACATGAACAAGCGAAAACAAGGATTGTCTAGACGCTGTAGTTCATTGCGCGATAAGGAAGCGCGCCAAAAACGTAAAAACGGTGTTACAACTGATCGCAGCATTAAGAGGCGCCATACAGTAGGTGGTACTAAGGATTTTGATAAAATCACATGGTTGGACAATAAGGAAAGAGAAGAATTAGAGAAAAGCTGCAAAGATAGAAGAACTAGTTCACCAGACCTGAGTTGGGCTCGTGTTGTAGATGGAATAAAAGAAAGAGGTATTAGACCTAGGAGCATGGCCGACCCAAACTTTGTGTCAAAACTGTTGAATGTACCTCTTGAATCACACGTTTGACAGTAAATGTATTTTCTTTAAAAATTGTTTTGATCTCATTTGTCCTATCGCTTAAATGTGCTCATATCCCCCCCCCCCATGTTTTCATTATTCAAAACTTGTGCTCATCCCTGTAATTTCTAGATTGTCAATTACCCTATTATGCTTTAAAAGTTTGGTATGTTTTTAAATATCAACATTGTTTTATAATCTTGATAATAAAAGTATAATTTTTTTTTAAGTGTATAAATATATATATTTAAAATTTCTTGACAATATTGTTTTGATGAAATAAAAACGGTGCAATAAAAATGTGGCTACTTTGAGGTAGAAATAATGTAAAAAAGTACTATTATATTTAATTTTTTTTTCACTTTTTTTTATTATTATTTTGTCACATTACCACTGACATACATATACAATATACATATTATATTTAATGAATTTTTATTTCAGTAATTATTCTTTAAGAATTAATTTTCACAATAACTATCACATTATTATTTATTTTAATTTTAGTACACAGATAATAAATCGAGCATTTAAATTTTATATTATTTTGATTTAAGCAAAAACTGTTATTAATGTAAATAATCTTATATATTTATTTATGTATTATCAAAGTATACTGGTTACTGTTTTTTTTTTTTCTGTAAAAAATGGTGCGTTTTATGTTTTTATATATAATTTTTTTTTTTTGTTTTCTCTTTTTTTTCAAATTTGTAAAGCGTTTTTATATAATATATGTAAAAGCAACAAAAATTACTTATATTTGAAATGTCACTAAATTATACCAATATAATTTTATATATTATATATATTGTTTTTATGTGTAAGTTTTAATCATTAAGAGTTCCACTAAAACAAAATAAAGTGTTGGATAATACATTTTTAAATGAATATGTTATTATTTAGTTTTTACCTGTGTTCAACTGTATATACTTTTATTGTATATATTAAATCTACTTTTATATTTTCCTGTCAATTCTTAATTATTCTATGGTAGGATTACTAGTATTTGAAAATATCAAACTGGGCCAATATTGAATAAGCAAACAACTTTTTTTTTGTTCTTTGTTTAAGTAATTCATTTTAATATACAATTATTAATAACAAAATTTACTTATCTAATTCACATTAATTATTGATATAGGTAAACTAATTTTTTTTATTTGATTGGATTTTTTTTGTTAGCAAATATTTTCTTAACACATTCTCTGCAGATCATATCAGTATGTACTTTTGTATGTGCGGAGGAAAATCGGGGTTTTTTTTGTTGATGCCAATTAGCATCATCCGCACCTTATGCACATTTTTTGGTCAGATGCTATTTGACGCCAAATGGCGTCATTACTATAATAATTCATATCATATCAAAATATTATTCATACTCAGTCATACAAATATATTATATCAAATAATTGCTTTTTAATTAACTTATTAGATTATATTTTTATAATTTTATAACAAAAATAAAATATCAACACATGTTTTAATACAATACATATTTTATTTATTTTTATAAATAAAAAATTAAACTTATTCTTCAATTTTAACTTGTAATTATTGTTTAAATAAATTGACATTATGACTTCTTTTGATGGAAGTTCTTAAAACAAGGTTCATGACAAAGACTGGGATGTTCAGTAAAAGGAAATAATTAGACATCTCAATTTCTTCTTGCTTGTCTCACCATTATCAATATCAGTTGATGATTGAGAATTATCTCTTTGTGAAGTATAAATACTAAATATATATATACTATGAAACCATAAAGTTTCATGTTCACTCTCGAAATCATCTGACAAATCATCTTCGACATTTGCACACTCATACTCACTACCAGAATCAGATCATTATTTTCATCACTATCAGAATTAAAAAGTATAATATGCTCAATTTGTTGTTGATAATTACGATTTCTACATATTCGTTTGGGTCGGGATGGACCGGGTTCGTTCAATGCGTTATCCATATTAATAGAAACACAACGAAAGTTCAAAGTAATCGAAATTATATAACACAACCGATGTAAAAAAATAAAATTAATAATTTATCACACTAATATCATACACAATTGTTATTAAACATAATAATAAAACATGAGTACATGACTACGAACGTGCGCCGTTGATTCAGAATGATAAAAAATTAAAAACAAACCATTATGGAGAAAAAATATTTATTTCGTAATATTATTTACCACAATAATGATTAATGTGTTTATGTACGTCCCCATACATATATAATTAACAATCGACAATGGCAAGATGACTATTAAAATAATGCATTTTAAAGAAATAACAATACTGAAGTTTCCCAAAATAGATTGAATAATTTACTGACTAAAAATAGTAATATTGACGTGCAGTTAGCACGTTCGTATTAAGTAATATTCAAAGATTACGCTGACAAAATATTATTCATTTAATCATAACGCTGATTGAGTACGTTGAATATAGTAAATACAGTCGCGAATGACGCCAACGGGCGTTATCCGCATTATATTATTATGTGAACAATACTAAATGACGCCAATTGGCGTCATCCTCAGTGAACGTGTTAATTTCGCCTTAGAGTATACTGCAAGTTAATCTTAAATTCACTTTGTCATCAGAGCATGTATTGAATTTTCATTTATCCTATACCCTTTCATCTGACCAAACATTCATTAGAGAAAAAGCTCTTTTTGTGACAAAATAGTTGAACCCATTTTTACTATTCTAATTGTTGTCTTTATTTTTATTTCTTTCGCCTTCCATACATCAACTTTTGAAAAAATAGGTGATAAGATAATAATAAATTATTATAGTTTCAGTTATTATTCTATCATATTTGTATGTACAATCCTAGATTTTTCCTAGCTCTAATAACAGTGACAAAACGAATGACAGGTCAGGACATTAGGATATGCCTATGAAACCAGAATATAAGGCAACCCTAATGTATAGGTACCTAATATACTTGTATTATCATTATCCTATATGGTGTATTTTACATGAAATTTGATTTTGATTATAAAACTTAATGGTTGAATATAAAATAATGATTTTATTTTGTATCAAAATAGTACGTTAATAATTTACATCCACAGATTTTCTCTTATTAGTCTTAAGCACAAGATCATATTTTTAATTTAACTTCTTAAATATTTCAAAATAAATATTTGTGCTAGTTTTCAAAAATATTTATGAATAATAAAAGAATGATTATAGAAGTTAGGCAGCATAAAAAAAAATACACGATTCAATAGTTTTATAGATATCTGCTTAAAGTAAACCTTTACTCAAATAAATAAAATTTCTTATTAATTTGATATAAGTAATACAGATTTTTGTTTTTATATACATAGAATACATTATATATAGCTATTTTTAAACAAACTATTAACATTTTAATAATTGTGTAGTTACCTATTGAAATAAATAATTTAAATACAATCGTTGACCACCTCCTATCATCAATTTATTTTCCAAACACATTTCTTAGTGATGATGATTGCTAAATAAAATAAAAACACAGTGCAATACATTTATATTTTTAAAGTAGGTTAAAAAAAAAACTTATTTATTATCTAGGCACCTATATAATATTTATTTTTTATAGTTTTATACAACACGGTAATTTCTAAAAAAATCTAAAAGTTATATCTGTTTAAATACCCAGCTACATAGTTTAATCCCTACGCATACGGGCTAAGGTGAATGTCGAATGTGGTTTTTCTCGGGACGTTTTTAAATTATTACGGCGTTGTGGGGAGGGGCTCTCGGGCGAGGTTGGCCACCTTATCAGCTCTCTAGTCTCCGTGCTTATGACGATGATGATAAGGTGATAACAATATTTATAAACATTCGTCCCGCGTTGATAAGACATCACATCGAAATCGTTGAACGTCGGATGATAACGAATCATTGAATATTTCACGTTCACACATCATATTCGTCTATAGTCTATACGACATCCACGAAAACATAACGTTATATTATTTGATCTATGACAGGTAATAATATGACGTACACTCGTTGATACACAATATCGTCTGTTGACCGTGACTTTTTTTTTAAATTGGATCGGCGGTTACGATCAGTAGTGGTTCGGTGACCGCGGGGACTCGTGATTAAGTGTTCCGCTCGTCGCCGATACCCAACGTAACGAGGCACGAGGACAGCAATAGCTAAAGCCGTACCTACGCGAATAATACGACGATCGGACGCGGCCTCTGCTGGAGTAGCCCAGCTACGTATAACCACCGTCAAACGGATCGCCCGGCACGTAAGCACGTTATCATTACTTATTGCGATATAATACGATTTAATTGTATAAATAGCTATTGATATTGAATGCCAGCTTCCTATATTATAGTTTTATATTATAAAAAATAGGACGGCACACCAGCAAGCTGTACGTGTTATTTCCGTCGTACCAACGTGCCGCATAGTAAATTTGTATAGGGCAGTTCCGATTTTGCGGTTGTAAGCATTTAAATTTTAATAGTAAATCAATAGAATGAATAATATTGACTATTGAGCTATTGCATCAAACTTAAAAGTTAGAACATTTTCCGTTTTCTATCTCTCTCTCTTTCACTGGTTTTTTTCACGTTAATTTATAGATTTTTTTTTTTTTTTACTTCGGAAAAAAGTCAAAAAACACATTTCGGGTGTGGCGTCCTCTCGTCATTATTAATATTATTACCATTTACGATACTACGTTTGTGTCACCTGCAACGCCTTTGACACGTGCCTCCTTCCCGTCCTATGTATCGCCGTTGATACAAACCTCTAAAATTTACTATTTTAAGATTTTAGTGTTCCGGATTCAGTAAAATACAAGCTACAATTTCATTTTAAAAATAGTAAAAAAAACCTACTGTAAATCGTTTATGAAATAAATACTTTCTTTGTGGTTAAAAATATATAATGTGGCAAATCATTAAAAACTTTAAATATTTCTACAAATATTGAATTTTGATTCTAATATTTTTTTCCAAAATAAGATTTGATATTGTTTTAAAATTTTAAAATTTATCTCTTTATAGATCATTGACAATATGTTTTTTTAAACTTATTTTACGTGTCTTGAAAAATTGGGTTCTAGCGTGCATCCGTACAAGATGTATTTTATCAAGTACCATAACTCAAAGTATTAAATTTAATTGTTTATAAACATAGGTATAATAGTTTTATAAATTAAACGAAAACCGCTGCACCTCGATTGTATTCTTTCTAACGTTTTACATGAAAAAACACAACACGATTACATTCCTTAAAATATAAGTATTATATTTTAAATGATTTTTTAATATACTATTTAAAAATATTAATACCTACTTGACATAAAGACATTAGCATTTTCCCTATATATTAGGACGATTAATGAACCAGAATCATTCCATCGACATTATAACTAATGGTTTTATATTCCATACACTTCTATTAATGAAACTATAATTATATTGTAAGATATCCAGAATAAAATTTCAAAATATAAATATATGTCTTATTTACTTTAAAATTAATAAGATTTAAAAAATAATACAAACAAGCATCAGAAAGAATAAGACAAATCAAAATTTATAATTCAAACTTGGATAAAATTAGAACAACATTAAAATTATAATTTTTTTTTTCAAGATAACTTTATTGTAATAAAAAGATTATTTATTAAGTTATTGTACATATATTATATCAGGTAAAATTTTTATTTTTTAAATATGATTATATGACAAAAATATAATTTGTAGTTTTTTATCTATACTATTATTGTGTGTATAAATGTCATAATATGAAACAATTTTTAAACAAGCCAACAGCTTAATTTTTTGTCAAACTTAAATCTGTAAAATTGTTAAAAGGACAATGCCTAAATTTCATAAAACATAGGTTTTTTTCGTGTAAAAAGGTAGAACGTGCGTGCAATTGTGTTACAGCCATCAAAAACATGTATCATAAATCATAATTTAACATTTTATTTTTGTATTGCGTTATTTTTGTTGTTAAACGAAAGAAACTGAAGACAGATTCATAATTACATCTTTTGTCTTGTCATTTGCTATTTATCATATTCCGATTGGTTAGTCATGAAATTATAGGTATTCACATATAATTAAATTTGACTTCTATGAAAAAACTAGCAATTTCTTTGTTGGCAATGTTTGGTTCTATAAAACTTATGATGCGAGCAGCTATTTTCTTCAATGAATTCAATTAACTGAATTGTAAGGAATCGTCTTTGCATTTAAATCCGAGACCTACTTATGTGCTATATAATATGCTTTTAGTGTCTAATACTCTAATATATATTTAAACTTTTTACTAATGTAATGTTTGACTTTTTTTTATCAAGCCATAAATTTAAAAATATTTTAAATTTAAAAAAAAAAGGGTCATCTAATTAGTTGTCTCGTAGGAAAAATAAAATTCAACCAACATTTTTATTTAACATGCTGGTACAGACAAATTTGTTATCTTTGAATTAGACTGTCTACACTCAAAATCGTTTTTCATAATATGTTATGATTTATCGTTAAATTTAAATTTAATACTTGTTATCCATTTTAGTTCAATGATAAGGTATGTTTGACAACTACTAAACAGCTGCAAGACGAATCCTCTAGTTTTCTTGTTTTATTGCTCAAAAAAAAAAAAAAAAAAAAATAAAAATAAAATTATGTTATAGTTATTAATTAATTTCGAGTTTACTCATTAAAGTCGTTTCTGTGATTAATAATATAAATATTAATAAAACAAATATCTTTATATATATTGTACATTATTTATTTGATTATGCTTTATAATTATTTAATAATAGTATCCAAATAATGTTTGTTTTTAAAAAGTTGGTACTTATTTAAATTACTTGATAGATAATTAATATTTTAATATAATGTTATATAATATATTCTATTATAACATATAGAAACCTGGAAATATATTTCCAGTTACAACACTATTAAAGAGTAATCACTAACCATGTTTTCCTCTAAGTCTTAATTTGTATATTTACATGGCATTAACTATAACTATTTCTATAACTCACAATTGTATAACAATTTATGGGCATAGCAACGTTGATTTGTTGATTTATACAATATTTTAAACACTAACAGTATTAGTTCTAATTACAATATTTAACATAATGGCCGAATCAAACACAGAAAACATAGATGAAAATATTGAAGAGAAATTAAAAAATCTAAAACCAACTTTACAATGTACAATGTTTACTGATTATCACAATGAAGAATTACTATACCCCAATGAAAAGTTAGAAATACTGAAGAGAAACTTAGAAATCGTGAGATCAAGGAAGGATAATAAATCTAAAAGAAACATCTCCCCTTTAAGACGACCTATGGACAATACACCTTTGCATGAAGTATACAGGAATATTAATAATAAAGACTCGTTTTCCATTTTAGCCTCGAATTTAGAAAAAGAAAACAACGTTAAAAGTAAGTAGGTATACAAAGTGGCAAGTATTATCATAACTTAAAATATATTATAAACTTATTATTGGCATTTTACGTTAACTTATCAAAGAACACTTCTAAAAATCACTATTAAACTATAACTTCAGGTAAAATATCAACTGAAAATCAGAAAATAAAGTCGGCAGAAAATGATATAAAATCTGTTTGTAATGATAACACTAATATTCAAAAATTCAATAAACTGTTAAATATTGAGAAAACTAATCAAATAAACTCCCGAGAAATTAATAAGAAAGTTAAAAAGTCTTCGAATGTTACACAAGATGTTGTAAAAAAAATAAAAATTGTTTCAAATAAAAATTCACCGCAATCACTGAAAAAGAAAACTAATCAACCTAATAAAATTGTGTCTGTAGATAAAACCAAATAATAAAAATATAAATTTATCCTATAAATTATAAAATTAATTCTTATTCTTAAGACTTAACTATACTTAACTTAAAAGTTACAATTTTATTAAATTTATGTCATTATTATTTATGTATGGATAATCTATATGATGCACCTACATATATGTGTTAGTATTAATTTCTTTTGAACCTGAATCGATTACTCATAAAATTTCACATTATAAATATACTGTCTATAAATGAATGTCTGTTTGTAAATAATAATATACTTTTCTTGTTATTAAAAAATAAAGTATCAATCTCAAATCTAATCAAATTTATTAGATTAAATATGCAGATTGATTCTTTTAACTGTAAATATTTACTGTCTCAAATAGTAGGTAATAATGTTTTTCTTCCTATCATATTTTAAGTTTTTAATTTATTTTTAAATAAATTATAAGCAGAATATTTTTGCTAGCTTCGAATGATTACCTACCTGACTGATACCTACAGCTTTTAAGATATATCGTTAATTAATACTTTTTTGTTTTATGTGTTTAAAGTTCAGATCTGCGTAGTTTATAAGTTGCACCTCAAAGGTATCCCACGACCCACATATCTAATGTTTTGCTACAATATAGCGCATACAAACTTAAAATACTTAAAAAGTTAATATACCTAACTGTTTAACCTCTTGTTCATTTGATTTTCATATATAAACATTTTCAATAAGCCATCATGTTATACAATATAAAATTAAAATGCCTTTTTATTATCTAAACGAAATAAATGAATGATAAATAAAAAATATTTTATTTTATTCAATAAAGCGTTATTAATTGGACATAATGTGAGTGTTAACTATAAAAAAATTCATTCAGTATAATAATAAAAATTAAGAGATATCTTATTATTGATTAAAATAATTCGTTTATTATTAAATATTTTTTTATTTAGTTTATGAAACAAAATATATATTTTATTACAAAATGTCTTTATATCAAATTATCAAGTTATAAATCAAAACTTATTATATTTCGATTGAGAGACTACGTCTATAATATAATAATTGATTAATAATTAGCTAATAAAAAAAAAAAAAAAAAAAATGTTTTTATTAAACTATGTGATTCAAATTATAAACCTTAAAATATCGAAAAATGTTAAACAATGTTTTCGGTTTCTCAGTAACAATTATTGTGGCTAAACTAGAGCAATGGCATCTATTGAATTACCTATTATAGTTACATCTACGTAATTTTAATACAATTGCTAACTACTGAAGCCATATATCATATTATTCGTGAGTACCGTCTACTATACCTACCTGGTATATTATGTATCTACTATGCTACATATAAGTATTTTCGTACTATTGTATAGGAAGATTCTTTTAATAGTGAATTGTGATGAAAACTTCTTTTTAAAAAAAAAGTACAATTAACATTGAAAACACCATATAAACTTTTGACTTTCCAATTTATTTTTCTATTTATAAACCTACACCAAGTTGAATTAATTTTAATCAGAAACATTAAACAGGTTAATATCAAGTAATATTTATTTTAATATAATATATTTAGATCATATTTTATTGTCACTAACTTATAAAGTTATAACATTTTAAATAACTAATATCCAGTAAAACAGTGTAATTATTATTATTATTTAAAACCTGTAATACATTCATTATACCTATTCAGCTTATAATCTTTAATATTGTTGATTAAATATTATATTTTCAATTGGTTTTTAGAATTCGATGTTATAATTTCGCGTAAACATGTTAAGTGTACTGATGCTCAGCAACGTATTCATACAGGTGTATTATGTCAGGAATAATACAAAATATTTATTACGATGATATAATGCTATAATAATAATACTAAAATAATTGTTTTTGAAAACATTTATTGAACATTTATTCAGATCGAGTAATATGCAGAAAATTCTATTCAAGTAATATAAACCTGCTAACAGTTGCCTAATGTTTTATTAATTGTCACAAACAGTGCGGCATATTTCTGTGTTAATGTTAATGGAATGTAACTTGTATGAAAGTTTTTCAAAGTTACCCAAAAATTATAGTCTTTTAAATACCTGTATACATTAAAATGTCCTTATTAATAAAAAAAACTTCGGCAACTTGATAAAATTAATTATACATAATACATAATGTGTATTAGTATGGTATAGGCGTATAGCACACATTTCGCCTTTTCAGCCAAACTCAGTTATAGTTATTTGTCATGTCACAACTCGCAGTGACTACAGAATACAAAATATTTATGTTTAACTGCAATCGAATCGATGATTGCAAAAACGACACGAGTCACATTTTTTGTGAAACGTCATGCGTCAGAAAACTTTGAAAGTCAATAATAAAAAAACTTCATATTATTTATATACATAAATTATGTATAATCAGTGCATAATATATTTCTACAAGTATTCATTTTTAACTAAGAATTTTTTTAGAATTATTTAAATTATACGCTTTTTATCAATTATTCAAAAGTTTTAAAAAATTAACTCATGTCGTTTCTGCAATCAACGATTCAATTGTTTTTAAATAATACAGGTTATACACTTATAGATATTATTGAATATTTCTACTAGCTCTACTAAATCCTGCCATTGATTATTAATAGAATTATTTAAAAGTTAATACTATTATTACTATTACTTATTTTTTGTTTACAGATTAAATCGCATGTTTTTAAAACAATATGTAGTTTTATCTTATCACTGGCCGAATTAACAATATATAATACTACCTATATCGATTTGAAAGAGGGGAATAAGTGGTCGGCGAGATCAGAAGCTAATATATTTCTTGTTTATGATTAGAAATTGAATCACGGCATCACATGCGTTTCACCTTCTACGTCGTGCGTAGTGTGTCGTTAAACGCATAGTAGACATGCAATTCATTTTGTAACATGATGATCGCTTCTCAATCACCGGAAATGTCTACTATTCCTCACTTGCCCATTTTTGTTGAAGACAACAGTATCGAAAACGGTTCTCGAATAATATTAAAATTGATAAGACCAGACTGGAATTTGGAAAAAATTCGATTTAAGGTTAGAAAAAACCAATCATAGTTATTAACATATCTATTTACATAATATATTGTTCTACATCGCTTGTATACACCGCATAATATATTAAATATATTTATAAAGTTTTAAGATATGTTTAAGTTGTATTTATTTTAATGGCTTACAAAAATCTGGAGTTAAACTAATCATCGAAATTGTGCATAAAACATTAGTTGTTCACAGATGGTATTACTAACAAGTTGGTTGGTTTGTTCGACGATTCGCGTCCAGAAGATAATGGAGTGCTGGTACGTGTCTACGGAAAAAATACGGAACAGATCATCGACAGAAAAGCAGAATTTGAAAACTTTAAGGTTCGTTTTTTCCGTAGTGTACTAGGTTACTAGGTAATCCAACCTCAATATCTGTTTTTTCTTTAAATAATGAATTTATTCAAATTTTGATTTAAATGCGTTCAAAATTTTAAAAAAAGTCTATCGAATTAACAATTTGGAGTAAAAAAGTTAGGGGTTTTCATTTGATAAAGTTTTATATAGCTTCATGACACATTTTAAACAATATTAATAATTTAAAAATTTTAAAATTTGGCCTTAAATATAAAGTACTACAAATTTCAAAAACTAAAATTCGAATTAATACATTATAAAAAGATAAATGTGAGGGGAGTGAGCATTATACTTAATATTGTTCATTTTTATATCTATGAAATTTAATATATACATATGCAATTATTATTCTATCATATCTATTTATGTACTATAGTGCATAATATCAATGATAATATTCACAAATAAAGGACCATAAATTATCGTAAATTTTATCTTTTAGCAGCTATTTGTATAAATATTTTTAATCCATACCTTTCTATTATATATATTGTTATATTATGTAGATTTGTATTATTGTCAGTGCAATGCAAATTATCAACAAATTATTTTTTACAATTTCATTATCCAATAATTTTAAAACAGGAGTTACATTAACAATAAAAATAATAATAAAACTGTTGTTTTCTATATTTGTTAAATTTACTAGCTACATTTATATTATATAAAAATATTAAGCTTTATTCTACTACAGAGTATAGACACTATAAAGTCGTAGAGTAGCGATCTGAACTATTGTGTCTCAGTATAATATATACTAAAGGTATTCATTTTTTATTAACATACTCGTATATAACATGATTAATTAATATTTTCAAATTTAAAAATATATTATGTTAAATTTAAGTTATAGGATTACTCATATTTTCCTACCTCATTATTAAATCAATTTTTTTGTATCAACCTTTAATTTTATATTTCAACTATCCGCCATTTATACTACACCCTGTATAATAAATTCACACAAATTTTTACATTTATTGCATTACATTAAATATTGTTAAAGATTGTTGAAAGTTTTGAGACAATTAATACTGCTATGATAATTACATATCTAATAGTAAACTTATATTACTGTAATTTGTATTGCCATTAATCGTATAATCGTATCAAGACTAATTGCGTATATCAATCATATTATAACCTATATTAATAATAGTTAGTAGTTAAATATCATTAAATGATTATTGTTTCTTTTAACAATAAACACTCTAATTTTAATTATCTTGGTAAATTTTAATCTCTTTTATGTGATTTTAATTCTTCGATATTTATTATAACTCTTCATTTTTTTTTTTAATTAATTTTTTTTTTTTTAATATTTTTCAATGAATGCATTAAAAATGTATTCAGTTACTGCATGTTTATTTATTGAAAAAATCATCATTAATAAACAAAAGAGTTATCGAGTACCTACTTTTTTAGAAAATTTTAATTGAGATTAATTTTCAATATTTTTCTAACATATTATAATAAATTCATATAAACGTGAAAATATATAATATGCATAAAACATTAAAAACATTTTAGGTTATATTATATTTAAATTTAATTACAATTTTGTTTATAATTTTTTATTATTATCATTATTATCTAGTCAAATACAATTTATTGTTTTAGATACTCGAAAAACTATTTTAGTATTTTTAGTATACTTTTACAGTAGGTACCTCTACATGATTATTCGTACAGTATAAAATCGATAACTACATATTTTAAGAACATTAGCTTATAGTTGGTTATAAATATTATTAATATGAATTAAGTTCCGTTGCTAGTTTCCAGATAGGTGACTATACTTGTAAGTTTCAGCAACATATTATGGAGTCCTACCTAATCATAACGTCGTCAAGATAAGAATAGTATCTAGCTAAAATCTGTCCTAACAGACCTAACATGAGAAAAATATATAAATGAATATAATTAGAGAGGCTCATTATTTTTTTGATAAAATTAAATAATAAAATATTTATAAATTAATTGCTGAGCGTAATAATATTTTAAATTGTATAGAAGTATCATGATAACAGTATCATATATGTTCTTAAATGTTTTCCAGCTTTTGTATCGTGCTGGACTTGCACCTGACTTATATGCAACGTTCGATAATGGCATGGTGTACAAATACATTAAAGGGGAAACGTTGACCACTTCTACAGTTCGGGACCCGAGCGTTTACAGGCTAGTAGCCAAAACAATGGCGAGATTTCACCGCTTAAGTACAAATTGCATAAGTGCAGAAGACGGAACGATCAAATCCCAACTTTGGAGTAAAATGGAACAGTTTATCAATCTCATTCCGAAGCGTTTTAGTTCTCCTGCCAAAGACCTCTTGTTAGTTCATAAAGCAATTCAAAGCATTAAGTATTATTTATTATTATCGATCATATATGCACTACAAGATGATTATTTTGAAAGAAAAAATTAAGGATATTGATTTGGCATGTTTACGCTATACAACATTAGGAAACAAAATATTTTTTGAATGCAAACCATTATTTTTAGTTTTCTATTGCATGTAGATAGGTTTAGCTTAATATTTAGCTATGATTTTTTTTTTTATATATAAACACGTGTTATTTACCCGCGGCTATACTATTATTTATAAATTTATAATATATTATATATTTAAAAGTTTAAAACCATCTGCGTCTGAATTAATTTATAACACATAAAACCGTTGATTATATAAATATTATAATCAACGATAATATTTATGTATATAGATTCCGAAAGACATTCCCCCAAGGCATCGAGAATCTGCGGGCTGATATTGGAATTCTGAAAACATTGCTGGACAATATCGGAAGTCCAGTCGTGTTCTGTCACAACGATCTGCTGTTGAGCAACATACTTTTGCAGCGTGATAACGCAGCGAATGGTCATCCCGTCAGCATAACATTTATCGATTATGAGTACGGAATGGTCAACAATCAGGCGTTTGACATAGCTAATCATTTTATTGAATTTGCTGGTATTTATATTACATTATTAATTAATTTAGGATATTGTAATCATTTGTGTAGGATAAGTACATTAAATTTTGTTTTATATTTTTAACATTTTTAGCTTATTTCTAGCTTTATTCTGAGCGGAGCAATAAATATTTAATATTGATTAATAATTTTACAGTGATACTTGTTTATTCTTGGATGTTTAAAAACGTCTTCTGAAAAAATATTTCAATCTTTGGCTTTAAGATTAACTGTAAGTAGGAAACAATATCGTTTGATCTATTTGTGGTACTGTAAAAAGTTTAAAGTACAAAATCAAATCTTAGAACTTTTCAAGATAATAATTTAAAAAATTTTGGAACAAGATTATGCAAAGCAATTTTTTCTACTAAGTCGATTTCATTATTGTACTTTAATTCAACCCATAAAGACTATATTTTCACCAAATCAATTTCTAGATATTTAGTAAAATTTTCAGAATATATTAGTTCTTTTTCTGCTTATTAAAATACATTCATTTTTATAATTAAATTTATTTAGGTAAAATTAAAATTTTTATAAAATTTTAACTGTAAAATAATTTACATATTTTTGTAATTTTAAAAATTTTCTTAATAGTTTGTACTCTTATAAAAGTATTTTAAGTATGTGTTTTAGATATTTTTTTTTAGTGTAAGAACAACTTATGAAAACCCCTTATTTTAAACTATCAAACTATTTTACTTGTAAATAAATATTATTATTAATAGCCACGGGAATAGGGATAAAAGTGGTGGGTTTTTCTCAACATTAAATGTGAATAAGAAGGTCTAGATAAACTCATTCGATTTGTCAGATAACTTACTGATCACAAAGTTGAAGATTGAAGAGTATTTCTTCTGTTCTAAAAGAACAAAAAAAAAAAAAAAAAACAAAAAAAATTCATAATAATACATAATTGTAAAGCAAATATAATAATCACTCCGCTCTGAAAAATAAAATAAGATTTAACTAACCATAAACTACTCTAATGTTTTACTGGTTCTTATTTTTCTGTTGCTGTGCTTATATTTACAACCTGTTGATTGAATTTTGTTCTATACAAAATATTGACAAATTGGTTAACGAAGTTAACAATCTCTTCTGTCTTATTGAAACTTTTAACTATTATAATATGTTTCAATATTATTCTCTAGCTAAAAATAAAATATAATTACACATTATTGAATATCCTATTCCTGGTATAACAATTGCCATATTATTAAAACTTTTATAAAACCATTAAGTATCAAATCTCAATACATAAATACGTATAAATATTGAGAGTTCTAATGTCCTGTTCTAGCCTAACCCTAGCCGACTCCTCCCCCAATAATGCTTATGGAAATCTAACATAATTTTAACTTTAAGGTTACTTATATTCAACATGTGAACAAATATGATCGTATTATGGTTTAAAAATTAAAATTATTACTAACGGCAAGGAATTTCATTGTTTTACACAATGTATTTATTTTTTTTATCATCGATTTACGTTAACATTTTTATTACATAGGTGTTCAAGAACCGGACTTTTCATTGTATCCAGATGTTGATTTACAAATGGACTGGCTGAAATCGTACTTAGAAGAATACACCGGTGAATCTTTGGACCAAAATGATCAAAGGGTTGCTGTGCTTAAACACCAAGTGGACATGTTTACAATGGCGTCGCATTTGTTGTGGCTATTCTGGTCACTTGTACAAGCCGAATTATCGGTGATCAATTTCGATTATTTAAAGTAATAACATGGTTACAAAATTATTGATGAAAAATAGACGAAGTTTAAAATTTGACTAAATTGTATATTTTAAGAATAACTTAACAGTTTTTAAACTATTTTCAACTTTTAATTTTACTAAGTATATGACTTAAGCCTTTTTTATATACTCGTGAATGGGACTGTGATACACTTTCTGGGTGAAATACGGTTTACATGTGTAAATATTTATCTATAATGAATCATGTATTTTATATTCAATTTTGCTTACTAGTTTAAACCTATTAACTATACATTTAATAATTTGTATTTATTTTTAAACATTATTTAAGTATTTATTTTTATTTTTCAGGTATGCAGAAATGAGATTAGAACAATACAAAAAAGCAAAAAATTTACACATAAAATGAATATTTTGTTCCATTCCAAAAATAATTCCATTATTTAATAACACTTCACTTTAACTTGTTTCTTTCTATCTTAATATATGACTAAGACATGTTAAAATATAGACTTAAGCTTCGTCTATAAATATTAAATTATAGGCAATAAGCTTTGTTTTAATTTAAATACAATGCCTCTGTAAATCAAAAACGCGATTCACCTATGCTGCTGCCAAATTTATTCGTCATCGAAATATTATATTATAGTACTAAACACAACTTTGTTAAAATATATATTGTATATTGTGTATATAATCACACAAATACAACTAATGTGTTAGCAGTAAAATAATCAACATCTTATTATAATCAGTATATAAATATATCAAATAATAAAAAGTATGATATAATATAATAATAAAAGTATGTATTTATTTTTTGATAATTAGTTTATATGTATAATGTAGGTCACATACCTAGTCCAAACATCATTTAAGTGTACCTATCGTATACCTTAATAAGGTTTTATATTATTTACGATGTAACTGCAATAGCTGCATTGGCATAATATAATCATTGTAGTCACATTTACGCAAGCAAATAATTATAATTTGTTATTACTTATCACTAACGATCTGTTTATAGTTACACGTAAAAACTTAATTGATTAACAACAAGGTTATTTTTAACAAAACGCGTCATAATTGCACAACAAACAACAGTGGTACTAACACGGGACAACTTGTAACTTCAAGATTTTAAATTTTTCTCCACGTGTCATTAAATTTGCCTACATTAAATCCCTTAATAAGTGGATCTATTAATATCAGATTTAATTAACATTTTACTTCATGCATTCAATGTCGGATATAACATTTTTTTAACCAGGGGAAAAATATGAAATTGGTGCCCTTTTATATCAATAACATTTTTTTTACTTATTGTATAATTAGAAATTGACGCCCCTTTATGAGTAGCGCCTGGGACATGTGCCCCGGATTGCCCTCCCCTAGATCCGGTACTGCATGCATTTGTTTTAAAATATAAACAAAATAGTTCATTAGGTAAATTAAACACAATTGGATTATACCAATAGCCAATAACACAATAGAGTTAACACGAATTTTTTCAAAACATTTCTCAGATGAGATGAAGAAAAAATCCCCATTTCGATTTAAAAAAGAAAACTTAGTTATGTATACAAGTTTTGTCTTCAAGATAATATTTTATTATTATTTATGGAACTACGGTTATCATCAATTTTTATGAATCATTCGTTGATTATTATTAATATTTTCTTTACGTGTAATACTGTAATTACAGCATACTAGAATTTTATTTAAATAATTCAAACTGGTACCTAATCACTTATCTATGATAAATTAAATAAGTGTACATTGGACTAATTTTTTATGATCTACATTGTAAGAAATTAGCAAGGGGGAGTCATCCCCACCTAAAAAGTTTTACAAGCTTCCTTAAAAACAAATAAAAATAATTGTAATTATTTTCCTTAAAAAAGATTGTTCAGAATACCGAATATCCATAGCAAAAAGTAATATAATATAGATTAGTTTTTTTTTTTTTTAGTACAAATACGACAATCCGAATCTTCGGATCTTCTAGTTGAAGGACACGTAATTCTTATCAAACAGTCAATGCGATACCTTGGCGTTGAGATTAACACGTGGCTCTCGTTCACCAAACATATACAACAGGCCTCCCGCAAGGCTACCGATTCAGCGAAAGCCATAGGCAGATTGATGCCCAACTTCGGTGGACCGTCGCAAAGCAAAAGAGCGCTTCTTGGCACTGTGGCAAACAGTAAGATGCTGTACGCCTCGCCGACCTGGCCGTTCGCAGCACAAAAACGGCTAAGAATCGCGCAGAACTGGCAAGAGCACAGAAGACCGTTGCACTCCGCACAATACGTGCTTACATGACAGTCTCAGCAGACGCCTCGTCAGTATTGGCCTCAATGCTATCTGCTATAAAAAGGGCTAGAGTTCGGGTTCGCCTAGATGCCCCGGGCAACGTTAGAAAACAGAAGAGAATAATCAGCATTGCAGCTTGGCAAGCTCGGTGGGACCGGTCTGATAGAGGCAGATGGACGCACCGGCTCCTCCCTGACGTTGGGCGCTGGTTAACAAAACCACCGCTAACCCTGACTTTCCGACTGACACAGATGCTTTCGGAGCACGGATGCTACCGGAGCTATCTGGAGAGGTTCAACCGGGCGGACGACAGCTATTGCGTATACTGCCCCGACCCCGACGACACTGTTGAACATACGGTTTTTATCTGCCCGAGATGGCTTGACGACCGCGCTCGAATGACAAAGATTATGAGGCGATCTCCGAACGTGGGCGATGTGGAGGAGATCCTGTGCGATCCCCTGCCACACGCATTGCCAGAAGACGCCGAAGCCCGAAGGAGAATCAGCAAACAGGCTGAAACTAATCGTCTGGAGTTCATTCGCATGGTTGAGACGATTCTGTCGACCAAAGAAAAGGATGAACATGAAGATGAGGCTTTGCAAAGGGCACAAGGGAATGTGCGCACTGCACGGTTGTGACTGCCCCGATGGAGAACGAGACATCCAGAGCGGCGGACACCAGTCGGCCCGAGAAGGTCAGGAAGAGGTCCGAAATCCCGTTAGTCGTTAGGCAAAATGTATAATTTGAAAATGCAGGAACGGGGGGTAAGTCGGGGAGCTATCCTGCCTACCCCCCACGTACGTTTTAATGTTTGATTTTCAATAAACAATGGCGGCGCTGCGGAAGCAATGCGAAAGCAGATCCCGCGGCGTCGTCGGTTATAACAGGAAAAAAAGATTATTTTTTTAGTTAAATTAGTAAATATTTTGACTGAAAAAAAGATCTATGTAAACGGTAACCGACTCTTATTATTAAAAAATTATAAAAACTGGATAAATTTCTTCTGCAGTATAGTCGGTTTGAATTAATTGAATTATAATATTATGTTTTCAACATATTTAATTTCATTAAAGATGTATAGGTAATATATTTTATTAATACGCGTTAAGTCAAAATGTCGAATAAAAGTCATAAAATGTAAATGAATAATAAAATTATAAATAAATTGTTACCATTTATTAGCCTGAAATATTTTTAAAAAATGAGTACAATTTCATGTACCTACTTAATACTATTGTCAATGACACTAGGACAGTGAATCAAAAGAGTATTATTCTATGAGGCTATAAAAAAAGAGTACGTTATAGGTCATCAGTCATCACGTGTATGGTATATATACATGATGTGTGATTTTTATTTTTTAAATAACAGTCTGTCTTTTTTAATATAAATAATTTTAAAAATGTTGATATATTTAATACAAAATTGTAGTACCTATCTACCATCTAGTTATTAGGACATATTAATTTTCAGTTGTTACTTATTCAAATTTATACCAATAATAATAGTCTTCGAAAAACAAAAATAATTTTAAAAAAATATGAAATAGCTGTAATATTAGATTTAGTATCTATTTATTGTACATAGAACATTTTTATCTACAAATTATAATATTTATTAATTATTACTAAAATTACTAAAGCCTCCATATCTTTGCGTAAGACGTACCCTTTTCCATAGCGTCATAGGAACTAGGAAGTACTCTTTTTTGATGCACTATCCTAGTGTTCTTGACAACAGTGCTAAGTACATAAAATTGTATTCGTTTTTTAAAAATATTACAAGCTAATATATGGTAATGGTTAATTTATAATTTGATTATTAATTATATTTTATAGTTTGATACTTTTACCTAACACATATTAACACATCTCTGTCCAAACTAAAAATTAACTCGTCTTACCATCAAAATTTAACAAGACTTCATCAAAACCAAGTAATTTAAGACTTTCAAGTATTGTCTCAGAAAACGTAATCGATTATGTTACACTTAATGAAGATCAACTCCCGTGATGGGCCCAGAGAATTTCACATATAAAGCTAATAATAGATCTAATTTTATCGTACAGTCAAACACATGAATCAAATTATTCACGGCCATTAACTCTTATCTAGTAGACACAGATTACGAATATCATTCATTTCTCCCCTATATCTTTCAACCTTATCGTATAATACAGAATACTACGCCACATCCACTACTACATCGTGGACATCGTAAATTGTCCAAAGGACCTTGTACATAAAGATCAGTGTATTTCAAATATATCTTATCGTACAAATAAATTGCCACTACCTCTTTTCAACATTAGCTTAGCTCGAAACACTTATAAATTATATATTAGAGAAAATATATTCAAAACCACCAAAATATTTAACTTAATCGTAAAATTCGAAAACCCAAAGAGAAAAATCAGTCCTCCCCAGTCCTCAATGTCACCACCCACCACTATCAGAAGTTAAAAAATACACAAAATAATTGTTATCACTATCCGCGTTCCGTGAAATGCGGATCAGAAGACGCCACTAACAACTGCTCTAAAATACAGTAGGAACCCACAAAATGTACAAACTGCGAAGGAAATCACACAGCCAACAATAGGGTATGTAAAATTTAAAAATATATGAATATATAATAAGTGATAATTCGCATCAAAACCAAAAAACAATTTTTAAAAATCATCCCATTCCAACATATGCCGTGCCCCCGCACCGCGAAGATGTAAAAAACGGAGTCACCAGTCCAAATGTAAAAGAAAGACGTCTACGCCGAAACCACAACGAGCACAGCATCGCCTGATCGACCACTTTATATCATCATCAAATTCCTCGACGAATTATATTCTGTCCTTAACCCCCGTCTTATTGCCCTAACTTTCTTATTAAACAAAATCCCACACGACTACATTCCCACTCCATAACACTCATTATAATTATTTCAAGAATTTTACCCAATACTAGTAGAGAACTAATGGACCTGTACGTGGAAGGGTTTTCTAGACTTTTAGAGGCTTGCCAGATTTAAGTAGGTATACTGTGACAATGATTGATTATATCCAGTTGTTGGAAAGTAAGATAAGCGAAGGGCTGTGTTATAAATACGTATGTAAGTATATGATAGATGAGCGATCATTTTCACAGGGAGATTTTTAACAACTTTGTTGAAAATAAAATCACAGCCTGGGGATTTGTTGTTTGCCAATTTTTCAAGAATACCCTCTATGGAGGAGGAGCCATATAAATAAAGTTTACTGGAAAGATTCCATGATTGTCGACATGTGTAATGCTGATGAGGAAATGAGATGGGGTTTGAATACTTTTGATAGTTCTTCGGCAAGAGAATCTGCTTTATTCTTATCTGTAGAAGCAATTGAGATGAGTAATGAAGAGTACTTATTTAATTTTGAATATTTATTTTTATAGTTGATAATAGCTGATATTTAAATTATAGGGTGAACAAATAAAATAGGCGACTAACCAGAAATTATCTACCTAATATGGACAAGCGTGTAGAATATAGAAATATAGAACAATACATATACCAATTGAACAATTATTTCTTGGAAAGGTTGTTTCGTTGTAGAGGAGTTAAGTTTTAAAATGTATTTCATTTCGGATTTTAATATCTGATTACCTTATTATGTATATGCCCTTCCGTCCGTGTACATAAATCTGAATGGCGTGTTCGGGTGTTCTCACAAAACGTACATGATAAGACATAGATAATAACTATCTACGAGCCCTATCTGTGTATATTATTTTATTATCTAAGCTTTACAGCAGCAGCTGATCCATAGTTATATCAATGGTAGCACGCAAATTTTAATAATAATAATATTGAAAAAAACAATGTCTAGATAATACAGTAACAGATTTGCAATTTGCCGAGCACCGAGCATCGTTTTGTTGTTCGCATACGAATTGTAAAAACAATATTATGTCAAGACTGGAAATTTCCGTACCGCCATTCGCCTTCCCACTCGTGCTGCCCGTATAGATAGACCTTAAGGGTCTGCACCTACTCGATCTGCCTACGCTCGATCGCGTTTCCATTTTTAAGACGTCCGCAGCCGTAACTCGTAATCGTTGTTTTGTAATTGAAAACGCCATCGTGTAATTCATGGAGTGCGTACGTCGTCAATGGCATTTCGAGAGACTATCTTACACGCGTCTCGTCGTCTCGTAGACATCCGTCGAGAATTGCGAAGACGACATTGATACGATATCGTCGTCGTTCTCATATTGCACCTCAACTCTGTGGTCGTCTACCGTGCGTGCTCCTGTGTAATGTCCGTCACCGTACAGCAGATATTGTCCGACGCCAAGCGATTGGCATCCAAACTCAAAGAACACGACACAGCAGCCGATTCGTTGTTGTCCCAAGCCCAGTTCGTCTACAAGAAGATCGATGCCATGAAACAAGTGACTAGATAATGACAATATTATTATTATTAAATAGGTATCAAATAATCGGTTCAGGCATGTGTAAGCTTTGGGTTAGTGAACGAGCTTTGGACACTTCCTCTCTCCCGTATTCTTCATATTCTTAGAGTTATTGAGAGTAGGCACAAAATAAAATGTAATTCATTAGTTAATATTACTTTAATAGATGTAGAATGAGCCCCCCACTAGTTATTATATTGTTTAAAAATTGTATGAGATTCTAACAATCAAATCTTAAGTCCACCTATGAGTCAACCAATCATTGTTTTGCGTCCAAGTCTAGTGATAATTATAACCTTTTGACTGTTGATTCTTTTTAGTATACGGACGATTTATCAGAACTCAACGACATGGAAGAAGGAGGTCTGCCACATGAAGAACTGGTCAACTCTATTCGAACAGAAAGTCGGCAGTTACAAGAGATTGTACGTGAAAACCGAATATTAAGAGCAATGGTTGCTGAACACCAGACTGCGCTAGAAATGATCATGAGCAAATATCGGTCTCAGGTTTCACATCTTATTTCCCAAAGCAGTGCCGACCAGCTTGTTAACAATATCACAGCCAAGGTAAAATAAGTCATACTCTAGATTCAAAGAATAAGTTCATAGAATAAATTTCCCTTGGTTTTTGTCTTTCAGACAATAGAAGAGAAAAATGCGTTGATAATTCAACAGGAAGAACGTATCAAAGAAATGATGGCTGTCATGAGTCTTGCTTCTCGTTTAGAAGCTGAAGAAGCAAGTAAAAAGGAAGAAACTATTGGCAGGTTACAAATTGAAAACCAAGTATGTGTTATTTATTTGTTTTTATTTAAATCTACTCTATTAATAAAGCTTTATTCAAACTTTAATCATCATATAATACGTCATACTGTTTTTTCTATTTTTAAATTATCACCTTTACTATTATACTTTTTCACTTAATTATTTTTTTTTACTAATTAGTTTATTAATATACTTAATGTAACTCAATTTTTTATTTTTTACTCTTTTCATTTTTTTCAGATAAAAATAGTTTGTAAATATAAACTTTGGCTTATAATTCATTAGTGTAGCTTAACATTATTTTACACAATATAAAAAATACATCACTTTAAATATAACTTATTCTTAACAGTTCTTTTTATGTCATGATTCATCAACATATTGTATTACTTGCTAATTCTTGTATACTTAACTACTTTTTTAACCAAAAAATATAATTTTCTATTCTTCATATTTTTCAAATATGATTAAAAATGTGAATTTATTATCTTAATACATCATTTTGTTTTATTATTTTTATAGAGTATATTGTACAATATGAATAACAATTGAAATTAGAAATATTTAAATTTTTTCATTGATTTACATAACCACTAAATTAACTTTTATTATTCAAAGCTTGGTAACAGCATAGCGTTTTAAATTTCAAAACTATTTCTGGCATTTTTTAAAGTAGTAAGTTTCTTAAATAAAATTCAATAATAGTAATAAATATGTAATTTTAATTATGAATCTTAGTTATTCCTTTAATTTAATTTTTCTGTTATCTTTCTATAACATCATTCGTCGTGTGTAAGCATTAAAAGCATCATACTAGTTGTTTTTTGACAATTTCTCAAATGTTTTTTTTTTAATGTAAATCAGAGATCATATTTTTTAGATAATAAAGATTGACATTAAAGAAAACAATAAAAATATTTTCTCCATTATATTATAATAATACTGTTTATACTCAATTTTAAATGCAAAATCATAACCATCATTCAAATCATTTATATTTTTAAAAGAATCCAATTTTTAATTCTACATCCATTTATTTATTATATTTTTAACTTGAAACAATAATAACACAATTATGATCAAATAAGATAATTTATTTAGTTCTTCACATCTAAATAACAAAAAAGGCAAAAAAATTGTATCGTTTAATTTTATTTATATAGTAATTATTTAAATTGGTGATATTTACATGAAAACAATGATGCCTACACATTATTAATTGTGAACACTGCACTTATATTGTAACCACTGACAGGCTAAGTCTAAACATAAGACAATTTAATGAGTATTCCTTCGTTTTATTTCTAATATAAAATAAAATATAATAATTTTAAAAATGTATATTGTATTATGAAGCATGTTTATCAATATTGTACGTAAACAAACATTATTTTTCAAGTGTTATAATATCATTATGGTTGTTGGTTTTATGAAAATATAAAAATAACAGGGAATTTTAAAGTTTCACTAGTAACTGAATCAATTACATAAATAATATGTATGTATCATAAAATTAAATACCTAGAAGTATGTACATTGTGTTTGTTATAACATTATGTATGATAAATGATAAATGGAATTTAGATTAAATACAATTTTATATAAATTAAATATTATTATGGTTTGGTTATTAGATATATATTATGTTTATATATATATATATATATGTATTTATTTTTTTTACAGACACTTAGAAAACTTTTGAAAATATCCAGTGACCTATCTGTAGAAAAAGGACCCGACACAATTTCGGCATCTACATAAACTTGTAAACTTAATACATTACCATTGCTAAATCAAAATACTCAAAAAACAATAAATTCAAATGTCATTAATAATTGTGTCATTATAATAATTTTAGAAAATACAAACAAATAATGAACATAATCATTTGGACTTAAATTTAGATAATAATAAAATAATTTTGAAGAAAAAAACATATATTAACATATAACATAAATATTATATTCATATATTCAAATCAAGGAACAATATTGTGTCATCATCGTGTATATTGTGAAGGAAAACTAAATGTATGAGATCCGATGGCACCTACAATTGGCAGTCGACCCACATTTGGTATGATGTTGTAGGACAAGGTAAGAGTCACATTTTTATTTCCTCTGTAAAACATAATAATAACTGAATTATCTATTTTTATCAAAATTTTAATATTTTTCTTCTATAATATTAATAGATTGAACAAATCTTAATAAACATTTTTTAGTAGAAGTAATAATAATAGCAAAATAAATTAATAATAATAAAAATATGAATTTAATTTAAGCAATGACTTTCTTAACATAAGTATAACAATTTTATTCATATAATGGCATACTGTCCCATGACAAAAACTTGTATCAACTGAGAATAAAATCTGTATTATGTAATTCAATTTAAAATTTATTTCGATTAGTGAGTATTAAATTATATACTAATATTATTATACCTAACAAAGTATTTGTTATCTGTTAGTGTTAAATTAGACCTAAGTATTTTTATGTTAAAAGCAAATATATATATAAATATTATGTATTTTTTTTTTTTTTTTTTGTAAGATATGATTATAATATTTAGTTACCTTAAACCATTACCATCGTCCCAAAAATAATATTTTGTTCGCATATTTTTAAGGCGCAAGTTGGAATTTTCACCTCTCAAAATAATTTTGTCCCATAAAACTACCTAAATAAAATATTAGAATATGAAACAAAATGTGCAAGTAATTCGATAAATAATATAACTATGAACATAAATGGTTTACTTGATTTAAAGCATTTGTAGGTGTCTCATATTCTGCAGTCATGTACACAAACAATTGTTTAACGTTCCAATTGAATAAGCTAGTGAGATGTGCACAGCTATGGTTAAGTCAATAATACCTTACAATAACTTGATTCTTAAAATATAATTAAGCAATACAACAATATATATGTATATGTATATATTAAGTTACTTAATATATTTATTATATAATTAATAATTTTCAATTAATAAAAAAAAGCCAACACCTCGATACTATGTTCTAGGTCCTAAAGGATTCAAGTCATTTTTTAATAAGAGACAGAAAAAATATATTCAAAAAATTAGAAAATGCAAAATAATAAAATATGTAGTCAATATTAAATGGGTAAATTAATACTATATTTTGAACTGAACTAATTGATAGATGTAAACAATAAATACACTTATGGTAGAATATGTTCATTATGTTAGTTTTTAAACAATATTATGGTTTATTGAGTACTAAAACATTTCTATACTATGCAACTGAAGTAAAGAAAATATCGAATAAAAACGGGAATAAAATAAATATTTAAAAAAATATTAAGCGCTATACAATAGATTTGGATAACATGATTTATCCAATATGTTAATATTATGTACGTTTAAAAAAAGGATATCTGCATCGAGATTGAATGTTATATGACCCAAGTCATTGATCTTTTTGGATACACCATACTCTGGTAAGTTTTTCCTGAAAACAAACTCATCGGTTAACATCAATATCGTACAAAAAGATACAGAAGTAAACCGAGACTACGTCGGTCACTCATCAATATACTTACACTTCGATTTTGAGCGTCTGCATCTCAGTGCCGGTACGGTAGTCAACCAATATGGTGGAAAGGAAACATGCGAACGTGAGAGTAACTAGTACACTCAGCGTGTACGCCAGCACCGAATTGCCCCGAGATAGTAAAGAATGCATGAGTAACGGATTTTGACAGACAAACGATTTTTCAATACTCTATAACACAATTCGTCAGCGGGTGTATTAAAATGCTCAGTCTTAAACGAACATTGTAAAAAGAAATGAAAAATAAATACGTACGCACTTTTTCGTTTTAACGGGTGACGGATATTATCAAGTATTAACTATTATAACAGTGATAACAGAAAATTGTGACGTTGAACATCTCATGTTAAACGGTAACGAAAAGTAAAAATATGACGTGGTTGCAAGAAAACAGGCACTGTAGAACTACGTGTTCGTTTGTAGATGGAAGGGTTTGCGTTCTCACTATTTTTTGTACAACGATTTTTTTAGTCTGCCATCAATAGAACAAAACATTGGTGTTTGTCTTAAGACTTAATATGATTACAGACTACAGTGGTGTACTTACGGAGGGGGAGGGGTCCGCCCCAGAACAAAAAAACATGTATCTATGCCAGGCACGTTAGGTTACGTATACAAAATACAATTTCGGGGAAGGGGGGCTTACAAAATTTAGTAATATAAATTTTACCGCAACATAATAAAACAATTTCTTCCTCGTTACTCATTATTTTTTAATATGACAATTATTATGCTAAGTATCCAAATTTTATGTATGTCATTTGTTCAGAAGTAAGTTTATAAGAACAATTATAATAATAATAAATAAAACTTTAAATGTTATGAACAGAACAGACATTTATTTTATTAGTACCTATGCACATAAAATTACCAAAGTATATTATACTATTAAGTACCTAGATAGAAGAAAAAAAATCAAATAATATATATATATAATACATTAAAAAATTACAAATTAAAGTATAAAATCCCATTTTCGTGGTAACTTAGCAAATCTATCGATAATTTCTACCACATTTAAATCAAAATTTCGTTATATGTTTAGTAGTGCCAAAAGTATGATTTCTCTTATATTGTTTCATAAGTACGTTTTAAGTCTTCGAAGAGTTGAGAATGACCGTTCGCAGTAACAGTTGTAACAGATAATGTGGCCAAAATGTACAGTATTGATTTAATAATGCATACATTTTCAATTTAATAGGAATTTTTGGTCATCGATTGAGATATAAGAAAAGATTATTGACAAAATGTGAGTTTTCTAGGTATATAAAGGCTTATATCGCATGTTCAGTTCTCACACATGCGTAATTCTCAGTAATCAGTTATCACTTCATTCGACTACTAGATTATAAACTTGTATTTCATACCCGACTAACATAAACAAAAGAAAACTAACCAATAGCTAGTAATAAAAATATTTTATAATAATAGGTGTATAATTTGACTTAATTTTCAAAGAAATTATATCCGGGGGGGGGGGGGGGGGGGAACCCCCCCCCCAGTATACGTGCCTGATCTATGCATTAACGCATCGTAGAAGTTTTTAATTTAAGTATTATTTAAAAATGTTAAGAATATATATAACCAGTATATTGTGTACGGAGTTTTCAATAAAAAAATTATAAAAATATTGTCCACAATCAACAAAAACTTTAATAGTAGAGCTATTAGACCTTTTTCAATTTAAAATTTGAAATAAAGAAAAAAACTAAAAGATGGCGTTATAATTACCTAATTATTTTATTTGACAAATTGTAACATTTTTTTTCAATTATCAAATAATAACGTTTGTATATATTAATTTCATCTCTCTATTTCTTGTTATTACATATTATAAACTATTTTGTAAAAAAAATTTGTCTATAATTAATTTAATCTGATTATTTATGGAATTATTATGACTTGAAATTTTAATGAAAGGATACTCACACACTTCAATTTAATTTATTAAAAGTTTCTAACTAAGAAAAAAAAAGATCAAATTTTAATAAATAAATAACATAGGTATTATACATAATATGTACTTATAATATATTTTCTAATATTTTCTGTAGTACTTAGACTAATTATTAAACCTAGAAATAACAATATGAATGAAGGAGGTCAGAGACTTGTAATGATATGCTTCCAAGCAATCATAATTAAATATTCATATAATAAAATAAATAATTATGACTTTTAGCTATAGCCTATAAGTTATTTATTAACATAATCACATACGACAAAAATAAAATATTTAATTACTGTATAATAAAATAAACAATTATAACCTTTAGCTATAAGTCATCTATTAATATAATCATGTAAGATAAAAATTAAATATTTAATTACAATATAATAAAATGACCTATAGTCAGATTATAAGAACAATAGATAAAACACACACACAAATAGTATATTAATTATAAAAAGGCCGATCATCGCCGGTCACACGCTTAGTGTCCTTATGTCTTTTACGATCACAAGCGTGAGTAAAAGATTACGCAGATCGTATATACAAGATGACATAAGCATTGAAGATTGTTAACAATAAAAATTAAAAATATTTCATGTATTAAAAGTTTTATAATAAAATTAATGAGTTTAATCAAATTAAATAAGTGTTGTGATTTCTTAAACGCATACCAGTTACCTTCAAGACGTCAATAATGAAAACATTGTCAGAGAGAAGAAAAAGGTAACACATAATACTATATATATATATATAAAGGCCATTTTTAGAATTATTATAGACTTGACTAATCAGAAACTTATTATAAGTAAAGATTTAACAACCACTTATATGTATATGTATATATATTTCGATAACAATTAAATTATGTATAATATAATTCAGGGGTGACTAACAGGTCGATCGCGACACTTTTTCACATTTTCTTGAATTTTTTTCAGAAAACAAATAAAATATTATTCTTTTATAAATTTGTGTATCTTTGTATATCATTCGAGTATAAAAATTAGATTTAGAAAAAGGCAACAAATAACTAGGATTTATGAAAAATGAGATTACACACTAAAATTAAGTTACTATTGTAACTAAGTAGAATAGTTATAATAATAGTAATTTGTAATCAAATATATTAAAATACGCGTTGCGTAAAACTGTGAAATTAAACGTTATCATTTATATTAATTTATGTCGAAGTGCAGGAGTCCAAATAATAAATTAATAAAAATAATATATTATATAACTTTGTTAACAATGTCTATGTTATATAACATAAATATTTTTATGCTAGATGTTTAATTTAAAATGTAATTTACTAATCCTCTATACAGTATGCTATTTAAATAGTGCGGAAAATAGGGTTTGCAGATCCCTATTTTCTCATAACTGTACAATATAAACGTTACTGATGCATAAATTATAAAATAATTAGTATCTAATTAGTGATTACTAATGACACATTTTTTCAACTAATTATAGGTACATATCAAAATAAATATTTGTTAATGAACAAATTTAATTTAAAATATCAAACAATTTCAATATGCACATGCATTTTTCTTGGTTCTTAAGTATCAAAATAATAAAAACCGAATAATTTCAAAAAATATTTTTTTTCTTTAATTTATTAGTTCAGTCAACATCTTTTCTTGAGTTACAAACACAAAACCTTAAAACTTACATTATATATTTTAAATGTTTATTTAATTAAAGTTTCGTATTCTAGTTTAGGGGACCTCTTGAATTCTGGTTTGGTAATCATATAAACTACTAGTATACAGTACAATACACAAACAATGCCTAAAATATTTCCAAGCACAGCATCTAACGGCAAAAGTTTGTATTTATCATCCCTGTGAAAACACTGAATTTGTAGTAAACGTTTAATTGTGTTAAAAATAAATAATACATACAGAGCAAAAATAATTTTTTCAGTGAATCCTAGTACAGAAGTTGCAACTGCTAAAGTGAAAATGGAAATGCCAAAGAACACGTGATAAGGAGCCAAAGTTTCTCTATGTTGGGCAGCGACTCCAGGGTATAAGAAACACCAAAGTCCACTTATAAACTACAGAGTATCATCAAAAATATATAATTAAAACAATTCAATGACATTTATATTATAAATTATACATACATATATATATATTGGATAGACTTACCTGTGATAAGAACATCACAATAGTGATAACTCCCAACCAACTATGTAAAGAATACAAATGCGGAATTTTAGGTACAGCATATTGGTGTGAAACAAAAGCAGCAAAACTAGCAATTACGATAAGTATTATGATACAGCCATGAATAAATGCATGTTGGTTTTTTAAATTTTGTTTTTTATTGTTTGGAAATGTACGATAATGAAGAATAGCTAAAATTCAATAAATAATAAAAATAAAATTTAGATATAGTCGTAAGATAAAGATAGTTTGAACATTTTAAATTAAAAATATAGAATATTTTTTACACTATTTATACTTATTTTGTTTATTCAAAATTCGTGAACTTTCTTTAATTTTATTATTTTAGTTAATATTGTTTCATAAATTAAATTATACATTGTTAATAAGTTAGCATAATTATTGTAAAGACATAAATTACCTCCCCCCCTCGCAACATACACATAGAAACATTTTGTACGTTTTATCAGATATCTCTGAAATGTGAATTTTGAAACGGTTTTGTTGCTAATAATTAGAGTGCTATGATACTCTTATAATTAAAGCACGGATTTTTATGCACTAAAAAGTATCGAAATATGCAGTAAAAATCATAAAAATATACAACAAATATGCAAGAAAGTTTTTTTTATCTATATAAAATTTACAAATTAAACAACTTATAATAATTAATTACTTAAATAAACTAAGTATATAAACATTTTTCGTTTTAATATACAATATATTTTGAATTTTGTAAAAATATATAGAAATGTACAAATAAAATTTCACCATAAGATTCAAATTTTTATGATTCATGAAGGAAGATAAAATATGAAAAAAATCTAAAAATATGAAAAATAAAATAAAATAAATTGCATATAAATCCATGCTATGGTTATAATTTAATGCCAACAAAATTATTTTTAACGTTTCTACTTGACAAAATGTTATTTTACACAATTTTTTTAAAAATTTTTGCTTTAATATTCAATATATTTCAAATTTTCTAGAAATATGCAAAAACATGCAATAATCATTAAATATGAAAAAAAAAATTCACCATTTAATTCAAATTGTTATAATTCGTGAAGATAACTAACAAAAATACAAAAAAGTAACAGGGAAAAAAATATGCAATTGTATAGAAATCCGCGCTTTACTTATAATGATTGAATTTACGATACTAATGTCGAAATTTGTTCTCGTATATTCTAAGAAAATGAGTAAAATTTAAAAAAAAGCATTTTTGTTGATATATTTAGGACAAGAATTGCCTGATTTTTTTAAATAAAATAAAATTTTAATATTTACATTTAGAGAGGTTTTGATTAAATTTATTTATTGTACAGAATTTTGGAATATTTTCACTATTTATGTGCTTAAAAAAAAATTGTTTCTTCCATTTCTAATCCGTATCATATCTCGCGTATACTCATACAGTATTTTAGAACTGTATACCATATAATTATGAATGTACTAAATAACTAATATAATTATTTTACTAAAGATATCAATTTAATTTTGATACAAACCATTTTAAATAATTACGTTTTTTAAATTTTGTTGAAACTTACCATTTGCAAATAAATATATGAATGCAATTGTCATCAATAATGGGTGCCAATTGAATATTATTTTTGGTACCGTAAAACTAAATCCTCCCCGATATACAACAATCCAATAGTATACAAAATATATGAGTGCTAATCCAATAACCTTAAATTTAAGCATATAATAACTAATACCATTTATAAAAAAAAAATGTATCCAAATATATTACCTGAAATAGTATATAGAACTTTTTATATAACTTAGTACTGTCAGTCATTTTAATACAAATGAATGATATTCTCCAAAATTATTCTGTTAACGTTGCTGTAATATTTTGATAAATATTATGCTATAAACATTTTGGAAAACAATACATTAATTATATTAAAACATATTTAAAATACATACAATTTATTTGCGTGCCGGTATTATAGTTCTTGTGTATTGAACGAGTGTTAAATATTAACTGCCAATTAATACTACTGATAGATGCAGTCATTTTCGTTATAACACATATATATACAGCGTGATTATTATTATTTAATCACTATTTAAAGTCTTTGACCATTTGTGTGGCAGATAAGCAACCAACATTTAAGAATTTATACTCAAAATGTTTAAAAAAAAAAATCATTGAGTTTAGATGGTCTAAGAAATTTATAAACTATGTCATTCTTCCTTTATAATTTATCTTAAAGATGTAAATTTATATTTAATAATTTATTGGGAATCCCTTATTTTTACTTAATAAATTATTTTAATTAGGTAAGCTAAATTTTTCTGATGTCTAATAAAAATGATAAAACATAATTTTTATTATTGTTAGTAGAGATGTTAAAAAATGGTTTTTTTTAAATTTTTTTTTTTATATTACCGTAATGTACCGATATTATACCAGTATTATATAATATAGAACTTTGTAGAGCCTTAAATTATCGGAAATTCAACATAGGTTATATAACATATGAATCATTTTAAAATTAATTAATTGAAAAATGGCTAAAAGATCAAAAATATTAAAAAAAAAAATACACGATACAATAATTATTTTAGACCAAATTCACCAATTATTAATATTTAGTCATGCACTCATGCTACCAATTATTATGATTTAAAATGTATCATAATTTCATAAACTTAATCACTAGAAATGATTTAAATTTAAAATGTTTTTATTACAATTCATATTTCATACTAAATTATATTATTAAATTATTAAATACATTTTCTAAATATCATTCAAAATAAATTAGAATTTGAGCTAATTTATTATTTGCCAATAAATAAATAAATAAATATATATATATATATATATCAATATTTATGATATTATAATAGTACAATTGATTTAAGTCATTTCTAACACATGAATGCTAAATATGTATGTTACAATTATAAATGATAATATTAAATAAAAAAAATATTATTTATGATAACTAAAAATGAAGTCTTAATTTTATTTTAATACCGTCAGTATAAAATAATTTTATATCATGTGTTTAATACCTTGTATAATACAGTTTGATACTACCTACTGTTTAATATAAACTCACATTTCTGATTATTAATGACCTATGATATGTTTCAATAAATTAACGATAAAGCAACATATCAAAAATGTAAGGACCGTTTTCAGTAATGTGCTGAGATAGATTTTACTACATCATAGAATTTAAATTTATAGATAAGATATCTAAACTCAAAATTATCTAAACATAGATAAATTATAAAATATAATAAAATAAAGATATAAATTTAATCAAAAACTGATTCATCGTAAACATTTCAGTATTTCCTTAATTTTTTGTTTGTTTTTCCTGATTAGAAAAAAAATATTGGGAATTATTAATTTTAACCTTTTTAAAGTACAAACTAAGTCTAATTTTAAGCTCTCGAAGTTAAAAGTCAAAGTATTTTGTTGACTACTTATTGTGTACATACTCGAAAAAGCACACATCATTGTAAAATCGATACAATTATCGCTTCATTCAGATTATAAAATATAATTTAGAAAAATATTTTTATTACACCATATGCATTAGTTTAGTTTAAAACATTAGTGTTTATTAATAAATCTTAAATGATTTAAATGATTGTGCAAATTTTAACTTATAAGTAATAATGGCTTGTATGCAAGAAAAACAGGTTTGTATTGAAAATATCTGCCCTATATATCTCTACCTAATTTATTAAGGAAGGTACCTACGTAAAATAATTATTTTAAACTTTAGTGATGGGAATAGTACAAATATTCGATAAATAATTCATTAATTCATAAAATATATGGTAATAATTAATACAGTAATAAAAATGTATAAATGTATGATTTTTAAAGTAATCAAATTATTGGCTAAGCATAGCTAACTATATATTCTTATATTGTATTATGTATTTAAATAATTTATCTAATGTTACTCAAGAAACAGGTTAGGTTACTTTACCTACCATACCTTACCGTATTTAGTGCGTCCGAATTAAGTGCTGCAACGTTTAGAATAAAATAATTTTGATATCACAATTTTTTATTTAACATGTTTTATAATATATTGATGTAATGGTATAGTACGAGTTTAGTTAATTATTAATACAAAAAAAAAAAAAAAAATTACAAGGGGCAATAGACAAAAGAAATTTCATAAGAGACATAATAGATAAATATGAAAATATAGTCAAATAACATAACCTGCATATATTATCAAATTAGTATGCACATTTTCATCAAAAATTTATAAAAATTAATTTTTTTAAATTATTAAATAACATATTATTATTATTATTATTATTATCATCATCATTATTAATATAAATTTATTAAATTTAATACGTATTAAGATATTAAATGTAATATAATAACTTTTAACTATACTTACCACTTAAACTTTGTTAGCTCGCAATCCTAAGGCGTGTGATGAATTCGAATAATTCGATTTTCCTAAATAATATATATTTGTAGATATAAAAGATAAATATTATATTATATTAAATATTATACAAATATTATAATATAATATTTGTATTAAAAGAAAAAACAATATGTTTGCTATTCGGTGCTACACTAGTCACTTCTTTCTCATAGTTATTACTTATTTTAGAAACTGGAACTGAAACGAAATGCAATGACGTTTTGAATTAGACAGTGAAGAATATTTAATTTATGTGTTAACAGTTTCACAAAAATACTTAAATTTAGCATTCTTATATATTTTTTTTTTTTTATAATTGATTTTTGCAATAAAGTCAAATTTAAAAATTAAAATTAAAGGGACCAGCAAAAATTCATGATTTACAAGAATTCAAATGACGTATTTAAAATAAAAGTTAATGAAATACGTAGAACGTGTTTTAAATGTTTCAATGTCGATAGAAACATAAAAAAATATATTTAATCTTATAAACGTCGAAATCTAGTAACCGAGGAGCGTCAACGTCCCATCTATATGAGAGGATAACGGAATCATTTTCAAGTGGTAAACCATTTGTCAGTAATAATAAATGCTGTATTTTTTACAAATAAAATTTGGTACTCGTCAAATATTTTATCTACCGTCATTTGATGTTGGATAAGTATGATATGAACACGTATTTACTATCCAAAAATGAAAATTTTCTTACCTTAATAATGCAGTTTTTCTACTTGATCACTTTTTTTCATGATGTACTGTGTAGTTGTCTACACGAACTTCTGACCGTTTCTAAGAATTGAACAGGTATTCGGTTTTTTTTTTCAACCATTGCCATCACTCCTCTTGAAGTTGGGTTAGTAATATGGGCCCGGAATTATATACATTAAAAACGTACAAAATATGCATACGTTTATTCACTGATTATCATTCAAATATGCACATTAAATATGCAAAAATATATAAAAAATCGGTTGAAAAAATTTCTTTTATTTTTATTAAGTATAAATAAATAAAATCGAATGAAACACATGGGTCACGACAAACACAACGAATGTATGATTCACTAAAATTTACTCAATAAAAGATAACTACTTGTCCCAATAAGTCTCAGATAAGATAACAAAACGACTTTGTCAAATTACATGCTTTATAAATATAACGTTATTTTAATTAAAATAAGCAAAATATTAAATATTATGCATTTAAAAATCGTATACTATATGCAATGAAAAATCGTAAAAAACAGAAATATGCAAAAATATACAAAATAATTATAAAATCATATTATATTTAGGATCTATTGATTTCAAATCAAACTTGTAGCTTACCTAGCTATTTTTTGGACTATTCAGAAAAAAACATGTAAATGCATATAAATCCGGGCCCTAGTAATACCTAAGTAAGTCGCTCCGCGTGTTTTTTGATATTGTATTTATTTTTGACGTGTTTCCAAAGAGTTTCTATAGCTCGTGTTTTAAAACCAGTTAATTGAGCCAGTAAAATTTTCTGAATGATTAACGATTTTATGGATAAACTCGCATCATGTTAATTTAAAATATTTAAATAGTAAAATACGCACGTCATTTATCGGAATAATATATAGTTATAGTATCATTTTCAAATTTATTTAGTAAGGTAGGTATTTCAATCATGCTTTTCAACTTAAAAAAAAGTCTCTTAAAAACGCCATCATGCTTACAACACAAACCAAAAACTATGGCCCTTGAATTCGTTGTCCGTAATTTCAATTGATGTAATATTTATTACATCGTCTTCATCTTCATTAGACTTTTTCTCAGGTTTGCAATTTCCAACACATTATGTTCCAGGATTATATTTCTTTTCACCTTGGAACAAGGATAGGTTCCCACATCGTATAAGTAATCTGTTCTATTTTATATTACTGATTATTAAATTTCACATTTATTTAAAACACTACCCAATCTATACTCCCATAATAAATTCAATGCATTAACATATCATTGAAGCAATACAGGTAGAAAATTACTATAATCATTTATTGAATTCACTTATAATGTATACTTAAACAAATACAATACTTTAAATAATAATAGGATATAAGAAGTATAAATAGCATTCCTAGCCGAATTTAAAAAAATTATATTGCTAAAATCCGTGTTTAGTGTTGGATTATTTAATTATAAAATTGAGATATGGATCGTATTCGTGACGATAATCACTTACCAACACCTCCAAGATTCGTTTCACCTGAGTAAGTGATAACATTTTAATGTTAAATTAATCGGTTTATGTATTCATTTTAATTTATAGAGATGATGAGTCACCTGAAAATAATACAGCTTCTATCCGTTTTACAAATATTTTCCTAAAAGAAGCCGTGTGAGAACACTTTTGCGACCAATAAATATCGAATTAAGAATAATGGTTATGCATGTTTATCATTATGGTCGATCGATTCCGGAAGATGAGATCATAATAAGCTTTAAAAAAAAATTAAAAAAAAAAAAATTTCGAATAATATGAGGAGATTTACTAATATCAGTAATTTTGTTATAGATACAGATGTCCTTTTATGAATTATTGGGCTTTGAAAATAGAATCTGTTGACATATATCCAATATTATGTGATGATGCAATATTATTATATGGTCTTCGGAGAATTGAAGTGATAGAGTCTGAACAAATAAGAGAAAACAAACAAATGAATTGGATAATGATTGCAATAACTACATTAACATATTTTGATTTTGATTCAGCGCGATTTATATTTAACAGGATAAGAAATTTAGCTTAATATCTTGAAAAATATTTAATAAAATAATATTATTATCGTTCAAATTTATATTTTTTTTTATTAATAAAATTGAACAATTCTCAAGTACCTGATGTTAGTAATAACGTAAGATTTATGCCTTATGGTATGACGGTATCTATTTTTCAAAGGACTCTTTGAATGGTTATTAAACATAGACGTACAATGGTCATTATACGTAGATGTGATGTCTTTAGAAATCATAGGGTTTAACCCAAGCCCATTTTGAATTTAATTCACTTTGCGTTTAACTGTTCCTGCATGAATATCTCATCCGATAATTTGAAACGAGAACAAATACTTATATTTAATATGAAATTCCAATCATGTGAGTATATTTTATTCCATATTATATTGTAAGAAGTTTTTATTTATTTAGTTAAGTATTAGACCTACTTATCGTCAAGCGGTCATTTGGAGCCTGCTTATAATATGATTATAGAAACAGAAAATAATTGTACAGTATTAGATTTATGTTTAGAATGTAAGATAGTAAAAAAATCCTTTTGGAAAAATTATCATTTAATTAATAGAACAAGTTGATTTGGTATAATAAGCCGCAGATTTAATGATGTGAATTAGAATGGTTAAAAGACGATTTGGCAAAATTTTCAAGTCACGATTTTGAGATCGAATTACGGGAGTATACAAAGTTGTATGTGATGAGAGGGGCGATTGTAAATTCTCTCGATGGTACACTCTCCCGGGTCTACTCCAGTACTACCTGACGGAAACATGTAAACTCTCCCGGGTCTAGTAAAAATCATAAAATTAATTTAATATACATTTAAGTTGCGTTTAAAAATAGTCAATCATATATAATAATAATAACAATATAAATTAATGTCTTTAGCTGCTATGAACATGATATTATAGTCAAAATACAATAAAAAATAAAATTTAAAAAAATCCAATATACATTTAAGTTTCTTTTAAAAATATTCAATAATAATAATAATAATATAAGTTACAAATACAAAATATACGTAAAAATGTTAAAATCATTGTTTTTGATAATAAGAACATACAGATTTTAAAAAAATTAGGGAATCTATTTTATTTTTTTTTATAATCTAATATTTTTTGGGATATATTTTTTTCTTTATTGTTTGTATAAATATTTTTACTCGATTTAATTTATTGCAACTTTGAATTTTAACGTATATTTCAGTTTGAAAATCCGTTAGAGCATTAATGAATATAAAAAAGATAGATGAGTAGTTGAGAAATATGAATTTAAATGCGAATGGAACGACTCACAAGCGTTTGTTGTTTTTGAAGTTGATGATGATATTGAAGTCCAATCTTTGCAATGTAGCCAACTCGTAGTGTAGCAATAACATTTAAAAAAACTTGGGAGAGCTTACATACTTCCTACAGGTAACTATAAAGTTGACCCGGGAGAGTTTACTATTTTTAAAAATCGAGAGAGTTTACCATAAAATCGGGAGAGTTTACCACCGCCCGATAAGAGATCCATCACTCCAGGACCCCAAATTATGAAATTTTACACTAAAATTTCACAAAATTATTTAATCACTATGTAACGAAATGTAACCACAATAACTTTTTTGTAACTTACAAGGAAGTTCAGAATTCCAAACTTTAATTCTGGGTGTTTTTATAACGTCAATAAAGCACCCCGGTACTCTTCAAAATGATTCGATTGATTCGAAATTTTCACAAAATTTTATAACCACTTTGTAACCAAATGTAATCCAATATTCTAGATACATGATTTAACATTAATCTGCAATTAATAATTGTTTTAAGTGACATAAACATTATAATACATACGTAAGTGTGTATAATATTAAACAATGTATAAAATATTTTTTTCAATATTAATTTAATAATTTTGATAGTTTTTACGTACCTATAAGTTTTTTTTTTTTAATTTAGATACTATTGATATATACATTTATATTTACATAATATATTTATGGTTATATTTATAATTTTAAATTCCCCAAATCTAACTTTGTTTAGTTTTTGAGAAGTAATAAATCATCGATTTTTAAATGTTCAATTCGTATTCATAGTAATGATAAAATGAATTAATATTTCATCTTATCCTATGGTAAATTATGTGTAAATATGGCAACTGATAGTTTATAATATAGTAATGGTCTATATCTTTATAATATTCAAATTGAATGTAAACAACAGTGTAGTAAAATGTGATCATTAATTTTATATTACTGAAACATTAAAATCTTATAAAAACTTGCATACGCATGCTGTATAAAAAAAAAAAAGAAATTTCAATTGAAATTTGGTATAAATGAGATATTTAAACTAAAAAAAAAATGAGTCTACTAGAAACTAAAATCAAGAAAAATACCAGCCGACATCTCCCGTAAAAGTCAAAGTTCACTTACTTGTAGAAAATTCGATCAGTTCTATCGTAATGGACGTACGTGTCCTGCTACAAGAGAGTGGGAGTTTTTCATGTCGAAATATATCTGTAACGTCCTCTCCTCACCGGGTGCTAGCGGACCTTGCATTCCCTACTGGTCAAGTTATGTATTTATTAACGAGGTTTCGGGGACTCGACTGAGGTGTGCAATATAAATATTAGAGATCAAGGTTATCTTATTTAAGTAAAACACATAATCATAAGAATAACGTATATTATTGTTAACAAATAATTTTTAAATTGATTATATTTAAACAGTTTATTAGTATATGAAGACATAGGATCTATTTTTCGTTGATTAGGTTAATTAGTTAATAGTTAAGTAGGTACACAGAATAAATTAGGTAGGTAGCAATTTACGAATTATGATGATAACATTTTTTAGATAAAAAATGATAATTTTTTTATTTTGATTATTCTGTGGATATTCAATGAATTGAGAACATTTTGTATTTACACAACAATAATAATATCAGCCAATAAGAAGCGGGAACTACAATAAAGGCAAAGTGAGGAAATATTTAAACAGGGGATGTGTATTAAAAAACTGTGATGATACCTACCTATCTAATTTGTCATGGATTTAAGTACCTACTTGTTTTATGATATTAGCTATCGATAAATATAATATTAGACCTTAGCAATGTGCATAGAATACCTGCGAATTTAATTCACGGATTCTACAACATAGGCAATAATGACGTAGATATATAATTATTAATAATAATAAAAAAAAAAATTGTACTACAATAATTATAATTTTGTATAACTTCTGAAATAAACAAATGAAGACCTTTGAAAATGGAAATTATAAATATATATAAAAAAAAATTTCTGGTGGCGCAAATATAGGTACAAACTTGCATTACCCAATGAATACCATTGTTAGACAGTTAACTCGTTATAAAAATGTATAGTTTAAATAGCATAATAAAGAAATGGTTATGATGTGCTTCATTCACTTTTAAATTATTTGCATTTATATTCTGAATTCTGATCAACAATACATTGTTATGCTTTATTACGTATTAAGGAATTATTAAACAATATTATCATGGAGTTATCACATTGTATGAGTCTTTTAAACATTCATAAACATTTTACAAATTAACATAGCTTGTGCTTTTTATATTTTATACCAATTAAAATGTATTTAAAGTAAATGTAGCTAATGTTTATTATATTATTATTATAGCCACTGATGTAAAACGCCAATAACTGTATTTGATGGTATTTAAAGTAGAAATTATGGTAAATAAATCATTAGTTTATTATTATATTTATTTATTTAGTATATCATCAAATAATGAAATATTAGACATTAATAAACATCACTTTAAGTGAAAATATACTGTTTTAATCATTCAATTGGCAGAGTAGTACTACTCCGCGGTATACCCAATGAGAGGCCTTTTTATTGGTGTCTAGAAGGATTGGAAGAACGTAATTGGTAGAATGACCAGTTGTAGATAATATACCTTTTCTCTCTGAAATCTTATACACAGGACATACATATCTATTTTGTTCCTTTCTTTTGTTTTTTCTCGTAGGTATGAACCATACTAATGGTAACACGTCTGTTAATACTTTTGGAAACGGTTCTTCTAGTACCATGCTATAATGAAAACAAATATATTTTAGTAAAACGCAATACTTTATTAAATTTAATTGTGTTGATCATCATTTGTACATTAAATTGTATTATTATATTAAACTATAGATTATTGAGTATTAATTATCAATTACTATTTATTATACAGTTCTAGAATAAAATAAACCCCAACAATTGCATAAATTGCATAAAGGTAAACGTAAAATAATATTTACAAGGGTATATATTAAAATTAAAGATTTAATATGAATATACCTATATCTATCCCAACGAGCACCATCAACAAATAAACCATAACAATAAACTCCATCTTCGGGAATTGCATTTATTCGATCAGAATGTTGTATTTCAAAATCAAAACACAATTGATCAATAGGTATAGTGTAGCGACGAGCGAAATTTTGCATAGCTCCAGTAAGAAATGTTTTAGTAAAAAAAAGTCCACAAAACCAAAAATTATTAGGCTTACCATTTTCGTACCAAGTTTAATAAAAAAAAATATTATTATAAGTTATAATGACAGTAACTACGAAATTTTGAATAAGATGTAAATGCCAGAAGTGGGCACTTTAATCGCTTGTCTTAAAATCACTTTAATATATATGTATTAATTGGTCATCAGGTATAACTGATCCATCGTACAAAGGATAATCGAGAGTGAAATAAAGGATCATGAAATTTACTCAACTAAGAGTCTAAGACGTACTATCGCAGAACAGTCGACTAACCCAACGATAAGCTTGTATGTATACATAGCCAATTGGCATACAAGTAATAATAATGTATTACATTATAACAATGAATAATTATTTACGTTCAATATTATATAGGTATTTATATTATTAAGATAAATTGTACGATATTATAAATATAGCTGGCTACTAATAATGGACGTACGTACGGACGGTTATACGGTACTATAGTAACATTGGTACCTACATAAATAACATAATATTTTTTATGCATATTATACGGTATAATATAATATACTTAGAGTGTACACATTATATATTCATCATGAGCGAGCTTAATAAAATAATTCTAGATGAAAGGTATGTAAATTAAATTTGTTAATGATAAAACATCGGAGTTAATTACTTAATCTACTGTTTTCTTTAATGTGCATTGTGCTTAGGAGTGAACGTGCTATAAGAGAGATGAACTATTATTTTTCAATAGTTAAAGAAACCCAGTTAAACGATCACCAAGACGAAGATTTACCCGAGAATTATTATCACTTACACTTATTAAGATGTGCCGAGTCTGTAGAACCCGTTCCGTTGCAAAAGTCGTGGATAAAGAATATAGTTAAAGTACCTATAATAAACTTAATTTTTTCGGGCAAATATAAAATTTCATAAAATATTGTAAATTCCTCTAAAACAATTTTGCTAACGTAATAAACTTACGTACATTTCTTTAAAACATACGATAAGTGGTACACTTATGTTAATTATCCTAAAAAATATTAGAGATAGGAACATTGAATTAGATTTTTATATTATACCACCAGTATAATAATCCACATAAACATATTTATATACTTCTATATATAATATTCAATAATTGATTACTTTGTTAGAAATCAGGGTCAGTGCGTTGGAAGAAAAACAACATTTTGGAAATTTTGATTGAGGAAATCAAAGCCCACTACATTATCAATGCTAAGCAGTTTTACGTTGATAATATTATATTACCGATTCCGAACTTAAAAAATGAACCCAAAAATATGCTTACAAAATCACTAACTAGAGCGTGAGTTATTAATTATCATTGTTTTTTGTTAATTCAACTTTAAAAGGTAATATTTTAAATTTTGCAGTCTAGGAGGAAAAACCGAAAATTATCCGTTATTTTTAAAAATTAAAAAGCTCTTAGAAAAGCGTTTAAACATACATCATCATCCAACATTAATCAAGATTCGATATCTTAAAAAGCACAGGGTGTCTGCGACAATAATTGATGTAGATATATTTAGGTAGGCTGTATATTTTTCATTACCATAGGTATACAGTAATGAATAGTTAACAATTTTTAGGATCACTGTAATAGATAAAATTTTTAGATTTCGGATTATTTTTTTTAGATTTAACAACATTTATCAAGACCTTGGTGATGTAATAACAGTTTTAAAATACAACTTCCAAGAACGATGCTCAGATTTGTATAATAATTGGTATGAAGAAATTAAAAATATTTTGTTTAAGAAGAAAACAGCAACAAAAGGCATCGCGTTGAAGGAAATACCGGAGTTTCTTAAATGCATTACGAATACAATTAGTTTAATAGTACGTTATAAATTTATATAAATTATAATAAAACATCTATTTCAATTGTTATAAATTTAGTTCATAACTAGGTATTATTTATACATGAAACAAATATTTTTGTATTATTACCAAACATCTACAGTAGACTGTCCGAAAAAATACGCGCGCTAAAATAACCAATAGGCAATAACAGTAAAATCATACTTTTTGTGTAGGTATTAGAAACTGATTTTTATGTTTATTGTCGTAGAATAAAAAGTATTTAATTTATTATTTTCTTAAATAATTAAAATTAAAGTAAATAATTTAAAGTTTTACCTTGCAATTTTTTATTTTCAATAATCTTTATATTTATTTATTTTTAGTATAATAATATGATATAGTTATTACTTAATAATTATCAATCATAAATTATAAATTGAAAAGTATAACATTTTTAAATTTAACTACATTAAAGCCTTAATAGCCCGAACGAATTCAGACTGAGCATCGTTCGGGTTACCGTAAGGTTTTCAAAATTACCTACTCAAATGTTAAAGATTTTTATTTTTTATTCCCCCGCCTTTATATTAATTGCTTTTATTACAAAAATAATAAATAACTTTAACATAATGAATTAGAAAAAAAAAATGTGTATAATAATAGAACTTAATATAGTAGTATAGAAGTCAGTAATTTTTTTAACAAATGGACTTATACCGTCCCGGAGGGGGGTCTGGACTATCAAGACTCTACTGTATAGGTACTTTTAAATTTCTTATATTTATAGAAACATTAAAATATAGTTTTTAAAAATGATAGTGCGTTGAAAAGATAAATGATGATCTATGTTAATTTTTTTTTTTTATGATTATTATTTTACAGATTGAGCGAATAATTTTACAATCATTGGATTGTGTAGTACAATCATTTGGAAATTTAGAAACAACACCAAAACTAAATATTAAGTTACATTTTGCGGGTTCGAAATGTATTAGTACACCTAGCGTGGGAGAAATTATTGAACAATTTTGCTTAGTTTTGAATTTAGTATGTATTTTAAAATTTATTTCTATCGATTTTATGAACTTAAATTATTTTTATTTTTAAAACATATTTTTGTCGCTGGTAGATGATTGTATTTTCAGCACTTGTAAGTATAAGAAATAATCCTTTAGACCTGTACTCCAATTATTCAATTTTTTTAATTAAATCTTAAGCTATATTTAACTTAAAATTTTTTATTCTCTTATTTTTACGTTTATTCATTTTATATACATCTTAATTTACCTTTGAACAAAAATATGCACTATTCAAAAAGATTTAGTATTTTACTTCAAAATATTATTCAAATAGCTGTGTTTAAAATTGATTTTTGAATTTAGAAATAGTTATTTTTAATAAGATTAACCTAACATTGGACTACAATAAATCAATAAAAAAAAGCCAATTCTGCTTACATAATTATAGAATATAATATATTATTAATACGTAATATTATTAAAGAAATCAAACTTTTTTAAAAATCAAAAAAATCTAGGATCTAAGTCACTAATATAATATTATATAATATTGCATTATTTATATAGTCTTATTTAATTTAGATAAATACTGCATTCAGTGAATTACCGTCTTTAGAAACCTTTTACGATCGTGTTACAAGACCTACTCAATTTATTTCAATTAATCGTTATAGTCAATATTTATTGGAAGCAAAAGCCACTTTAGAAGAGAAGTTAAATTTGATGTATACATTTTTGGTGACTTATTTAGAAAAGCTGGGTATGATTTCCTAGTCTAAGTAGACGATATTATAATTTAATTTATCATAATATGGACTTTTTGCAGAAGTTGATTTTAATAAAATTGTAAATGAAGAACAGCCTAAAAAATTTTCAATATATCTACAAGAGAATCACACATATGAGGAACTAATAGAAATGCTAGGTTTTTTTCACTGTTTTAAAAACATGTCTAAAAAACTACCAGAATATATTGAGTTTGAACTGGTTAAGTAAGTATTGAGTGTTTAAATTATTATTTTAAAATTAATAATATACTATAAAGTATATTTTGTACAGTATTGATCAGAGTGAAATTAAAAATCACATATACGATTTAGCCACAAATTATATGAATCGGATTGTCGAGCACGCCGTTATTAAATACAATATTGATCATGAAAGGTATATGATGATGTATTATTTTAATTATAAATATCTATTTAATAAATATTTTATTAGCTAGAACATATATAGGTCAATAGATACATAGGATTAATAATTATTTTTCGTTCATTGGGATATTTACTATTAAATTACTATCTATTGTAATATATTATGAACTGTAAAATTGTCCTAATTTCTTAGTGTGAATAATAAATTCAACGAAATGGTCAGACGTGCTTTTACCGAGCCAAAAACTTCTGAAGAATTTTTGGATCTCGATAATTATATGTTGTATGCTACTACTACATTTATGCAAGAGATGACTGTAACTGTGAAATATTTGTCTGCGGTCGCATGCGACTTATCCATGTATACTATACTACCTAAAGAAGTGTGGGAAGCATACTTATCTTCTGTTACGTGGATACAAAAGTCATCACACGTTTTCATTAAATATTCTACTATTTACGAAGAATGGAAATCTAAAAGAGAAGAAAATATGGGAAGAACAAATTAGTAAATTATTTTTCGAGTTAAATCAAAAATAAAATAAAATTTATTAAAAATTTGATTTGCATAAAAATTCTCGTTTTTTCTTAGGTAAAAATTATATTGTGAATGAAAAAATTGAAAGTTTTTAAAATGATATGATCACTTATTATATTGATCCATTATTATAGCATTTGAAAATTGCAATTTGAATAATGTATAATGAAGAAAAATATAGGTATAATGTAGTATTGAGTTTATATTAATTGCATATTACAGTGCATTTAATATTTGTTAATTTATCATAAATAATAACTGTTTATTAAATTTTTAGAAAACCTAAAAAAAAACCAATCTGGAAGTAATAAGCAAAGGAGTGATGGTTTTGGGTCAAATAGACGATTTATAGCAATTTTTTTTTGAGAACTAACATATATTAAAATTACTGTCATTTGAAATACAGATATCAATATAAAAATGTTAGTAAGTCATACAAAATCAAAATTGCAAATCGTAAGTATCATAAGTAATATGTAAGTAAATTACTTAGATTTTGGTACCTTTTCATTATCCTCATCACATTGTTATCACTTTATCAGTCATCATAAATATTATCATTGCCACTACAACTATTGCTATCACCATTACCCTCCACCTCACCTATGCCGTCACTGACTCTGTTACTATCACCCTAATTACGTTTTATTTGTAGGTGTGTGGACTAGGCCTTAACGGGGATACCACAATAAAAAAAACGCGCCATGTGCAATACCTCATGTTTTTAAACGGCATCTAATGATTCCGTTGAATGTGCTAAGGTGGTGAGGAAACTTGCACACAACTACTTATCTTATACCCAATTGATATCCTTCCAAACGAACGGGGTGGTAAAACTGAGAATATGGCTGAATTTGGTCTTTAGTGCTTTTCAAATTATTAACAAAATAATATATCTTTGTCATTTGTACATTTAAATTAAATTTATTTGTGTATAAAATATGTTCCTATACGTGCTTTGTACTTTCCGTACTTTTATTATACAATGTACATGGAACATTTTGAAAATATTTAAATTTTTTAAACATTTTGTATTCATAGAAACGTTTATATATTACAGAAAGAATGCACGAAGAACTAATAAAACGTAGAAGTTGATGTTTTGCAATGAAAGGATTGAAGGAAATTTCAAGAAACTTTGTTTAGATTAAAAACGGCGATATAACAACTTATAAATAATTTCATATTTATAATACTGTGTACTTAATGAAAAAATCTTAATTTCAGTATTATTTTTATTTTTATACACGTGGTTTATGGGTAGAGAATCAGTGGTTTTTAATTTTAAAAAACGATACTAATGTATAATAATATACATTATGGCTTAACTTTTTTATTTACCTACATAAATCATTTTATAATTTATATTCTAATTTAATTCAATGCAAAGTTGTAAAATATTAATAAAATAATATTTATAAAAACATATAAAACTTATTAAGAAATTATCGTTTCTTGTTTTCAAAAAATTGGGGTTGGGCATTAACCTGTTACAAATTACAATAATGTTAATCATTTTAACTTATAACTAAATTTTTTAACGTATAAACTGTGTTAGTGTTGGTGAGGAAACTTGCACACAATTACTTGTTGAATAGATAATATTTGAACCAAGATATAATGAGATTCTTATTTCCAGTATTTTTTAATGATGAACTCGATTGGAATTGCAAGTATTTCGAGTAGTGGGGAGAAGGCTAAGGACACGTGCGAGTTTGGGAAAATGGATTTCGTGAACCAACGGAAGAAGTTAGAGTAGCGGAATCAATTGCACAAATACATATTATTTACATGCTAGTTATTGTCCTGGAAAAAATTTTGAAAATAAGTGCTCTCTTGATGTATGTATGTGGGGGGGGGTCGGAGACACGTGTCTATAACCCCACCCTATTTTTTATACCACGCTTAATTAAAAAGCATACAAAAGTTAGCTTGCAAATACAAGCTAATTACATGCTAAATATTTTCTAAAAAAAAATTTGAAATTTGCCATGTGAAGTGGCTAGGGATACGTATATATGTAATACGATTTTTATAATGATAATAATTGACAAAACGTCAAAAACATAAAAATGTTATTATTTTTCCAAGACCACACGATTTATTTTAAATAAAATTACTAAATTCACGCCATAATCCATAGACATCAAATATTAATTTTTTATACTTTTATAGGCACATAATGACCAAGAAAAAAGTAGGTATTCCATAAATTTTCAATAATATGTGTTGATGATTTGTACAATGACAAAACTGTTGTTAAATCAATTTAAACTCTCTGCAATTTTTTTACTAACACAGTTAAATCTTTCCAATATAGGTATCATTCCAAAATTATGTCAGTATACCTGTTTCCAAACTGTATAAAATGTTTAAACCTTTGGGTTCACATTTGGTGTTTGCTTTTTCTGTTGAACGTGTATGATTAATATTATACTATAAATACTAAATAGCTACAAGCGTAATTGTCAAAACGTCGTGTACCCTACGTATAAAAGTAAAATTATATATAATTTTAAAAATATTTGGACGACGTAAAAGTATGCGTTTTAACTACACAATTACATCATATTGAAACAGGTTGGCTAAATAATATTAATTTGATATCAAAAATACTTCGGGATAGTTACTGATTTGGAATAATGTCTTATAATTTATAATTTTTATTAGAACTGTGGTAAAATAAATCGTACACAAATAAATATGTAATTTTTCATAACGTGTATATGAAGTCGAAAACATCCTCTTCATTATTATTTGCGTTTAAAAATACACAGAAATAAACATGACCGATAGGTTATATTTGTATTTTACAAAATTTGACGCAACTCACGGTAAATGTATAGTAAATAAATTAACTCTACAATGTAATGATAATAAAAAAAAAAGTATTTTACACAAATTTTAATGTTTTTTTAATAATTAGGAAATAAGGCACCTAAAAATAAAATTTAATGGCCAAAGATCACAACGTAAGGGTAAAAATAGATGACTACTGCTTATCCAAAGTTCTCAAAGTGATGAATAAAGTATGGCAACTTTCTGCCCTTATTTACTTCTTCGCACGCCGTCATAACACTCTTGGTCAGCGGCCTTGGTCCGCAACTGAACACTCCAATCTTGCTTACCTGTCATACGATTATTATTATGATCTTTGTATTATAAATATTATTATCACTGCCGTCATTAGATAATCAAGCGTGATATATCATAGTAATGGATAAAATCGATAAACTTACGTAGCTATGTTTCTTCTGAACAAATTTCAAAAATGATGACATGTCCGGTCTACCAAAATGATTTACTGCTTTCAGCCCGGTAAACATGCTCATTTTGCTCAGTCGTTGAAAGTGGTTTTCACAAATGTACTATTTTAAGAATAACACAAAAACCATAAAAATTCTATATTAGCAAATGTTACGTGTTGTGTGATTACTGCTCAAAAATTGTGTATACGCACCAACATAGTAGTTCGTAAATCAAACTTATGGAAGAATTGGGTGATAAATATATGTATTTCTAAAACATTAGTCACGTCTTTTTTCTCGACGTCTCGCAGCACGTCAATAAACCATTCGAAGTGTTTGTGTGAAGGGCATATCCACAAAAAGTAGACCTAAAAGTAAAAATGTTAACAAATTAAATATAGTATTTTTCACATCATCAGACAATTTAAATGCTTCTACTTATAACAAAAATATTGTGCGTACTTTTTTACAGGAAACTCCTGAGTAACGGTTTGTCGACGTACCGAACACCAAATCGTTTAGGATAGAAGCGTATGGAGTGATACCTATACCTCCCCCGACCATGACCGCCACTTCAAACTTATACCAGTCTTGATTTCCACCTCCAAACGGTCCTTCGAGACGTATCTGCGCAGGAGACAAAAAAGAAAAATTAATTTTTATATTTAACAATGTCCGTTCATCCTAATATTATTATATGCAAAAATATTGTAATGTGCAAAGCCATCGCGTTACCTTTGGCTGATGGAATTCAGGATTGATATTGCTGGGATCGAAGAAATTTCTCAGTTTCCATGTCCAATGTCCTTGCGCCTTGATATGGCAGGACAAGAAGTTTTCGTGCGGGGCCGAAGTCAGCGTGAACGAATGATATTCTGTAGACTTCAGAGCAGTACAATTCAAACGTATCCATTGGCCTGACAAGTATTTAAAGTTTGGTGGACGGTAGAACTTAATTTTGAGTACATCAGATGGTAGCAATTCAGTTTCTAATATGTCCAAGGCCATATATTTAGTCCTCAGACTCACCACCTTGTCTAAAATGAATATGATCCCCGGACCGATGAAGTATTTCCAGAATTTTGGCGGCCCGGTTATCCTGGCTAGCCCATGTAATAACATGAGTACATACATTGCCACATATAGGCAGTGAGTGGACCAGAAGTACACGTATGCTTTTTTCCGAATAATGGGATGCGCAAACGTAAATATGATAATCATTATCACGAACAAACACACTCCAGTGACTCCTGAAAATAAATAGGTAATAAACTTTAAAGTTTCCTATTTTGATTTCGATCCTGTAGCTAACCAACTTATTTTTATTGTGCTCACGTACCCGTAATCGTCTTAAAGAGCCAGAAAGATATTCCCGGCTTATAATCCGACGGAAAATGTATTTCGGACGTCAAACAGTGGAGGTTTTCTAATGGCTGAGTGGATACGTGATAGAAATTTATTATATGACCAACGGTGTGTATGATGGAAAAAAAGAATGCAGTGCAAGCGATCACTTTGTGAAATGGTATATGAGAGTCCAGTGGTATATACTGTTGTATGGAAAAGTCTTTTAGCTTGGTCAGCAGATTTCTCGACATAGTGAGCAATAATAAACAATATCCGAATGACAACGAGGCCGCAGATCCTCTTGTTAACGCTATGCCAACTCCCATTATATGTCGAAGATCGGTGTGTTCGGCCAAAAATGAATAATCTGAAAAATAGGTTCGTTAACAGAATATTAACTTGGACGCAAAGTTATATTAAAAAAAAAAAATAATAATAATAAAACTAATTTTAAAATGATCGGAACGCTTACATATGAATTGGTGAACAAACAATGCAATAGTTATTACGTAGAAGACAAACAAATAAAATATGTTTTGTCTGTTTTCTTCCAAATATGTGACAATGCAATCAATACGACTTTTGATTTTTCCCTTGTCCTCGTGGAGTGATGGATCGACGTGAAAACTGGTCATTCTGCAATGGAAAAAATTAAACGAATACAATATGCTGATTTTTTTTTTTTACTAGTAAAAAAGAACATTTTTTCATTATTATTTTTACCGAGCAACATTGGTTGATGTGTCTAAAAAGTTTTGTTTTGCACCTTTGCAATCCAATCCAATTGCAACAAAATCGCCTTTGTATTCTTTCATCATGAGTTTAAAATCTGCATACGTCATGAAATCTTTATTCGACAATCCTACATTCTGTGAAAATTGAATTTAATTGATTATTTATAAAAAAAATAATAACAATTTTTATTTTTATAGTTATTATCAGTACTTGGAACATTCCATCAATCAGTTCAGTGACGTGAGCATCCGACAAACTAGTAGTCCTAGCGATCTCGACTAAGGATCTTAACATTTCGGAGAATTCTCCTTTGTCAATGACACCATTTCGATCGTTGTCGCACATATCGAATATTATTCGGAGTTTGTCTTCAGTTTTACCTCGTGAAAAAAGAACAACAGTATCCAAAAATTCCTATGTACAAAATGTATTCAACTGTTAGTAATGACGAAATTGGTGTGTAAAGTTCACTTGCAATATTATAAATTTAATAATAGCAATGATATTAATGAATTTATTAATAATGTAAAATATTAAACATTTGAAACAATGATCATAATTTATTCATAAATATTATAATAAAGTGTATAATTTGGTTTTTAATCAAACCGTGAAAAAACTGAATGGTTATTTAAAAACGGACAAATAGGTCGTTAAATTAATTAATTAACTGTGCATTTCATGAATTAATAAATTAGTGGCTATAGTTTTATGCATCCAAGAGTTATTATAGTAAATAACTTATCACTAAAAACTATCACATTTAAATATTTTTGATGAAAAAATAATATTGACTATACCGACATAACTAAATGAAAAAAATTTATTGAAATTAGCTAAATAATATGATCCGTCATATTGTATTACGGTCGTTATAGGTATATGGATTTGTAAAATATTATGTGGAAGCATTTTATACTATAGACTTAGTACAAATAATATGAATAAAAATGTTCAAACCTGGAACGATATTCTCCCGTCGCTGTCTTTATCTACGATGTTGAACATCATTCTGACAAACACCGCGTCTGCTTTCATACCCAACGCAGATGCGAACTCGGCTTTCGATAATGAAGTTCTCATGACCACCTGAACAATCATAATAGTAAAATTCAGTTATTATCAATAAACTGAGTCGATTCACACAATGGTGAATCTTTCTCCAGAATTCAGGTATTAATCATTATTGGTAACGGTAGTGTATACCTTACATTATCGTATAGACATATACAATACGTTGTATAAAAATTCCATAGTCAATGTTAAATGGACATATTATGTTGAATATTCCTATAATAACTAGGTAGTATTATTATTTAATAACTGCCAAATTAAATCATTTATTATACTGACATAGACGATCGTCTATGATAATTAATAATTTAGATTTGAATCAATTAATTTTTTTATGTGTAATTTAAAGCACATTAAACAAGTTATCGATAGATTAGATTCCCAAATTCGAATACATAATAATCTTCCAAATATTTTATAATAATATTATGAAACTTAAATATATAAATGTATTGTAATTTTTGTTTAGTGAAATAATGTATTATCAGTGAATACATATCATCATTTTACAGCAGTTTAAAGCAAAATTTGTAAAGGTTTACTTTATACAGATACAGAAGTCTTGTACACTATAAAAAGTATAGAACTCTGGATTCGGATACTTTTAAGTAATATAATTTAAAATATTTTATATTTACATCTCCGTCTTCGTCGCCTCTTCTTCGGTCACCGGGTCGAAGTCCGAAAGTGAGTGCGTATGCTTCTCTGAAAAAGTGTTCTAGTCTTTTTTGTCTCCTCTCCCGCGTTTCGGCTTGGGCCAGCAGGAAGTCTCTAGGTGCTTGTAGTGTGACTAAGTGTTTTTTATGCGAATTCAAAAATGCTTCGAACTTGTTGATGAACTTTCGCCTCTCACCGACAGAATCGAACTCGAGCACCAGATCGTGGTCCTTCGGCACCCTAATCAAAACCAATGGACGTTTTTTTTTGCTGCCGTCAACCTGTATATAAAAAATTAATATATTATTTGTATTATGTAGGCTCAGAATCAAAAGCTGCTAATTTTTTTTTTTTGAAAATCTCTTTTTATTTTTTTATATTCATTTAGAATTATTTATCAATGCTCTAGCTATAATTTAAAACCATCAACAATCATTAAGAGTCATTTTTAAATAAGTTATCAACATTTATAAGGTTTTAAATCAACATAATTCATAAATTTATTTTTTAATTGGTATAAAATTTAATTTGAAAGTTTAATTGATTCTTATTTCTTGAATTAGATTGTATTCAAACTAATAAATTTTATACGTATAATAAAACTCATAAGCAATAACCAAAAATGACTATCATTTATTAATTTTGTCAACCATAATATAACAACGTGACAATACAATATTCTTAATCATTATACATTTAATAACTAAATCAAAAATGTTACAAATAATAATAACACTAAATTATTTTGTGTTTACATCATATTCCATTATATTTTGTATAACCGACATTAGGTTTCTAGAAATATGCATTTAATTCGGAGTAAAAAATGTCCTGTCAAATTAAAAAAATAAATATCTTAAGGGTTCTAGTCCTTTACTGTAATTTTTTATTAATTATATTTATTAATCAATATTAAAATTTACAAAAATAGGTTTAATATGATTGTTTCATTTTTTTACGTCAAATTTTGGACAAACCTAAATAAACCTAAATTTCAAAACTTAACTTAAAATAACTTAATTTATAAAAAAAATTCACTAATTCACTGTGAAAAACGATATAAAAGTTTAATATCATTAATTTGATATTTCAAGATAACACCTTCGGTTTTGAGTTCTCGTTTTATACATACAAAAGGATTGACACAGATTATTTTGTACTCGTTATTACCTGTGATTCTTCGACGGTTATCGTGTCACATTTGGCGAAATTCACCGATCTCAGCTTTTCTCCCTTTCGGTCCACTGTGTGCATTTCCTCTTGCGGACCGAATCGCACCTTTACTAAACGTCTATGGTTTGCATGCAACCATTCTCTCACCGACATCTTCTCAACTGTTATGCCATTAGATTTATTTCCTGATTTCATTTCTTCTTGCTTCATTCTCAAGTGTCTCTTGCGTTTGTTCTGAAGTTTTACAACACCGTAACCGGCCCCAGCGCAAATGAGTGGAACGACTCCCAAAAATATACAAACGTAAATGTACGCTAATTCGTTTCCCTGCAAACAATTTAAGTGACAGTTCATTATTTTACTGTAAGAATTATAATAATTTCGTATGTAATTAACAATCCTCGAAAATATATATATTCCTTTGATTAATGGAAATACGATGATATTATTAACACCTATACTTTAGTAATGTTACTTGAGTTAAATAATATTATACGATAAAACATATTCTTAATTTGCATCAAAACTGGTTTTATAATTAAATATGTATATATAAAATTATCAATCCTTATTTAATTTATTTTACGTATCAGTTGAATATGTCTTACTTGTAAAAGTTAATTAAGTTTGCATAGTTGTTTATAACGCATATTAAATCAGAATAATCAGTGAGACGTTACGTAATAATAATAATAATAATAATAAAACAATACACTTATAGTGATCAAAAAATTGAAAATATTTAATATTTGGCGTTACCTCAAAATAGTCAAATCCTTTTAGATACGAACACGGTTCTAATGTGGACGGTTCTATTTGACCTGGTTGTGGACACGGATCTCCTTCGTTCCAGAAGAAGACTTCCCGTTGTATCATGTCCGGTTCTATATCTGTGCTGTTGACTATTACGTCCCACAGAGTCACCGAACGTACCCATTCAAGCTCCTCGTCCGTGAACATACTGCAAATACAAGTGTGCTATAGTTCAGTATATTTTACGACACGTTTTCATTCACTAAAAACGGCCGTAGAACTCACTCGTTTTTATCGTTCTCGAACCAGAACCTATCGGCTTCTCTGATTCGAACGAATTGGTCCACGATTATTGCGGTAAACAATTCACCGGGACCGTCTTTCGACTCCAACATGCCCCCAATGTATAAATCCACATTGTCTACGCTGCCGTAAGCTTTTTCCAATTTTTCCGCCAAATCGGGATGGCGCCGGAACAGCTCCTCGTTGATGTCTTCGAACTTTTCGACTCGGGGCAGTTCGAAATACGTTCTGATCTAGGAAACGCCACCATAATAAATATTACCAACTTTTATAACGCAACTGCTAAAAAGAGTGGTTCTCTCTTTCACTTTCACTCTTTCGCCAACACTACCGTATTGTAATCTGCCAGCCCATTGTCTCTGCCGCGCATTATGTTGAGTGCGCCGAGATCCCTCCGGGAAAATTCGTTGGGCCCGAACAGTTTATCGCGGACGTCCGAACAGAGAACCGCGTCTTCTCGCTCAGCTAGCTGCGAAGCCATGCCCAACATGAATTCTTCAACGCTACTGTCAGACATCACGTCCTGCACAACGCAAACGTTATTATACGCATTCCGATCCGACTTATAGTTATGTGAGTATAGTTGTTTTCACGTGTCTAGTCGTCGAAACGTTATTTACAACACTCTTGGTAGGTATACTACAATATAAATGCTCACACTGGAATCCCACCAATAAGCGCATAGCCTCAGAGCCGGATTCCCCATAGCTGTTTTCCGATAGTTGCATTTTCCGTCCCTCCGATATATGCCAGGCGGAATCATCGTATGTCCGAACCGGAAAGCTGACGATTGGAACACATGGCTGATACCTGGATGTACGTCTAACTTGTAGCCCGTGTACTCTGGCAACTCCGTTCCCAAGAATGCGGGAATGTATTCGTAAGCAATGATGTTCTAAAAAAAGGAAGGCGAATAATAAATTAAACTATAAGACTGTAAGTATTCAGCGATCCGGTGGTAGGCTTATAAGTTAAAAATAACGATCGGCGTACGGCGAAGGTACACAAGAATGCATACCTGCAAAGTGGCTATCACGAACCGCCTAGCCTTCTGAAACACTTCTTCGTCGGACCAGTCCGGGTGGTCTTGCTGGACTCTGTCGGCGAGCACGTTGTGCCATTTGAACAACAGTATCCCAAACGACAACAGAGCTGGATTTTGATTGCTTCTAGGATCTCCCAATACTATATGCACACATATATACACGCGATCGGTATAGGTTATAAACGCCGTTTGTAAGAAAGTACGTGTATTAAGATTTATGAAATGATGCAGTATAATTAATTATACAATGCCATATGTTAATATTGTCGAAAAACCATTATGAGTCACTTACGGAAAAGTCTCTCGGGGCTCAGCGTCCGCAGAATATTGGGAACAGGATTGTTGAATAAAGGAACACGCATCGTGTTCCTCACCGGAAATCCATTACTGGGCTCGCTGAGTAGCGTACCGTTTTTAAAAGACCTCATGGCGTTTATCCATGCTTCACTTGTACTGTAGATAAAACTTCCATCGATCCAGCTGGTCACACGGTTTATCTAAAATAGATGGTTTCGTTGTAATCATAAAATAAACCTTAAGCTCATAGACCAACCCTGTGAATTAAAATCGGATCCATGATAATTGATAGAAAGCGCTGGTAGTAGTATAAATTACTAAAACTTTATGATAAAAAAAAAAATGTATATATATAACTGTGTGCGTGCATTGGGCATTCGATCATTTAATTGCACCCCCATCTAAGATCATGACTCATAATGTTAGCATCTAATATAAACAGGGACGGTCTGCGATTGCAATTGAAATAAAATTCATTTTCATATGTAGCGTAATACGTATACACATTACATGTGTATTAATTACTCTGAAGTTACCTGTTGTCTTGGCGTGTTTGGACTTTGACCGGTGTTCCGGTCATAACCAGCTCTGTGGAACGGTATCGATTTACCGCCTTCGCACTCGTGGTCGTACATCTCGTCACACTTTTCGATTTCAATTGGATGCACTTCTATAGGACAACCACTTTCGCTGCCCATTACGATTTCGGAACTCACGACTTGACCTGTGCCGATTATCAACATGATAAACAATTAATTTTTATAAAATCGTTATTACGCCGGCATTGATTATATGGTCTTATTATTTTGTGTACCTACCAAAAAACGCCAAAATTGCAGTTCTGTTCTTCAGTGACGACAGACCGTCCGATCCTTTCATAAACAACGAGCTTAATTTTCTGGGGCTTGGTCGGTTTTCACCAGCCATCATGTATACCCCATCGGAGTAACTGGCGGGTGTTTTCCTGGTCATGTGACTATCTATTGACATAAAAAAATGCGATGAGAATTATTTTACGCAACAATGTTGGCACATTAATTTAAAACATTTATATGAGTTAATTATGTTGAGTCAACGTTAAAAACGTTAAGCTGTGATTTAATAATAAACAAACAAATTATTTAATTTTTGAAATTTAAAAGTTAATATGGAGAATCATAATAATAATTTTAATTAAATTTTTTTTTCAACTTCCACTCCAGTTGCACATAAATACATAATGCTTGTTAAATTTTTTATTTTTTTTTTTTTTTAAATAATTACTAAATATTTTGTTTAAAATGAATCCTATGTTATTAATTCTTATTGAACACTAGCCGTAGTGATTTATACTATTATGTATTTATATCAACTAAATTATTAAAAAAAAGAATTTTTATTTGCTTATTTAAAAATATTATTTACTGTTGGTAGAAAGTTTCAATGGATTAAACAAAAAAATAATTAATCAATTAACTATAACTACAATTATACCTTATAACTTATTCATATTCTATTAACAAGATAAACATTAAACATATTATATTTTAATTTAACTTGAAAAAGTCAAATTGTCACTATGGGCTCTTCAACTTATGAAGAATTATGTAATTAGAAAATTATTTATTAGTTATAATTATTCAAAATATTTTTTTAAAAATGAATTTTTTTTAAATAGTTAAATACTGCCTTTAGTTTTTTAACACATTTTTGTGTAAAAAAAAGTCATCATCAGGTATGTAATGAATTATAATTAATGTTTGTAAAAGGTAAACACTCTAGTTCTCAACTTTACCGAGGCCGTTCTATTCATAAATTCGACCATACAACGAAGGCGCGGCAAATCAACCGACCATTGTTTGCTTGAGCTGAATAATGTAACTGTTGCGACAAAAGAATGCGCGCAAATGACAAGAGAGATCCAGTTCAAGTGCCCGTTTTAACCTTATGCCTTATTCGATCATTGGGTTATGATCGTGGTTTTAAAAGCAATAGAATAATTGTGCAATTATAGCATTCGGAGAATATCACATAAATATTATGGAAAGCAATTTATCAATTAAACCTAAGTTTCTTAATGCATGCAACTCATTGACATACATACATATATATATATACACACATATTATATACAATTCAATTGTATGATAGGCTCGTTATTTTTAGCCAGCTCATTATGAGCTACAGCTTGACTATAGTCAAGTTGTTTTTTATAATGCTTATTACTACAGATGGTTTGAGTGTATGTTATTTTAAACTTAATTTTTATGTTTTAGTACAATATGTTTTTATGTTTTCGAAAGTGTTTTGCACACAACTATATAACATGTATATAAGGTATAGTAGGTACGCATCTCTGTAGTTAAATGTATAATACGTAGGAAAATACTTTGAATGAATTCATGTCAACTCGTTTTACAGCCACGGAGGCCAAACCATCTCACGATCTCACAACTAATTTATAAGCGAAATAATAAGAAAAAAAAAACGAGAAAATAATACCATCCATTTGTTTTGTTTTGTTGTTTAGGTGCGTTTGCGTTTGCGAGTTGAGCACGATTATTTATTGTCCATTTTCCACGTTATAACGTTACATCATTTCAAGGAAATGTAATTCAATGGAATTTATTTACTCATATTTTATATACAACATAAAGTTTATTTATATACAACACACCAAGTGTGAATCACGTGCTGTATATAGAAAAAACAAATATTTAGGGTAAAAGTATGGTTGCCTTGAGGAAATATTTTTGGGCGCGTAATGCCAGAAGCATAGACCGTCCTTGAGCCTCGGACAGCTTATATAGTATACGTGTGCGGTGTGCGCATTCTGCATGCGATATATTATAAAAAAAAAAAAAACTTAAGAAAAAATAAATACATAGACGTCATTACTCAAACACCAATTTGTTTTATTCCCCCCCCCCCCATTACATTAAAACGACGTACCAATGAAAATTTAACGATTTGTAAAAATAGAAAAAATTATATTTGGTCTGTGTGTATATTAACATCACGCGATCGAGCGCGCGACACTGACGAAACTCGATAGATCCGAAACAAGGTCGATTTGCGAAAAAATATAAAACAACATAATCTATTAACTGTCGTGTTCGGGAATAATAACAATAAATACAGAAAAAGTCTAAATCATTAACGTTGGTGTGTTGAGTTTTTCGAAAGGACAATATTTTTTACGACACGCGCACGCGCCACGGGCGCATAATATAAGTACAAGAAAACAATGACCGATGTGCGAAAAACACGTTTATCGGTGCAGGTTGTTGTGCTTCTCATACAGCAATAATAATGAGACGAAATATTCGGTCGACCGAGGCCATCGGGACTTACGCAAAGTCCGAGGCAAGAGGCCGATTTCAGTCGTATCGACTTGGCCGCGGGCGACCGTCCAGAGGAGATTGAAAAAAAATTTCACGGACAACAAAGTCACCGTTCTGTTGTCCGTCTAATATCTAAGGCTGACGAGATATTATAATATGTATTTATGCGCGATGACGGTTGAAAATTTGCGATCCCTTTCCCAAAGCTCCGGGTTAACATATTATGATTTACAGTATCACCGCGCTTATTGGACTCGCGGTTAATTGACCTGTATTGGATTTAAATAGGTTGCATCCACCCGATCTGCTGTTTACACGTATGGATTAAAATAATTGTGCATACGTGAGTATACACAATAATATAATATTGTGGGTACAAATAATATTTCGTCCAACCGTGCGCGTATGGGATGAAAAGTTGTTTGTTTTATCATTTAATATTTTAATGAATCGTATAAATTGTTGACTTTTTTTCTGGATTTTAGATTTTTCTATACACATAAATATGAATTAGGTACGTACATTTTAACCTAAACAAAAATATACAATCACTCATTAAAATATCAATCTAGTATCTAACAAGTTAGAAAATTAAAAATATCAGCACTTAAAAACGTCTGCCTTATTTCATCAAACCTAATTAATATTGATAAATTTACATTTCATAATCAAATTTTTCGATGAATGTGTTTTCTAATTACCGAATATATTCTCTTGGTAGTAGGTAATAATATTATTATGCTGTTAATAACCACATTATATAGCAATATAAAATAATAATACCTAAACGTATATAATTTTATCATACCAAAAAAAAAAAATAATAATAATAATAATAATCATGATTTGGAAAGTATAAAACATTTTTTGACATGCGTAGGTAGGTAATTTCGATAACATAGTACATTTCAACTTATAACTATTTACTTGCAAGGCGTCGGCGCGTTTTTACAAAAAATTGGAAGGAAAATAAAACATAAAAAAAAATAAAAATAAAAGTGCTAATGTCGTAATTACACTGCACATCGAAATGTCTCTAAGGTAGATATTTATTCACAATGTCATATATTATTACTAGTATGGTATAATATTATACAGTAGATAAATATCGATGTTACTCGTTAACTGCTCTTTCTATACCACCCGAACGTCAAAATAGATTTTCTACTTTGATAAAACTTCCACGTGACCACTTATCATAATTTATTATAGACATGTTAATTTATTATATATTGCTATCGTAAGTTTATTATATAAGTATATATTCGCGTATTTCAATTGCAGTTCCGTTTCATTTCAACGACGGCAACTACGCACGATGATTTATATTTCCTGATATTAAAATGTTATTACTTTTGTAATATATAAATATTATGTATAACGTCCGTACCACAAAATGATTTATAATATTTACACATGTATTTATACATATAATATCGTCATATTAACGCACATGATTATTAATTAACTATACAACTTACCTATATTATAATGGCCTGAACCGTTCTACATAAAATTTATAATTAAATATATCTACGTAGCTGTTGTAACAGGTGAGATTCGATAAATATTAAGTCATAGCGATTCTCAAATTGTTTCTATCGAACCTTAAAAGCCTCCACAAAACAATAATCTAATAACTCCGTGGATTTATCCAAATTAAATCAAATTAAATATTATTAATTGAATTGTATGATGTTGATTAACCTTTCTTTTTTTTTTTTTTTTTTGGCTGAAGATAGGAAGACTCTGTGATATAAAAAAAAAAAAAAAAATTAAAAACCGCTGAAATTAACAGATGAGAAGTAAAAGGATAACATATATATTATAGTATAGTTTGTCATGTAAAAAATCAATTTAAATGTGATTTAATTTAGTAGTATACATTTAGTTTATATAAAAAAATGTACTCTTGTTATCACGTTGTAAAAAGAGCGCTTAAATCATTGATCATATATTATAACCAATATTCATTTTTTTTGAAATCGTATAGTATTATTTCTTACATTCATTAGGCATTGTCAAAAATTACTTAGATATAATATATCAATTCATCCAAAATAATATCAATCCATACAATTTCATTATTGTCCGTGGTCATTGTCGACAGTGTCCAATTACAATCATTGCCGGTGTATAATTACGAACGAGTGACAATTGACCGTGTTTGACGAATTTGGAATTATGCAGGATATGCGTTAAAGTCTCTATACAATATATACGTCAATAAATACGCACACATGATGTATATAGATGAATAGCAATCACAGTCTCCGCGGCGACTACACTTAACCTACGCATATATGTAATGATTTATTTTTTTCCTTTTCCGTTAAATACCTTAATCGTTATACATATACGTACTCCATTGCGTGCACATAATGTGCTATACTTAAAAGTATTACGAATTAATAAGATATGCCGTCACTCCCTCGTCTCTGCATACCTACTTATTATATATACGTGCTCGGCTGTTACGCCCGCTGTATTGTTGTGTTTATAAATATTAAATATATTATTATAAGTACACTCGTCGTGTTCATACTTGATATTGTATTATATAACTCGCCAATCGATGTGAATCTACTAAACTCTTATAATATTACCTTAGCACAAATAAGGTTTGACTCGGCGAGTTAAATCAAAAAAAAAAATTAATTCGTTTAGAATAATAATGTATATTATTATTTTTCTTTTGTCTGTGAAATTTCCGAATTCAAGCATGTGTATAGCGTGTATGATACAGTACTCGATATAAACGTTACACTGCCGTGTCGGGCGCTATCAAACACGTGTTTATAATCTCCCCGATGGTCGTTTACGTATTATTATAAGACATACAAATATTGCACATCATACGTCCAACATAATCGCAAAGACGTGATATAGACGGTAACGATATAATATATATTATAGTGTTATTAGCGAGTGATTACACACGTTTGCCACTTGTTTTCATCGCGTGTTGTATTCTTGTCGATTATAAACACAATATCGTATGAGGACGTTTGATGATATTCGCGAGATCTATGTATAGCGACTTCGATGGTGAACTTGAAATTGCTTAGGGTCTGAAATAGATGTCTATAATATTCCATCCACCCAAAAAATCCGATAAAGCACTTACTATCACGTGTAATTAATACTAAAATACTAGATAATACTAAATTATTGTCTAAGTCATTACTCTTTAAAAACGTCAATTCTTTCGTCTCTATTACCCTGCACTTCGCCACACCAGCACTACTCCAATATAACATTATATGTAAATTACTGTACTTGTGTATATATTATAATGACATAGTTTTATTCAGAGGTATAACAAAAACTTTTTTGTATCTACGTATAAAATAAAAAAACTGTGATTCGTTTTCGCAAGCGTTTCTCTAGCAAAAAATTAATGATCGATAAAAAAACACATTTTATCCGCTGCACCGTTCAAAATATTCGAATATTTATGTTTTGTATACATAGACGAGAACGAAATAAATGTAAAATACAATATTGGACAAAAAAAAAATCACAAATTAACCAAAAATAATTTCATCGTACTCGGTGTATTAAGATACGTCTGCATGTTATTTGTAACCGTATAAGTGTTCGCGTTTTCATAGATTTTCATTAATTTTTCGATCCCTCGAGTAGCCAGTACAGAAGAACGTGTAGTATTCTCGGTAGCTAGAAATTTAATGAATTCTCGTTTTTATTTTTGTATTTTGTTAAATAATTTAGACTTTTTTCATTATTATTATTTTTATAATCACAATTATAATTATATTATGTATGGGATATTATTTCGTGTTGAAACAACTGCTGCTGTGCCCGGGAGGATTTATTAATTTTTCACGTTCACCTATACGACCGAATACACAGCCTCAGTGGCATTGGTTTTCGTTCACTGCAAGAAATTTAACCATCTTGTCGTCAAAATAATATTTTTTGGACGATAATCATTTATTGAATATTATCAATAACATATTATTTACAATTACGAATTCATATAGCCAATATAATGATTAATATCCATACGGTGCTTATAACATGTTAACTCATATATTATGTACACATAGAGGATATTAATATATATAATATGTTCAATTTTATTGTGTATTTATCGAAACGATGACCTTGCTTCAGATAAGGAATAACTTGTCCTTGGAAAAAAAAACTCTAGCCAATAGTTGTTGGTCGCTGCGGTTTCTTCACCACGGATCCCGACAACGTGAAAATCCGCCTACTTATACCTGTTCAATAGTATACGAGTATTATGTAAATGTAATTAAATTTTGTCTAAAAATAATTCGTCCGGTTTGATCTTGTCAGTAAATAAAAAAAAATATATTACCGTCGAAACTATGACGTGGCCGCCCCTATATATTATAATGTATCATATTTTAACCTTAGATCGTAATAATATCATTTACGTGTATATAAAAAACGACTGCTTTATAATATATGATAGTGTATATCAAATAGTTTTCTGTAATACATATTATATATAATAATATTATGTTCTATCGCAGAATCTCAACCTCGTAATGAGGCAATCGTCCCTTTTGTTATTTTACGTATTAACTATAGGTATACAATATTAATTTTTATTGAATCATTAAAACATTTTAACATCTGTCGCTTCCTACGTTATCGTCGTTCGCCCTTCCCAGTCACGAGATTTCATAAGATTGTAGAGCTCCATAGCCTTACGTACAAAGAATTCTTGCGAAATATAATTTTATTTTATTTATTTTTGTTTTACAGACCTATCGGTTTGGCATAATTAAACTTGGCGGTTGATAATGAATGAGAAAAAATAATACTCCCCGTTCCTGGTGGGCGACGAAATCTGTTTTTGGACCTGTACACGCAAATTCTAAGAACTGTACAAATAGCACAATAGGTGCAATCTGCTGTAACTATCGTTCGTTAAAAATAATCGACTTGATCACCAGCGGGTGGTGGGAAATTATCTAACTACAACTAGGTGGGCACTATTAATTAGTTAAAAAGTTTAAGATATGCTAAAACATAAATTTTCTAACTTTTTAACTTTACTAATTAATTGAAGAATCCATTGTAATAAATTAGTTTTTCTAGATAATTTAAAAAATAATACGTCAAGTTAAAATCATAAAAATCATGTTTGTAACTATAATAATAGTTATTCATTAATTATTTTAACATAAACGTGATTTTGGGCTAGAGGGGATATAATGTATTTTTCCAAACTTTTTTTATTTGATCACCCGATACTGTATACATTATATTATACAATTATTTTAAATATACAAGTATAATATTTTCCTTGATTTCATAATCTATTCGACAACATAGTATATAAATATTTATCTAAAGAGACATTAGTATACAACAGAGTTAGTTTTAATGTGTTTTCATATTGTTAAATGAGTTTTACAATATTATGACTTTAAATTGTTACACAATTTTAAAATCATATTTATAAGATTGTGTTACCAAATCTATTTGGTAATTATATTACGAAATAATGAAAAATAATAATTTAAAGTATCTAATCATTACGTTTCAAACACGTCTGAAAACTAAAAAAAGTTTGAAAAAATTCTACAAATTGGATACCAATTTTACATTTTTGTTCAAATAAAAAATAAAAAAGAATAAATAAAATAAACCGACATTGACCACTAATGATTATCATGTACGTATTTTCGATGCGTCATCCGATTGGCTATTGAAAGTATAATATAAAACATTAATAATAATATTATAGTGACTGTGGTGACAAGGCAACAGCCCGGAAATAATAACATTATTTTAATCGAGTAATACGTAACTATAATAGTAAGATCGAATTGTACTTATTTTCGCCTAATTGCACTAGAAACAGTAAAAAGTAATGATCAAATTAAAAGAACAAAATATAATATATACGTCTGAAAAATAAGATCATTGATCTTCTACTAATGCCTTTCTGAAAAAAATTCTTAAACCATTTATCGTGTTGATTTATATGATTCAATTATTTTACATCGTATTTTTTTTCGAGTGTATTTCAATCAGTTGAGAATTATTCTCTCGCGATTATAATTTTTAAATATCTAGCTAGTAAGTATGTACACGTATGTTATAAATATATTATACTTGAATAACATTCATGGTACAGTAATTATTGTTATTATCTCGATGTTCATGGTGCTGTTGTTTTATAAGTAGATCATTGTTGTACACGTCTTGTATATGTTCAGTTTATGAATTATAATCTTAATTGATTAATTTAAATATAATATGGGCATGAGAATTTTTTCAATTTAATATGAGATCTCTACTCGATCGCAGTTAATCATTACAAATTTGCAATATAGGTATGTACACCATATTATGCGGATATGAATTATAAGCGCGTGTGAGTATATATATAATATATAAATCTCATTCTTCATCTCACTATGCGAATATATTATTGTGTATGTGTGTATGTGAAATTGTCGTAATCGCAATAGTGATGTATAATTTATTCTATCGTAAATAGTAGGAAGTGTGTACAGAGAATTAATACACATAATAATGTGCAACAAAGTAGGTTATAGCTAATCATTATAATATATTGTGTTTATATGCGATACTATTGTACTGAGAAAAATAATAGTGTGAAAGAGAGAAAGAGAGAATTTCTCACTGCACCTAACACCGGCTGCGAAATTATAATTGTCATTATTATTTCGTCCATCTCAAGTCCGTGACATTGACATGTGCCGAACAACAGCTGCAACAACCATCGACCACAGAAACGTAATCAATCAGCATTATTACTGTTAGTTACGTTAATACGACGGGGAAACCGCAAATATTGCTCGTAATTCAGAAGGAACACGACGACGACACGAGTAATGGATAAAAGACCGAGTGGCATAACTACTTATTTTCGAAGGTAAAATATTCATTAATTTTTTTTTAAAAACGTTCTGAATATGGTTGAGCAAAATAAAAATGGTAAATATGAATGATAGTAATCTATAGAGGTCATACAACAAGTCAAATAATATAATGTTACTAAAGGCACAACATTTTGACTGAACTGGCGTTATTATAAAAATATACAAATTGTATCATTGCTAGTAGGCAGTAGCCAAATATAGTTTTCATATTTTGTACCAAAATGAATACCTATCTATGTATTTGATTATTTTGTCGATACCCTCATTAACGTTTAGACTCAACGGACTTGGATGAAAATAATAGGTTTTCAAGATTTTTAACTATACCTACCGCCTTATCTGATATTTAATACAGCGACTGACGTTCAATCCGTCGCAATTGCATTATTACAAAGTATTTAATTTATACATTTTTAACAAAAATAATGCATTTATTATGATATTAGGTACACATTATTATGTTTTCATGTATCATATTATAATTAAACTCATTTCAAAAATAGTGTATGTATTTTAGATCGATTTTAGTGTAAATTGATTACATCAAGCTAAGCACGTTTAACCGACAAATGCATATCCTATACAAAATGCCCAGACTAGAAACCTTTACTCCCAAAAAAAAACTAATAACAAAAGTAGAAGACCTCGCCATAAAACGATGATAGAGATCGGTGAGTCAATGAAAATGAAAACTTAAAATGATGTCCTATTTAAAAAATATTGGTAGAAACATGCAAACGTTCTTAATAGCAGAAATACATATATACATATATTGCTGCATAGGATTAGCGAATTTTATTGATTTCCTACGTGTTTTCAATGCTGCATCGAATAATATAATATGTATTAAACTTTGGTGTACACAAAATGTGGGAATATATAACAAGAATAAAAAACAAATAATCCTATGACCAAATGCAACCATAATAATATATGTTATGCCGTACTTATACAATTCGCATTGTAACCTTCATTCGATTAAAAATACGGTACAATATTATGTATTGGTCGTCGTTGGCGGCGAATGGCGATACATTATTATTAATGACTATTACACTATATTATCTAGATCGCGGAGACGTAGAAAACAACAATAACATTTTATGCTGAATATATACATAATAAATATTATTAAAATATTATAATAAAATATGATTATATTGTGACCGAAGTCAATCAGCGAAAAACAACCAGACGACTATGACGTGATCATATTTTATATTATGCGTGTCTACTACTAAACAATGGTGAACGACGTCGACACGACGATAATCTCCTGACATTCGTCAAATCGCTACGATCTGCCATTGGGTATTTAATGAGATTAATAATAAGTTTTGACATACCGATCGAACCCCATTGCGGATGCGCCAGATTGTTGAACCATCCGTCAAACCTCTGTTTTTCCGTGAAGCTGAATTGTTTTTCTGAAAAACAAAAACAAGACGTTAGCATATCGTTAACAGTCGAAGCAGTACATATTAATTTATTACGATATAAAATTTGAAAACTATATGATCGGATAAGCCCACTCGTACACTAAGTCGAGGTGTTGCGACATGGTTATTATATTATTTTTTTTCGGCAATGGCCTTAATGAGCTTGCGCGAATACAACGGCCAAGTCATTATGAAAAAATAAAATATAATAATAATAATAAATACTAGGAATTATGACAACGGCCGTAGTGGTCAGTAGTTGTTAAGTAACGGGTCTTTAGGCGCGAGATGAAGTAATTTCTTCGGCAGTTCTCACAGTCTTCATGCACACACACACACACACACACACACACACACACACACACACATATACGTACAAAGGAAATCGTCACGACTATCGTTTCGATGAGATCGTGAAAACTTCCAGTGATCTGCGTCGAGCATATTACTCGTATGAGCACTGTAAGTGGTAACGTAGTAATATGCGGTATAGCGGTATAGGTCATAACGCGTTACAAAACTGTTACTTATAATTTTTGTATGTATTTTGATTTACTTAGATTTGATTAGTTCATCTTGATTATATGAGGCTTATACAAAACATTTAATCAATGAGATCCTAGTGAGCAAAAGTTATTTGCAAAAAAATAAATAAAAAATTGGAAAAAGATAATATCAAAAATAATAATAACGATAATTAGACTAAAACCACGTTAAAATCGATGTATTAATGACGAGCGATGATGTATACAATTTTAACATGAATCAATTAAAAATAAATTATGAATTATGATTTATAAATTTTTCTATTCATAAATTAACTAATTATGTAAGTATTTTGTAGTGTATCAAGTACACCTATTACACATTTTATATTTTATTTTTATTTCTGGCCAATTGCTTTTCGAATTCATATAAAATTAAAGCACGTATTTATCATCCAATAATATAACTTAATAATCAATACCCATTCCATAAATAATTGTATTACATTTTTCGTATTTAGAAGATAAAAGCTCAACTCTAAGACATTTAGTCGATTTAAGTATATACATTATATTATTAACTCAGTCACATTATGAGAGAGGTAACGATTTGTTGAATATTTTCTGAATGTATAATTTTATATTTCAATAGAGTATCGTATGATAATCGTGGTTAAAATTCATTCCGTTATTATTAGTTGACAAGTTTTTTTAGTCACTGAAGGGATAGGTGTCTATATGTGCATTTCACCACTATATACTTTCAAACCACCTCTAGCCATTAAATAAATAATTTACTCCTTCACCTACTTTAAAAAGAAAATACATTTTTCAAAACAAAACGTATGTTTATTTCTATCGTGAAATAAATAAATAATAATAATTTATTATCAATACGTATATATTCAATGATATTATATATACTAATACTCATAAATCATAATACGTGATTCCCTACTCGTATAAAATATCAATAATTAAAATAAGTATACAATTCATCTTTACCCAATACGTTATCTATGCAATTACGATTTACGTGTCGTATTCTTCTATCCGCGTACGTTGCATCTTCGAAATGCATAAAAATATTCAATTGTCGTTCGGTAATGTGAAATTTCTGCTATTATTTAAACGTAGATTTCTAATAATAACAATAATATTGTACGCATCACTGTATTGTTTCTGTCGGCTTGTTAAAATAATAACAACAATAAAATCGACGATACACAATAGAGTAATCAATCAACGATATTATTATGCTCAATACAGAGTGATATAACATGTGTAATAGGTACAGTTTTATCTATTCATTATAGTGCAGTTTTACAGTAGCAAATGTGTTGGTGCACACTAATATGGCAATGCACACGCTCAATCCTTATTTGTCGCTTAACCGAGAGCCTGTTTTAATTTATTTATTATACATTATTGTCAAATTAAATACATCAACTATATTAGTTAGAATTCAATAATTTTAAAACTTTTTTTTTTTGTATGTACAATTAAATTATATTTATTGCTATTTTGCCTGCAGCCTTCGTAGAATGATTCCATATGAGTAAATTGTGTTGTATGTACAAATACCCATTTCTTTATAAAACATATAAGCAACTTCCTCAGTTTATTTAAAAAACAAAACGTGATTTAATTTTATTTATCTACTTAGATCTGATATTCATTTACAGCTGTTGTACACGTTACGCCTTGTGACTCCATAGTTTTGTGCATTATGTTTCAAAACAACCTCAGACCTATAGTATAGACAAAATAATTCACTTTAAGCAAGAAATGATGATGGTTTGATGACTAAAGTGTACTTGTTTTAATAGAAAATTGGATAAATCAACATAAAAACCATAGTTATACAAATATCGCAGAGCAAGGACGCGAAGCTCACGAATTCCATAATCACAAGTAAAACAATATTGTCTTATAAAATTTGGACGAATCACTCACAAAGTTAGTAAACGCGTTGAAGGCCGAAGCGAATTTATTAGATATGAGGGTATGAAACACTGACGCATATAAAATAAGCATAAAAATAATAAATAGCTTATTGAAAAGCTAATAAACTCTTATAAATTGTGTTTTTATGGGGGACCTACAAGAGTTAAACAAACAAAGGAATTATATATTATTAGTATAAAAATCATGTCAAAATCCACAACGGTTTAGAAAGGTGGTTGCGTCCACAGAAATACGTACCTATAAAATAACATACAAGACGATTACACGAAAAAAATAATAATAGTAATAATGAATGATGATAATAAGACGAGTTTTTACATTTGATAAAATACATAAGAGACTTTAACGCAGCCAGTCACCATGTGAACTCGTTATGTCACCTGACGCGATGCGTGTTGTCGACCTCGCCTGGTTGAATCGACTGCGACAAAGACGTAATTATACTATGAAGTTATAATTTATATTATGTATATTTTATGTCTTATTAAACAGATGTAGACAACGAATGTATTTGGTCGATATACAATATAGACGGTATACGCATTGCACACACGCACACACAGTCATTTATCATATAATATATTATATATTACCATATACTCGTAGAATGCGACGTAAGTCGGTACATGGGGAATCGTGACACTGACACAGCTCGACTTAAAATATTCTGACCGCTGTAAGCTGTAGCGTACTTGGAACGCTTGGGTAATTAAAATCACACACAGTTATAGCTGGTATATATATCAGAATATATATGATAGATGTAGTTGAAATGACGAGTATCATTTTTATTTTTGTATAAGGAGAAGCGGTTTGATACGATTCGGATGTACGCGCGCACACACATATACGGGTCACGTGAGTCTCGTATATGTATATTAAATATAAGTCAAGGCAGCCTCTTCGACGACGATGCTGGTCGCGCGAATCGTTGTATCACATAGAGATTTAATATATTATTGCTGCGTCTGTATTATATATATATATATATTTATATTAAACTGCAGTAGACCCGTTTTCGTCTACGCGGCGCATAAACTATCTACAGTATAATATTCTCGTCACGATCGTACGGAATACATGATAAAAAAAAAATCACCGTGGAATCATTAGAAACACAACACGTTTCATGGTGTCCGTCTCTCGTGTCTTGTAGCGAAATTCCTATCGTCCCCCGCCACGGCACAGCTGGATTCTCCAAGCGTGCACGCCACCATTTTTTTCTAGATTAATGAAATTATTCAAATGATTCCAATTGTTTGAATTTTTAAATATACATAAAGACCATACGTACCTGTTCAGTTATTTATATTTGTATACCATTTAAGGAGTATCCTAGGGTAATAAAAACGTATTTTTATCAAACGAGAACAAATTCTGAAAATGTTGATGTGTCTAAATCGAAATTCAAATCAGTAGTTTTTGAATTGTTGATATTAAGTAGATACCTTATATTAAGAAATAATATAGATAATTTTCCTTTACAATGGTATAACAAAAATAAAATCTGGTGTAATATCGAATGTATATTAAATTTGCTTATGATATTCTATTAAAATTAAAATTAAAAGTTTAGGTATATTGCCACGAAACATTCTTTAAATGATATAAAAATCTAAATAATAGAAAATATGATCCTTGAATATAATTTAAAGTATCAAAATCAGAATTTGATTAAAATCATTATTAATGGAAAAAATGATGATGAACGTAATATTATGTCTCATGAATCGGTCTGTATAATATATTATATAATATACATATATGTACATTATACTGTTATATTTTATACTTTTCACGGACCACAATTTTATTGTCTTCTTCATAACAGCACATATCGTCGTTCAACGTCAACATTGTCATCGACTGAGTTCATATTACAACGATTGCGTAAAGCTCGTTTGACACGACTGCGGAATTTACTTGCACATGGTTTATGCTGTTTTCGTACATAATAATTAATATATGTAATATACATAAACTGTGATATAAATATACATATGTAAAGTATAATATGAAATATACTCGTATTCCTATTTAGCACGTGCGCGTAGGATGAATCACGATCGTATTTAACGTGCTGTGTAGCAATGTGTATATACTATATAGGAATGATTGTTGACGTTCGCGATTTTTTATATATTATATATTTTATTTTATATTTATGTACCAACACATTAAAAAAGAAACCCCTCGCCAACACAGTATTTCTTCATGACATTTCGATTTTTGATCTCGCGTTTCAGTCTTGAAATTAGATCGAGTCACTAAATTTTTTTATCTTTGTACCTCACAGATAGTCTTACATATATTTTGAAACATATACAGTTCGAGTGACAATAATACTACCAGTGATTAATCGAACTGCTACCGACGAGATATTTTATTTTTTTTTTTTTGTATAAATATCCTACAATATAGATACATGTTTATTATATAATATCAATAAAAAACACATCTGTATAGTATTGTTTAAATTTTAAATCAATCAAATTGATTTTAGTCGATTATAAAAATACAAATAATTCGAAAAATTATTTTTGACATAAATACTTATTGTTTATTGAGATGGTAGGTACATGTAACTATGCGTATTTAGGAAGTTCTAACGAAGAGCTTACTTCGTTAAAAATACTATTTCTTTGACTTACTAGTCAAACAAAAACATATTATAATATATTATTAGTTTATAAATCCCTTATTTTTCAAAATAAAGATTATCCATAGCACACGATTCATTAAATTAAGTTATCAAACACTAACTTTATCTAACCAATTTCTTAGTCTAACGTAATTTATTTAATTTTATCTTTAATAATATAACATATAAAAATCTTATTTTATCCTTGAATACATTTCATTGATTTAAAAATATTTTTATATGTCCATAGGTATTTGGAAATAATACAATAGTCTTATGATGATGGTCAATGGTTGCGGTTTAAATTTTAAAATAATTATAATTGCACACACCATCAGACGTCTTTTTTGGTTCAGTCATGAATCGACTAACGTATTAAAATGCTTTTTACATGTTAATACAAATTTATTAAACATTACATTTTTCGCCATGATGTATTACGGCCTCGTAAATCATACGTTGACGCTACAGAATTGTTAGACATTATATAATAATACTGCGTAAAACAGTATGTGTATATGTAAGCAGTAAGCCTCAAGGGCTCACTACCGTAAGTATGCAACTGCTATATCCTATATATACATGTACGATGTATCCTACATATATATATATATAAATTGTATATTATCTATAAATATAATATGCGCAATACTCGTGTCCTGTAGTGTATAATAGGCATGTACGATTGCGCCACCTCGGCACAGGGTGATTCATTATATTCTGTGGGACATAATATTATAATATATATATGTATATATATGCGCGGTCCGTTTCACAATCTGCACAAGTATAACAGAATGGATAAAAATCAAAAGTTCTCTCTCTCTCACACACACTTTCCATTGATCCGTTGATGATTTTAAGCTACTTAGTTTTATAGGGACAAACAGCAGTGCACATTTTCTCTTGAGCCGTTAAAATAAAATAAAAAAAGTTTACAACAATATTAAACGATACCAGGCCAGATTTACGGTTAATATATGTTTAATATGTTTACATATTTTATCAAACATTATAATGATAACCACTAAACTATTAGATTACTTTCGTATGTACCTAGTTATTATCGTAGATCATACCCAATTATAATCATACCTAAATATTTTAAATTTTTAAATTATGATTATAACTACACCTATTTTACAACAATCATCAGTAAATATATAAATTTCTCATGACTCTGAACTATACCAATACACTCACTAATATAATCACTCTGCAAATGTCAACATTTATTAATGAATAACAGCGACGCGTTTACAGGGGCGTTCGAGTCTCCTATGGGCTTGATAAGGCGGAGCTCAGCCCTCCACGGTTCTCATAATATAAAACATCCTCAAAAATCACAATACTAATTTTATTTGTAACAAATTAATTGAGAAAGATAAACGTTTTTTTGATATTGATAAACGTCTGAACGTCGATGTCAATTAAAAATGCTGATGATATTGTCTTGAAGCTAATAAAGAATGATGACAGACTTCATCAAATGTTACCGGAATTAGACAAAATATTATGCATAATATTAGTTATATAGGTACTTATATCAGTGTCAACATGTATATTAGAAAGATCTTTTTCTGCCCTTCGCAGACTTGAAACGTACATAAGAAGTACAATGAGTCAAACACGGTTGAATGATATTTCCATTCTTCGTGTTCACCGTGATGAAGAAATAAATTTAGAAACTGTTGCAAACCAATTCATTAACAATTCCAAAGTGTGGAAAAATACATTTTGTGTATAAAACATGTAACTTTCAGACATAAATTGACATTTTTTAATTTTATCTTGTGATTTTTTTATAATACTAATACTATTAAAAGTATTTTAAGTAAAACTGTACGTCATGTACTTATAAAATAGTGAGCTCCGTGACATTTTCATAATTTGGCGCCTTTAGTGAATAATATACATACACTACAGTGCAATTTTAAACAATATATCCAGACTCTTCGATTATTTTGATGTAGGTATGTCAAGTTTCCAATATCATAATATATACAATCTATTTTAGTATTAATATACAACATACATCTATTACTCGATCAGAGGTGTAAAAAGTTGCATAACGTACAGTTCCATTAAATTATGTGTAATAAGTATTAATATAACTTATAAAATAAACATTTTTATTAGACTAAAATTATAATAAATTTGCTGTAATGGATACGTTTACCTATAAACATACAAGCTCAGCGCAATACAAGATGTGATAAAATCTCGTCACTCCAATCTCTCCCGCGTGCAAAAATAAGTATCTACGCTTGTTTACGTGAGACAAGACACGACAGCAGACTTTTATTTCGTTATTCGCGACAACAGCATCATGTACGTGCGGGCAAACAAATTTCATCCAAGAAGCATATTAAAATAAATCATATACCTATATAGTAGCATATGCTAGCACATACTTGCGCGTTTAGAATAATTGTTTTTTCACGAGTATTTATACTGTACATAAACATTCTTTAAAACAGTAAATACTAATTATCTTAAAAAGTATTAACGTATTTGAAAATATTTTTATCAACATAATAATTAAAAAAGTCATTACAAAAATCTATTTACGCTCGAACCAATAAACCTTCACTTAATAAATTACCTATATCTTACTTTAAACAAAACGTAGACATTACTTAAGCGTACATATAAATAACGTAGATACGGGTAATCAACATTTTTATACTGAACCGTCTGAACGTCATACTTTAAAGAACCGCTCTTTATGATTACGAATTCTAACGTATTAATATTAAAACTAGACCATTTCTTTAAAAGTTTCTCCTCGAGTCAATATGATCTGATGAAATCCAACTCCAGAGCTCAAACATAAATAAAATCCAAATCTTTCAGTCGAAATATATTTTTTAAATTACTTTAACACCCATTTAACTGGTGTTTAACTTCTTTTCCCAATCGCTATAGGTTACTATATAGAGTGGCTTGCACACAAACTTAATTTTGGCTCACGAAAATTGAATATTGTTTAAATATAAAAACAAAACAATATTCAGAATTCAATATATTTATACAATATACATTATACATGGGGTCGCTATTAATTACGATAATAAAATTTCATAAATTAACTTAAAATATAAATAGCTGATACACTTTGCATTACTAAAAATTTTTGACACAAGAAAATAATGTTAAATTTTTGTTTGTTATTCAAATTAGCAATTCTAATATTGTAATTCTAATAGACTCAAAAAATATGTAACCAATATTTTGAAATAGTTTTAAATTTTGTTCTTAAAGATATCAGGAAAATTTAAAAAGTAAATTGAATATCATTTAAAAATATTCAAAGTACTTTATCTAATCCGTCATAGACGGATGTTCATCTCGGTCAAATTAGTTCATAGAGCGAAGTACACCGATGCGAATTTTCCAGTTAACTGAGATACACTATAAAACCGTACACTAAAACCGTTATACACTAATAAAGTGTTGTAATTTATGTTTGTTTATTTTTCCCCTGCAAATAGTACCTATTGCCTCAAATGTATATTTTATTTAAAAATATTTCATAATATTGCATGGTGTTTTAGAATAAATATCTATGCAATTAAATATGCATTTATAATGTAACATATTACATTTATAATGGATTATATTCTAAATTCTCTGGCTTTGAATTTAATAAAAATATCTATATTATAATAATCAACTAATAAATAGTAATACAATTTAATGAAAGAAAAATATATTAAACATAATATTATAGTACTCGTAAATTATGTAAATTTTATTAATTAAATATGACAACATTTCTAATTATAGTAATTTCAATCGGACGAGTCATTGAAAAGATTCCGCGCGCATATCTGTGTTGAATAAGAGATACCTATATCTATTCGAGAGTCAGAAATCGTCCTTTAGTCACAAAACGCAGTTAAAGTTTATTTATGATTATGACGAGAAATATTATAATACTATGCGAACTTGAATATATACGTGTCTTTAACAGTGCGAACACGATTGTATTGTGTTTCAAAACAAACGACGATAAAATCACGAATCGACAACGGCAACAACTACAATAGCGACAACTGCAGCAACGCTATAAAGGTGTATAATAAATTTACAGATACCTACTCTGATTATAGCAAAGCTAATAAATTATAATTTTTTAAATATATTATGCTCGATTATGTTAGAGTTTTTAAAACTAAAATGTGAATTGTCAACTATAATTAACGTATTACCTAATATACGTACCTTTCCTCTTTGCGCTCATAAAATCATGAGAAAGTATTTTTTATTTATAAATTAGAACTTTAAGTTTTTTATACATATTTATTACGAGTTTAAACCACCCTCTTTCCACCGTAAATGTTTTCTGTTGATGTAACTGTTTATTGAGCAGCATATCTATTATTATTATAACGTTATTAAAATTATTAATTCAGTATACCTACATTAATTTTCTTGAAAAAAAAAAACATTTACGCGTATAAGTACCCATATACCTAACCTATATCTATTTAAGCATCTATACACATAATACATGGCGCATGATAGTTTTAGACCACAGTAAAGAGACACTAAAAGCAAATAAAAAACCTATTAAATAATACTAATGAAATAAAATATCTGGTTTTATTAATTATATAATTAGCCTCCAGTGGTATAAGTTGACTTACGGAACTGTTTTTTTTTCTTTTTAAAATAAGAGGTACTTTATATATTTACCTATATTATTTTATCTATTAAGGTCGTTCAACAATAATATATAATTGCAAGTATATTTTACATCATAATATATATAGAGGAACAAAGATATATTTTTTTCATAGGAAAATCTGTGACTGTATAAGGATTAAGGACAATATTATATTATTTGCAAAAATACTTACTCAGTACTCGGTCTTACTATATAATATTTTACTAAAGTATATTTTACGTTCATATCTCCACCTGGCAGCGATATATGTGTATTTTATGGCAAATAATAATATATTAGTTGTCCGCAATTACTTATTGTATTGGTACATTACGCTCATTTAGGTATATGATTAAATGTGACCGCGATAATTTTCTTTAAAAAAAAAAAAAAGAAATACAATAACATTATCATAAAAATATATATATTGCTATAAAAACGGTCGACACGAGTCGTCAAACCTTCGTATCTATCATGGTATAATAAAAATTTAGATTTTACGTATTATGCGGTCAGAGGTCGTGTAAAAGTGTAATATTAAAGTAATAAACATATGTGATTATCATTTAAACAGATGACGCCCCCGAAAAACGTCTCGATTATCGAAAATATGTTTAGAGTTAAGACATCGGTATCATGCTATAATTCTATGTGCATCTATATTGCTTGACAAAACTCAAATTTAAATCAACTGTCGCGTGAATTTTTTATTTAGTACAACCAATCTTCACGACTGAATCTTATCGTTCGATATGATTGAAGAAAATTTTTTTGCTCATTCCTTCAGACTTAGAAATTAGTAAACAAAATAAGTACATTATATAAACTATATTAATAAATAATGACTATAATGATTAAAATATATGAGTACATTTAATAGTTTAATTATAATAATAAAATAAATTATTAATAACGTTAAAAATGAGTATATTAATTTATCAATGGATATAAAAATAAATTTAAAAAAAAACTAACATTTTATGTATTATTAATATTATTTGTTTTATGAATTTTTTTTAGCCATTGAGGTTTTTTTTATATATGAATTACACAATTACATCAAGATGTAAGATAAAGAAAAACCTGTAATAATGTTGGTTATCATCAGGGCTGTAAATTTCATGCACTAAAAAGGTATTAAATATGCATGGATTTATGGACTAAGAAATTGCGAAATATACACTTAAATAAAATTTTATTAAAAATGCTTTTTACTAACAATCTAAGACCATAACGGGTAAAGTGTCCAGATATAAAATACAAAAATAAAGGAATAATTTTTTTTATACTTAAGTACTTACTAAAATAAAACATCTATTTTTATAAAATATCATGTCTTCTTTAAATGAATACAAAATTCTGCGGGCAATAAAACTTGGAATTTACCTCACGCCCGTTTTTCATGTATACGGGAGAAGAAAAAGTAGGTATAGTACTTGAATAATTTCTGTAGACCAAATTGCACAGTCCCCGTGCCACTTCAAAATGTGATATTAAGCGTGAAGAGTAATTTTTCATTGATTAGATCGTTATAATGTGTGTGTTAAACCTTAAACCTAAATTCAATGGCAGTTCATTGTGTATTATGAAAAAACAATTTTTGACTATCTACCTACATTATTTAAGTTTAACAAAAAACACATAATCTAACCTAATACTTTGTATGTAACACACAATTTATACACACAGTTTTATCGATGAATAAAATTAATGACAAATTATAATATTATTATTTAAAAATACTATACAAAAAGGACAGTAATAATTTATTTTGATATGAGAAGTGAATGTAACGTTGTTATCTAAATCAAAACTCTTGCTCGGCAAGTCTGTAGAGTGTAGACGAGAGCTTATTGTTGTCTAACCAATCAGATCCGATCGATATATAGCACATACATGTATATAATATAATATAATCACTTATTATTTCCAGTCATTGGATTTAATTTTTTACAGTACGCGCCTTTTGCCAAAATCACAATAGAATAGGTGTCCGTGATTCGCGTGCAATTGCAGTGTTATTTATTACATGAATAATAAAGAAGTCACGTAAATTTGTTTTACTTACAACCAAAATAGTCCAAAAAATTTATTTTTGGCTATTTCAAATCTATTTTATAATTGAACGGCGTAAAAATTAAAAATGATAACTTAAAATGATGACATAAAATGTTTTGATACTGAATGCAATTGTTATTTTTTTAATGCAATTTCGGAATATTTTTAACACTATACATAAATTATAATATATATCAATTTTAGCGTTTTTTTGACCTCTAATTATACAATATATTACCTATATGCGGTACGTATATTTATACACGAGGAATTATAACAGATACGTCATTTAGCAAAGTGAGTATTTGCATCTTTAATTTTGTAAAACTCCTTTGGCCTGTTAAAGTCAAACATAAGCACATATATGTATTGTTAGTATTTTAAATTTCGTATATTATTTTTTCTTCAACTAAATTTTTGTTATGGTCTAATAAATTGACCAGGAGAAAATTTAAAACAGTAATCTATTAGGTATATTGTAAAGAATAATAAAAATTTTAATTTTACACGACGCGCACGATTTTGTTGTTTGTATAAATAGCAACTACTGGAACATTAATAAAATCATTAAATTGTATTCTTATAAGATATCACAAAAGTCGATAATAATATCCCTACAAAACATAAAAAATAATGTCTAATTATTGTTTATATTTTATATCTTATCGACTGCCTAAACTACACATATACTTATAGTATACCGAGTGTGTGACGTGTACTATATACCTACAGCTATAACTTATTCATATTAATGGTTGGTAATGATTTAAAAATGGCCCGCAAACATTTGAACACCAACTACTGAAAAGCTGAAATGACGCCCCCGAACTATCTATTCTTGTTACAGTTGGTACCTATAATTTGGGTGTTGGCCGATTACGTCAGTATGGATTGTGTAGGTACAGGCGACAGCGGACGGCGTTGCACGGTGGTCGCTGAAAGAAGTTGCTACACATACTGATATTATTATTATTTGCAAGTGACTAAAGTCGTACGATTGTAACGAGTAGTTCATTAAACGTGTTACGAAAAACTATATTATTATAATAATCAAAATAATTATATTGTTGTATTATTAATATTATTATAGTGGGCGTGAGGAACGTCGAGAGTGCGAAACGCATTTAGTGAAATACTAAAATGCTTTAGTAATATTAATAATATGAAAATATTATTTTTATTATTATGAAAGTACAATACCGCAGTAATACTGTACCTAACACGAATGCCTATAGCTATTAATGGTTATAAGTTATAATTAATAGTACTATTACATTATTATATGTGTCTGTATCCCTGCGTAAAAGTTTAACACTATGAAACCGAAGCAAATCAATTATAACTAAAATGAAAAATTGCCATTTGTCCATTTAAACGTGTTTAACAACCCGACTTTATAAACCTATTGACCTCAGACCTAGTTGATCTCATTTCAGAAAAGCAATCATTGTATCCACCTTGATAGTTGATTTGTCGTAAATATCAGTAATGAAATAATGATAAAAATAATGTTTAAAAAAAAATTCATTATTTTATTGAAGTTATCGAACATAATTCAATATTAATCATATCGGATAACCAGTTATTTACGATTCGTGCAAAAAATGTGTATATAATATTGCATATAATATATACGGGTACTAAATAAAATATCTATAGTTTATTTTATTGATCGATCATTAACTTTATCCATGAGAACAACACAATAAAACAATATTCTTCTGAGTTCTGATCCATAAATCACGACAGACGAATACTTCGAGCTACGGTAGATATTGCACACCAATGTCGTTTATACGCACCTATATTTTTTTCCGTCTCATTTTATAAAATTATTTGTTTAAGCCCCTTTAAGCAAGAAATATTTTTAATACTTTAATTTTAATATATTACTAGACATCGTTTTAGTAATTATTACTATTTAACGTCAACAGTTTATATTATTCTTAATGCATATTATATAGGTACTTAGACGCGCGTGATCCAAATTAAATTTATAGCTTCCGCAAAATAAATAAAATAACTCCGTATACCTTGAACCGAATACCTGTGTTATTGCTAATAAATAAAGCAGTCAAACGAGAAATTCGCCATAAAAACGCCTACTATAATCGTTTGTCTCGCTCGATCGGTGAACGGAATATTTAATTTTTTCAAACCGTCATCGTCTAAAATGCCACTCAAAGTCGCAATTTGTCAGCTGATAATATCTGTGGCAAATTGTCTTATTGACAGTACCAGTGGCGGATCTAGAGGGGTTATGGGGTCATAACTTCCCCTTCCACCCCTCAGAAATCAAACTCATTAGGGAACTTATGCGAGTACAAAATATTACTTTTTTTCAATTTGATTATTGATTTATCATTAATTATACTGTAGCTTAATGCAGTCATGGCTACGCGACGATTAATAAAACGGCACTGGTCAACCGAAAATCAAAGAACACCAATTAAAAATGGTCTCACACATTGGATATAGATTATTTATAATATTTTAATGTAACCATTTTTAAAAGATTATTTGTGTTATCGGTGCTTATTTCAAAATCGTTTCATCATTATAAGTTATATTTTTCTAATATTTTTTCATTTCATTTTTATGTGAACGAACATCAGAATGTTCGATAAATTATTTAAACAAAGACGAATCAAGTTTAAAGATTATATATAAAATATGTATAACACTTTTTTTATGATTATGTCTAGCATATATTTAACTGAACTCAAACTATTCTGACCAATTATAAACAAAGGAATTGAGTGGTTGGCCAAACAAAAATATAATATATTAAAAAATATTTACCAAAAAACAAAACAAAATTCACAGATTAAGATCTTTTAATAACTATTATGAATTTAAGGCTATCAAGTTAATGATTAAAAAAAAACTTAAAAATGAATTTAAAATCTCAAAAAATCAGTATAAAATGCACTGTATACCTAAGCATATATATATATATATGACTCATAATTTTATTTAAAAATATAAAAATCTCCCAATTGTAAAATATTTTAACGATATTATTAACGAAATATGGCATGTGTACAAATCATAATATAAAATATTTATAAAGCTAAAATAAAAAAATTTTTCATAAAATATAACATATGTAAAAATTTGGCAAAAGTTATAAAAATATTAAAAAGGTATTGAAAAATTAAAAATAATTTAAAGCCACAAAAAGACGCGATACATTAAAAATGTCTAATAATGCAAAAAATATTTTAACACAATTCAATTATTGTATTAGGAAAGCTATGTTTTATACTAAGTCAAATATAATGTATTTTTTCACAAGTCAACAGCCCTAATAATGATAGTTTTCTAATATTCAATTAACTTAAATTTTTATAATGTAATGAGTAATGACTAGAATGATAGACATTTTTATTTCTCTTTAAATTAATTATATTTAAGAAACAAGCCGTTAGAACAAATCAAATTCAACCAACAATTTTATTTGACACACATGTGTCGAAAGGTTCGTCGTCACTATACGTCACTACTAATTTAAATTTTCAATGTAGATGAATAGATAAAACAAATTTCTGCTGCTAGTCGTATGCGACGGGTTGGGCGATGTTTTCGTGCTCGTACTGTAATGAAAATTGAATGTACGAGAGAAATTACTTGGCATCGCAAAGTCATATCTGCGAAAGCCTTCAGTCAACCGCATGGTCTAAACTATATCCTACACTCTCTCTGGACAGAGAATTTAAATGTCTTAAAATCGACGCGTGATCGTTGCACTGTATTTTATATTACAAGTTAGTGCATCGCATAATATTAAATGTTGCAGGTTGTCTAGCAAGCTTCATTGAATTAAAAATAATACGCAGATTCAGAAAATATCAAACTTAAGGTATTGAAGTATTAGTAATACACAAATTTTAAAACTATTATAATATGCAAACAGCAATTATGTATATTGCAATCGAGAAATTACAATCGTTGTGTGAGCAAGGACAGACAAAAAGCGGGAAGTTTACATACCCACACATTAAAATTATTATTTTATTGCTATTTGTACCTATTCGTGATGCTGTGCAGTGCGGAAACAAATGTGTATAAATTCCGATACACATATACAGCGCCTGAAGGGCCGTACATTAATATTGGGTTTCAATATGGATTAATTTCATTTTGGCTGTCAAATAATATACGCTATGAATTATAATATATTATTATATTACTACCTCATGCTGATGATATTTTACTACTCAAAAGTTCATTGAACATGCATTCTGGCTCGCCAGAGTATGGGTATAATGAGATAAAACCTTTTTAATTATTTTTAGAATAATTATGTATATTGAAAAATAAAAATCTTTCTTAAGACAAAAGTATAATTACTATAATGTAATTCTATATATTTTCCGCATAATGCATAACTATGCGCTTATGCGCATAGAAACTATTCGAATAACTACAATAGTAATTAATTTATCCTATATGTATACAACCATAAAAAACCATAACCACAATACAACCACATTGTAATATATGAAATATATGATATTTTGCACATCGACACGATTTGTTTTTTCTAATTAATATAAATATAGAATTTAGAATTTTAATTGAATTCGTTGATATCAAAAAGTTAAATGTAATTCGTAGATAGTTTCAGGCTGACTGTAAAACGTGAGACGATCAATTACACATTTTATATATTCTTTATACTAATAAAAAAAAAATAAAATACCTTATTCATTACTGCCTTCTAGTAAAAAAAAAAAAAAAATTTAATTGCATTATATTCACATATTATTAGCTCAACAGATAATAATGGTTATACCTATGAATGCAATTCTATACAAGAATTTATCTCGAAATAGTTTTTATTGGATTGGTACATTAATTATTAATACCCATTACTTATTAATATTATTATTTAGCTGCCTATAAGAACATAAGACTAATATTAAAATAATTTTTTCATTTGATTAAACTATTTACATATTATTATACCATTATTTCTTTGAAAATATTGTAACTTTTGATTATTTTTTTACCTGCTGTATACAGGAATATGTATTATGTATTGTCATATTGATGTATATTGTATATAGTTGCAAGTAGCTAAATAGTTAAATATAACATTATGTAGCTGCCTTGAATATGTTAGAATGGTGTTTGATTATTATAAGTTTTATTGTACCTATATGATATATTTCAAGTGTTTTATTTTAATTGTTTTTAATGTATTGATCAAAAGAATAATGGAGTTTTTTGTGCTTTAAAACGAATTTCATAACTTATAAGTCGTAACAAATTAACACACCAACATTAAAACATATTTCTACCTATATATCATTAATCTATAATAAATAGACAGTAAGTAAAACCATAAACCGAACTTGGCGTTGTAATTTATTTTATTTGGATTTTTATGGTTTAGTTTAGATGCAATTACTACAGATTTTTACTGCGGAATAATTACTATGGATAATTAATAATAATAATGCGTGCACTGTAAAAAAATAACAGCTGACCGACATATCTAAGTACTTTAAAATGGGGTAAAAAAATGGATTGTTATCTCTATAAGCATAACGGATATTAAATATTCCTATCCACATGGCGTTTTAAAATATACCTACAATACCGGTTGTTGCGAACAATGGGGGGTATCGAGTATATCAGAGCTCAATAATTACAGTGATCTGAATTGATTGTGGAAATCGTTAAAAAAAACAAATCTCTGGCCCATTATACGAGAGCTGGCTGAAAAAACCCGTAATGCCCCGTTGAAATATATATAGGTACTGTGAGACCGCCGCAGCGGCAGTGTTAATATAATGCACATGTATACGTATAAATATATAATAATAATATATTCTATATGTGTGTGTGTATTATGTATAGTAATATAATTGTTTCAACAGTTAGCCTGCGAGGCATGTGGTTCAGTCTAAAAGGTTAAGGCTTTAATGGACCGCCGGGCGCGTGTGTATACGCGAAAAATATTTACTAATGACCAATAGGCAGTAGGTACAGCTATAACGCGTGTGTGACCAATGAAAAAATAGAAATGAATACGTTATGGTCAATTTATTTATATAGAGAATTGTGATAACCTATTACACACATTTTGATTTTGTATTCAGAAGGAAATCATTCGATTATCCCGTCAGCGCGATCAAAAACACCCATCTATTCCAATTTTTGCAATGCGTTAAACAGGAGAAAAAAATTAATCTCTTTGCATGCAACCATCTGCAGTCGATAAAATTTCTAATAAATCAAAATAATATACAATTTTACAACAACTTAATACATGTGCAAGTGTTGCGTCTTGAGCGATGATACATCGTACTAATAGTAAGTTATGGGCATAGGCATAGGCCGATACAGCATGTTGCTGATATTCGGATAAGTATATACATTACCACGGATTTGCACCTCTATATTTACATTTAATATAATATGTATTACTTATTGACAATATAACTACTAATATAAGTGACTATTGTACACTTGCACCACATGGTGTGATTTACCATGAACGGCCTCGGACGAACATCGCAGTTCAACGATCGAAATATCAACATACAGTTATACCTACGAGTATAATATAGTGGTATACAGAATGATTTACCAAGCATGCTCATTCGATTTTTCTTCATTATTACAGTTAATTGCAAAATCTAATGTTTAAAATGTTTAATTATACTTAAAGGTGATATTTACAATTTCTTGTGATAATTTATACTACTTAAAAGTTATAGAGTGTGCTGTGATGATAAAAACTCTTCTTTCTTGCTATGAATTATTTAGCAGAACATTTCTCTAAAAGTTGTGACATAAGAATAAAAATATAATTTTCAAACTAGTAGTTTTTGAGTTAATTGTGTGTGATAAGGATAAAAGTTCGTGATCATGTGAGTTTTGAAGATAATATTATAAAATAATATTACATAAAATGTTAATAATTCATTTTAATCTATCAATATTCAAAATTGATAAATTATAATAAATACTAGATTCAATAATATTACCATCATTTTATTAAGTTTTTATAAAAACATTGTTAAAACTTTTATCTTTATTATAATATTATATACATTTTAATGACTGAAATACTGTTAGTTTAAATTTTTAATTAGGTACATTATTATTAAAAAAAAAATTATCTACTGAATAATTTACAATAAAAAATAAGGGGAGAACTCACTCGAAAAACAAAACTTTGTATACCTTCCTCCATTAATTTCATGATATACTTTAATTATTAGTTTTATTTACAGACACTTTTAGAATTTTTAAAATTTTTTTTTTTTTTTGATAACTATTAATAAAAATATTTAAGCTCGATCAAAAATCTAACACAAAATTCCTGATAGTTTTTACTTATAGCGATTTAAAAAAAAAAATCAAAAATACATAAGCACAATTTTTTATAAGCTTTTAAAGTTAATATATTTGTACAAAACTCTTAAATCATGAAAAGATTTTACAAATCATTTATTAGTTAAAAATGTTTAAATTTTCAAATTTAATAGCTAAGACTTAAAAATGTAATAAAATATTCCTCATTATTTGTTTTTACAGAAACATATCTTACGAGTTTGAAACAAACATAAAGCAAAACAATTTTTTATAATTATTTCAAATTAATTTTTTTATAAAATTAAATATTTAAGCAAAAATGACGATTTTAGTTTTTTTTTTTTTTTTTAATTGAAAAAATATTATTCGTAGGGACTTAAGAGTTTTTTGTTTTTTTTTTTTTTTTTATTTAGTATACTCTATCCATAAACAATTGAATTTTCAAAATAATTAAATTAATTTTAATTTATTTACACTGCAAACCTACTAATATTTCACACCGTCCTACGGTGGATATATGTCTATCAGAAAGTTAAGTTAGGTTAGGTATACAGTGTACATATTTACTTACAAGTTGAATACTAATTACAAATAGCAAGGCTATACACAGCATTGGCGGCGGTCTATGTCCCACATAATTCGTAATGGACATCGACGGAGGAATGCCACAGTTGTTTCGAAAATAATGATAATAGTATAAAATTTTCGTTAATATATTCATTTCTGTAATACATTAAATGGGCTCTAGGAAGACCCGGCCAGGCCGTATGATAATAATATGTAATGTAATAATATTACGCGCTAACGTCGTGCGGTCTGCACGAACCATAGACGACCTCCCGGCAGCTTGACGGATTGCAGGTCAAAAGGTGTCGCCCATATATTTTTATTGAGTTATGTATTATACAGAGACCTACATATATACATATAATGGATTACAAAAACAAATGTATTACGCAAAACTGGCAAATGATTTCATTTTGATACCTCTGACACTATGCACTATTATACATATAACAGTATAGCAATAGTGTATGGATATAATATTATTTGATACTATATGCATAAGAGTACATTATTGTATATTAGTCGTGTTTGCATGCGACCGACAACGCCACTGCACTTAGGTTTTGAATTTTTTTTTTTTGTTATTTTCTTGAGCAAACCGAGATATAAGAATTATTACTTTCTAAACACTTATTACGCTACACATTTAAAACACGCGCAAACAAATCATACGTTATGTGTATATTTACATGTCCTACTCCGGTGTTACTATAATACATTACATAGTCCTAAAACATTTGTACTTCGTGTGCACCGGTTAATAACAATTTATTACCCGTAAATGTATGTAATTATTCTAATTACTGATTATCCTCGCGGTGTGCATTACTCTCTCTCTCTAATATGTAAATGACTTAAAACGCGTAAATCTTAATGGATAGTCGTATAGCCTGACAGTGGGTAACTTAACCGCGGTAGTTCTTACATTGTACTCTAATAAGTATTTATATTTATATATGATCATAAAATGGGCAGATATAAGGATATTATATTAACGTTGCGTTTTTATGATGACCACGTGTGTAGCTTCAATAAAGCTTTTACGTGGATTGATTAATCAACTCTTAATAGAACAGTATAAAAAATAAAACCGAGAAAGTTTATAGCACTATTAGTTTTTAACAATTAGTAATTTATACTTTATTGATATATAATAGTAATGTGTGAGAGACTGAACAAATCTTTGTCAATAACAAATCACATAGGTGTCTATAATATAATATAATATAATAAGTGCCACTTGTATAATAACTATTATTTATTACAATAAAATTTCATATAATAATACTAGTAACTATTATTAACTTTTAAATCAATACCGAATGCGATTTTTAATTTACTTTTTTGTAGACATGATAAATTTTTAAAAATATTTTGGATCATTTTAAGCTAGAATCGAAAGCATAGAAATTAGAAATTTTGGACTATTTTAATTTTTTTTTAATTATGTTGATAAATCTTTTTTCTAAGACGAAAATCTTGAAAATATAATACATAGTTCTTCATAATATATATTCTTTTGCTATTAAAAGTATCAAAAATACTCGTACATAGTGACAATCATTGTGTTTATTTTCATAAGTGTTCAAAATTAAAATGATAAATTCGGTAAAATCTCGACAATTTGCAAACTATTATATTATAATAAAAAATTCATTAAACTAACAACTAAGGCACAACAATTTGATGCAAAGTTATTCTTTTAAATTTTTATTATACCATAAATAATTTATAATACACAATATTTTTTTTATAGACATTTGGAGTTCAAATTTCCATAAAATTAGATATTTAAATAAATAAATTACGATTTTAATAATTTTGTTTCAATTAAAACCATTTTACCATTAAGTACTATTAATAATATTATCCAACCTTAATATTCTCAATACAATTTAAAAAATATTTAGACTAATTTTAATCTATTAACACCACGACCCTGTCCACATAATATTAACGTATACTAATACGTTTCATAAGATTCACATTGAAGTTAATAAAAATAATTTGGAATATAAGATGCGAAAAAAATACTTTGATATACCATATTAATAATAAAATAAAAATTACTCATAGTACTATAAAAAAATATAAATTATTCTTAAAAATTAAGGCAAACGTCAGACAAATTTCCGTTTAGAATCGATCTAATGTTTTATCATTTAATATAAATTTAACAAATCTATTACAGTGACCTTCTCAATGATGAGGTTTACTCACTCAAAAGTCAAAACCTGTACAATTGAACGACTTCTCCTGTTTTTTGTGTAATTTTTGAACACATCGATAGAACTGTTATGATAATTCGTAACCTTATTTATTAAATTATTTCTAAATCAGCTGCTAGATGATATTTAATATGTGACATAACTTTAACCTAACCTATGCCAATACTAAATATGCTATATTTTAGTCTTTTCATGAAATTGTCCATCATAAAACAAGTATTAAATCTGTGGATATATATTCTAATAAATAATTTACAGGAATTGAATATGCCATTTACATAATAAAACTGTTAAGAACGCTGGATAATACAATACGTATAGTATAAATTAATAAACGATGCCATTTAAATTAAATTATAAATACGGTTTGTTCTTAAAACTGTAAGTAGCTTTCTATTATAATGCTATATGATTTACGCTAAAGTAATTTTTTTCAATGATAAACTTTAGTGTTAAAAAATTGATTTCTACGGACTGATCAAATATTAAGAATAAATTAATCCATTTTCTCCACCATTAATGTTTAATACACATTGCTTTTAGTATAAATAACTTAAATCAATATACACTTGAATATTAAAAAAATACATTATTGCTAACATTTTTATTGAATCTTCATAATACTACATCTATATGTATCATACACAATTGTATATTTAATTATAATATTATGTAAATTATAATTTTTAATTTATTAGTTATTGATGTAAATAAAAAAAATATAACGTTTTCACATTATTTTTATTTTCACGGTATTTCCAAACTTTGTAATATTATATTTTATAATTTTATGAAGGATTAATATATTATGCTGTTTACACTATATTGTATTTATGTGATAAATTTATCAAAACAGCCGCAAAACTATTTCATATGTAACTTATAATTAACATTAGGTACGCTTTTATTTATTATTATTTTTATAAAAATTTTAAACGTATGCGTTAACTATTCAATTTAAATTATAATTATTATTTAGATCAACTGCGATAATAATTGACCCAACAAACGATTTCAAAAATACTGGGTCAATATTAAAATTATATTATTACTGTTATTATTATTATGCGCGTTTAATTAAATTATTAAAGTTGCGGTTTTGAAGTGTTTAAACGCTTGAAATACCTATCTATTAAACAACTGAACCTGTTGCATCATAACACGATTAAGACAGCATATCAAAAATTAGATACTCAGTGATTTAAGACCTGCATAACTGCGTAAGAAATAATATTTTATTAAATGAAGGGCCTTGCTCGAGTATCATTCATTAATTTCACAATAACTTGTTTTTTTATTATCATTAATATTGATAAACCTAAGTGGCTAAATGTTTTCAGAATAATTATTTATAGGTAATATCCAATCTAAACATTGAAAATTTACTTAGCTATAAAAATAATACTTATTGCAAATAATTTGTAAGGTACCTAACGTACTCCTGGATTAGGTGTAATAAATATTATAATATTAACATTACAAATTATAAATTCATAATATTAATTACCACTGACATTTTATAATATTTTAATAGCTTCATAATCTACCTATTTGATTAGATAACATTTTTGACCCTTGTGAGCATGGCATGTTATTAATCGACTTATACATTGTATGAACAAATCAATTATCCAACGCAAGAATAAAATTAATTGTAAGAACATAACACAGAGTTAATTGCTTAATTTGACGAATTCATCTTAAAAATACAAACTATATACCTAGTTATCAACTTAAAACGTGTTTTATTTTTGTAATATATAAAATAAAATAAAAACCACATAAACTTTATGAATTATATAATTAATTTAATTGTAAATACAATTATTGTTTAATAATAAAGAAATACTAACACATTAATATACCAGATACCTGTTTTTACTGACTATACCTAACTATACCTAATAATCTATAATAAAGCGCACGTGACTTTAATGCTCGGTAAGTATGTTAGCAATTGTTATGGCGTATTTTTTTTTTTTTAACTTTTGAAGTCTTAAGAAGTCCATTTAGTCTAGATACGAAATAAACCAATACAATTGTAAAACTAAATTCAATTAAAAATGAAGATATATATATTTTTTTAGTTGGTCGTAAATTAAAATTCAAGTGTTATTTGGATGAAAACAAAATTTAAAAAAAAAAATTATTACAAAAAATGTAACAAAAAATGATAAATACATTTAAAAAAAAAAAAACAGGGGAAAGCACTCTACCGTATAGTAGGTTTCGAATATCTTACATCATCATTGAGTAGGTCATTGTATTGGATGTGTTTGAAAATATGGAATTCAATAATAAATCACTGCATACAAAAACGATTCTGATCAAGGAAGATATATCAACCTCTATTTCTAAAGATATTTTATAAAATTTATTTGTATCACTATATTATAATTTATTTTTTTATTTTAAATATAGTGGGTTGAACTATTTTTTTCCAAAAACATTGCACATCAATGTACCTAATAATTATTACTATATTATAAGTATCAATGTAGCATATATTATTGTTATTAACTCACAAGTTAATACCAATGTACAGTAGTAAATTGATTTCGACATGAATAATATTTTATTAATAAATAATATATTATGTTATATTATACGAACTATATAACTATATATACAACTGGCTTCATTTAGTCAGCGTATAACATTGATGAATTATTAGTAATTATTATTCGCCTTGAAATTAGTCGAATTTGTGGCACTTAAAGTAGGACAAAAAATATGAATCACTATTATTGAGTACCTATACCTCCTATTAATGAGAATTAAAAATATAACGTTTAGTAAAAATAAAAATAAAAAAACGTTTCAGAATTTCAATCATAGTCAACCTACATTTTGAGTAAACCTTCGATCAAAGTTCAAGGATAACGGATAAGGTTGTCAATAATATAATATTAATATTTTGTTAATTTTTAAGTGCATATAAACCGAAGTTATATCTAGAATAGTATGGTACAGAGCAACAGTGCTTTATACCACACATACCAATACTCTGACCACCCAACTATTTTACTGCTGACTAATCTACCAGGTGTACTATACGATGTACGTCCTTCCCTATGCGTGATATATTTATATGAAATATTTTTTTTTAGTGGTGTGTTTTATTTTCCGGAAATACTTAATTAGAAATTAAATCCCCTTAGCACACATTGATTTATTCCGATTAAAAAAATATACAACTTCTTATATTCTTTTCGTTTTACGCCAATTTAATCACTGAATACATAATTAAATTAATATTAATTTGAATATTAAATATTTTAAATAGTACCATGTAATTATTTAATATTATGCGTTCATAATTTTTTACTAGCGATATTATACTCAGCATCCGGGTGGATTACATTATAGTGTAACATACTGCAGTAAACGATATCAACGTCACTGGCGATATGTCGATATACTAACAATTTATTTAAATACGGTTTTTACATAATTAAACACCGATAAAAATTGAACATAAGATTATACTTTAATCTATTGAATATACGTATTTTTTTATGTAATATTAATGTATTAATATGTGAAACAATTTCAATCCATTTCAATTCATTATGAATAATTTTTTTTTTAATACATTTATAAATTTAACTTAAATATTATTCTATAATAATGCATTAAATATAACACTTGCAATCTAATGAATACAAACAATCAATATACTAGGCGCTTATTATTTTGTACATTATCATAAACCTGATTACGAATTACCAGATAATTTATATATTTATTTATATGCAAATAAGTATAAAGTAGATACAGTTTATAGATGAATATCCAAGTAAATTACGTAGTTCCGTTTGAAACGTTATCGAGTAAAACTACAGACGCGTGGCTTTCGCTCGTGGATTTTTAGATGAGCAGTTATGTAATGATAGTAGTAAAACCCATAAAACGAAAATGGGTAATGATGATAATTATACATTTTTTTTTTTTTTTAAATGTCGATAGTTTACTGATACTATACATTTGTATAGTATACCGAGCGAAATATAATTTCAGAATTGTGCACTAGAAAGCCATTGTAACATGTAACAGATATACTCTTCTCGAAATTTACAAATTAATTATGCCTATACAAAAAAAAAACCATGAACTCATTAAATAACGTTACCCGTAGAAATCGCGACGAAAAAGTTCATGTTGGAATGTATGTTTAAAACACGGTAAGCGTCCAACAACCGAGGAGAATATGTATTGCAAATAACCTAAAATATATTGGTAAGGATAGTGTTGGCAAACATATAGCCAGAGAGATTTCGTTCGTGAAAATCTAGAAACTGACTGTAGTGATTTCTTATCTTATAAAAGAAAATTATTTTTTTTACGTAATAGCTACGTTAAATATACAGGTACAATAGGTAGCCGGTATAGGTACATACTAAATTCAAAAATGTATTTTGAAAATCTCGAGTCTAAATAATAATAAATATATACATATTTTCAATATCTTAAGACTTGATTAGTACGGATTTCGTATTTATGGTAGGTATATTAATAAATAAAAAAAAAACGACTTACGCGCAGCTGAATTTGTAGTCGACAGTAACGCCGTGAACGAGCACAGCGTCAGCAGAAACAGCACCGGCACCGGAGCCTTTAAGTGTTTGACGACGTTGTCCATCGTTGTCTCCGTCGCCGTTATTATTTTCGATGCTTACAGAACTACTATAGGTACACTCAATGGTATATACCTTGTAAACCTATATTACGGGGCGCACTACATGACCCGCGGTGTTCCCACGGGTAGTCTTGCGATCGCTGCCGACGGCATTACGTCAAGTCCTACAATACCCACAAAACGATCTCGTTGCCGCGCGGGTCCCTACAATAAACGTGTGATAAAAAAACGGAAAACGAAAAACCGTTCGAATCGGACGTCGATAAAAAAGATAAAAATAAAAATAATATACTTTATTCGTTGTGCACGTTTACAAACACGTTACTGGTTAAAACCACCGTCGTACTTCGACGGGCGTGCGTCGCGAACGAACCGTGTTGACGAACTGTGTGTTCGCTGTTTACGTGGTGGACCCGGAGGTAGCGCGTAGTCGGGTCTGCGTTGTTGCAGTCTGTGAGCGCGCGAGCTGGGAGAAAGTCGACTCGGTGCGTGCCGCCGCCGCCGCCGCCGCCCGGTTCGAGTCTTCGGCGGTGGCGACAGTGAAAGTGTACAATGTACGTATTATAATATAATTATTATATTGTGACGGTGGTTTGTTTAGAGCCGAAACAAGGTCGCGCGCCCATCAGCCGACCTGTGAAATGTACGAAAATGTTGTGGGTACCTACTTGCAGCGTACGCGTACCCGCGGCGTTATATTCCGCTTGTTCGTAATAATGCACGTGTTTACGTATATATGTATAATATGATATCGGCTGTTATTATTTTTTATTTTCAATTCTTTTAAATCGACATATTATGCGCGGATATAGTATAAGCGGCGTACAAAATGCAACGATTATTGTCCAACAATAATAATAATATATTGTCTTGTGTTTATCATAATTCACTCACGATATATATATACGAACACGAGTCAATACCACTAAGATGTGCATACATGATATACGTGTACGATAATATATCGACGGACTATCGTCGAAACGATTATAATTTATAACAATAACGTCGCTAATGCACGAGATTTTAATAATACTATGTGTCTGAGCGTTTCTAAATAGTACCATAATATATATCTGCAGTCTGCACTACTAATTGCTGTATTCCTCTCTCTCTTTCTCTCTCTCTCTGGCGTAACGTGACCTGCCTTAATACATTACAATATTGTTCTATATCACACCGTTTTACCAACCAAAACACCGACACCCAATCCTGATTACAACGAATTAGTAAGGACGCATCTGAATTTATTAATTATATACCAATGCTCATATTATTATAATTATAATAGCGTGTCGTAACAGTTTTTGACACGGTGTTTATCGAAAACCCATTTGTAATATAGAAATATGAACAATTGATATTCGTCTTATTCATTTTGTAAAGCAGAATTAAAGAGCTCGCTGTAAAGACCAAACAAATGCACTTTTTAACAGAATTAAATAGAGGGAAAAAAATCCTTGCAAATTGGTGAAACGACCAGATTAGTTGATTTAGATTAGTCTGCTGTATATTACACAAGTATAGTTTATACAGTAAATGGACTTATTTGGTTTCTATTTTTTTTTTAGTGTAACCTAGAATCGTGCAAGACCAGACTTATCTTATTTTGTCTGCAACAAACATTGGTCATATTTTAACATGATAATAGTAAATATTATGAGTATTATGCATACATTCTACAACTTGCTTAATGACAATTATAGTTTTGTTTCATTTAAAAATAAATGACTAATTTTTTCATGAAAAAATAAATAAATATTATATTATGGGGAAAAAACCAGAAAGTACCTATATGCGGGTCAAGTTCGTTACATTTTTATAAAATACATATATGTAAAACATAGATGAATCAACAATATCCATACACGTTCAATAGGTACTTTTCATATAATTCAAAATAACAAGTAGGTAAGTACTACTAAGTACGTATAATATTTAAACCATAAAAGTGATTTTAGATCACCCTGAAAATTTTAAAAAAGTAGACTAGTGTAGTTTTTGCAATAAGCCTGTCTTCGTTTATTCAAATTAAGATATTAGGTAAACCACTGAATAACATAAATAAACTATTATTATTATTCCTTAGGAATTAATAAACTATAACCATTCCTAAGGAATAGCCAATACATTACATTACTTAATTTGTTAGAATAGATCAATAACAATTTACAGATCATTAGAGTAATACTACACAAATACATAGCATAATTATTTTAATCTGAAAATGTAACACCTCGACGGATAATAATGTAGAATTTAGCATAGATTTTAAGCTAAGGAGTTATAAATCTGAAATCACCAAAAAACATAAAACTTCTATTGCAATAAGTTTAAATTTATAAGAACTCAAGCAGAGCAAAACTTAGTTTTACGTGAAAGGATATCAATAATAATTAATTTGTAATAACAAAATTATTTCATACTGGCAAGGTTATGAGCTTCAGTGCCTCGCCTATTATCATTTATCATGCGCCATTAAATTAATGTATTTACAGTCATATTCAGAATTGATTTGTATCAAATAATACCGAGTTGTATATTAAAAAAGTGCATGTATAGTTGGTAATTTGGTATAAGATAAAAAAAACTAGATTAATCTGATTTTTGATAAATAGATTAGGTAACTTAACAAAATTAATTTTCTATTTTATGATCGTATATATGTACGGAAAACAAACTGTATGCATGTATGTACTGTAAGCAGTATCGCAGAAAATAAAATTATGATGATAAAAAACCCTGACTGGCAAACAACAGTTTCAGCACAAGTCTACTAGTCAATAGTACCTACCTTTTTCGTGACCTTACAGATAATTACACAACACCTGTACAAAATAAATACTATACAACATAATGCATTTAAGTATAACATAAATAATAGGTACTTAGTATAATATTATATCTATAGTTATCTAGTTACTACTTACTTAGATATTTTGAAGTGATTACTATAAAATATATAATTTTATCTAACGCCATGAAACAAATTTTCCATACCACCTACATGTGTAAAATTGAAAAATAATGAGTTCATATATTATAGTGTTTTATAATCATAATAATAATAATAATAATACTGCAAATTATTCGTGTTAATATTATGGCAAGTGATTATATAAAGTAGTTATGGATTGATAATAGACATACGATTTATAACAGATATAATTATTTACAATATTAATTATTAATATTTGATCGTAATCAATGTTTAATAGTTACCTATAATAATTGCAAAAATATTTATTTTAACAATAAATCTTAAATGTTTAAAGTTAAAATGATTAAATTATTTACTTATTTTTATTTTTGAATTATATAAGTAGCTTATATTTTATGTTATAAGTAGGTAATAACCCAAGGCCTATCTAAACTTAATTGCACTTAAACCTTTTACCTTTATTAGGTACGATTATACATAGGTATATGGTTTTTTTTTTATTATTAAAATAAAGTTTTCCTGACAAGGTCATCTAAACTTAATGTGATAAGAATATAATTTTTGACGTTATAAAACAATAGATAGCAATAATTATGTACAAAAATGTACAATAATTGGGGGAGAGGGAGACTTATAATACGCAGATGTCAGTTGTAATAAATTGTTGTAAAGATATAATAGCTATAACAATTATAACAATAAGATTATAAGAATTATGTAACAATAATAAAAGTCGTATAAGTAGTGGCACTAATAATAAAAAATAAATACAATAGTGTTATTTTTTTGATATAGTTATATATTTTTAATTATTTTTATTATTATAACCATTATTGTGTAAGAAAATGATAGGGTCATCTTTGTTTGAGCTGACAAAGAGCATATTGTTGCTTAAATGATAATATTGCACGCGGTTTACATGTTTTAGTTTGTAACTATTAAATTTTAAAGATGTATAAGTCTTAGATCAATGAAATGTGAATAACACAGCTGTGTTATTTGAAGAGTTTAGAATAATTTTCATCCTGCAAAACTGAATTTTGCATGTATATTGAAAAATTGTCAGTAATTATATACAAGTGTCACTGGATCTTGAATAAGCAATAGTATAGTCAGTGTATAAAAATTTTCTCACTTTTATGTTTCTTGTGGTTGGAGCCGTTTATGCGAACGGGAAAACAACGAGAAGAGAAAAACAATTTAATTAGATTAAAAATTACAGACGAGATTTTTTTAGCGTTTTTAGTTTGTATAGAAGGCAATTGTGTCAGATAACTCAGATGCGATCAAGGGCTTGCGCTACATCTAAAAATACTGCACCGGTACGGAGTTTCATTTTCGAAACTATCATCTATTTATTCGGTTAGACTGAGAAATTTATTAGATATTGAATGTTTTGATTCAAAACTAAACAGGAAATGTGTTATTACTTTGATTGAATTTAAGTTGTTTATTAATCTAGATCTAAAACACAACATTATTTTTCAAATATTTTTGACACTGAAGAATCGTTAACTGTTCGGGGGTTTTTTTTATCATTATTGTCAAAGCTTTTTTCTGTGCGGTTGGAAAGTAATCGATGAATTATTTTAGTTAGCTAAATTTCAGTATTTCAATAAAGTAAAATAGATATGTATGTGATTGAATTTTTAGAAATATCTTTTATTATCACGTTTATGATGACATCGTGTCCAAGTGATTATTCGTTTGACAATTTTTTTTAATTATTTCATTTTTCATTAGGAGTAGTGTGTGGAAGTGGCTTTCAGGAAAAAATATTCAAATTATATCAATATTTTCTGTTTCGATATTAATTACATATTTACATAATTTGGTGAAAAGGTATTTGTCAGAGTTTTAGTAAATATTTATAATTTTTGTCATCATATTTCCGCATCAAATAAATGTTACCCAATCTTAGTGGAGGTATATCACAAGCGTTTGACGAATCATAAGCTTAAATTCTGAAATATGTATTGTAAATAGATATCTTAGACACGCCGTATGTACTATATGCATTTACTCTGTATTTCTCGAGATAAGAATGTATAAAGTTAATAAAAATACGATACCTCTCACAGTAGCGAAATACTGCCGACTGGTTAGACAAATATTATGCCCATAGTTATTGATGAATAATTTATGTTTGAAAAAAACATTTTTTCCTCATGTTTTGATTTTATCCTTCTCGTGCATAGAATAGGCAGCTAAATTGACATTATGACAATAATATTATAGAATTTTAAATTTGAAAACCATACCTATTATTATAATTATTAAATATTGATTTTGAGTTTTGGCTGCACTGCTTGCAACGAAACATTGTTATCATTTGTTATCAAAACATAATACAAATACAGTAAAAATGCGTTACAGATATTGTGTAATGTGTATCGAAATTTCAAATTGAATCATTTAGTTGTATTGTTGTCAATTTGTAACTCTGAACTCGTAATTTTAAATTTATCATAATAATATTCAATGCTGAACATTTACAAATTCAAAACTCAAATTGTACCTAGTTACGAAACGTTGTAACTTAATACTTTGTTTCTAAATAATTTATAAAAATGAATAAGCCTAAGACAAATAACAAACTATCAAAAAAACAAGATGATAATAACGAAAACGCCTGTCGTCGTAAAAACTGTAGGTATGTTGTGCCTAAACCTACTTTGTATTCATCTATTATTCAAACAGAGGCAAAGTTGAGGAACATTACACATTCTCGTTTGGAGCCCAAACCAAATACGGTCAAAGTATGTACAATAATGCTCGTAAGTGTACGTCAAATTATTTCTAACTGTATTATTTTTGTCAATATTCAGAGAGGAGTCAGGGAGGTGAATTTTCCATTTACCAAACATGTGTACGACTATAATAACATGATGAATATCGGATTAAATAGCAATTTAAATACTGCAACAAAACCCAAGCCTAGGGAACTGCATTCAACAAAAAATCCAGAACCCAAGTTATATGATTATTACAGACCGAATTTTGATAATGTCCAGCGAATAGAAATGAACGGCATTAATACTAGTCCAGAATTAACATTACAGTATGATGGTTTGGCAGTGTCGAAATTACTAAATGAAATTGATGATTTGATCTTTAGATAAACAACAATTGATAGTAAAAAGAATTAAACTACCTTTTTGTTATCTATTTTAACTTTGTGATATTTTTAAATGTAATAAGACTATTATTTGATATAATTTAGTAATAATAAGATTAGGATTTAATTACTATTTAAAATAATTCTTTGAAGATTAATTCTACCATTTTAGATTTTATATACTGTAATAAAATTTAATTGTTGTTGTTTACTACATCCAGAATTATAAATACCAATGTAATTTTATAATTTTTTAAACATTTGAAGTTTTTTTTTTTATAAAAGTATAGTAAAATTAAATATTTTTTTGTCAATTAAATTACTTGCCTAGTAACAATATTATACAAAATATATTTTTAGTTGATATATCTTAAATTGTATTAATTCTTTATACGCTTCTTATTATATTCATATATTATTACACAACCTAAAGATAACATTTCAACGTATAATTAGCAATAAATCATTGTTAGGAGGTTATATACATTTTGTAAATCATGTTTATTAATGTGTTTAACCAATTTTTTAAAAAGATGATTTTGTAAAATCCAAAATATTACATATCATATAAAAAAACATACCTTGACATAAAATAATAATGGAAGCTCAATGATAAAGTGAAAGGTAATTTATACAGATTATACTTTTCATCGTCTGTTTATGTTCTGTTAGTATATACAACTAAATTTTTTGGATGTACATAATAATTTGTAGGAATCTTAAAGAATAATGTATATTATTATTTTTTTTTTTTTTAGTATAGTATCTCATACACTAAAATGTGCTTTATTACTATATTAAATTAACATTTATTATTTATAAATGAGTATTAAAATAGATTATACATTTTAAATTATTGTAGTTGTAGTAAATATGATTTTTATAAACAAATTACTAATAAACTTGTTTAATGATATTGTACTTAATTTTTAATGTTGCTTGATATATTGCAACATTATTTAATAAATATGTACAATATAATATCAAAAATTGTAGGTAGAAAATAATTATTATATATTATTACTGGACACTGGTAGATTGGACTTTTCCTTCAATACATCTTTCTAAAACTGCAGCACTGCTTATTTGGAATATTTAGCCTGAAAGATATAAAAAAATATTTAACAATCCCAAACATTTGATTTAAATTGATTAGTAATATACTAGTATACCTTTGCCTCAAAGAAGTCTCTAACGCCTTTTATACCAACTTTGTTAAAGTCAACTTTTTCTTGTCTGGCCAATGCACGCTGACAGTATTCCAAAGTTTTACGATTAGTCATAACAAACTTAACAATATTAAGTACATACATTTTTTATTTGGTTAAATAAGTCATTTTTATTTACATTAATTACTTAAATTAAAATAATTATCATATTCTATTAAGTTATAATAGATGAATTTAAACATACTTCTCTAAAAGTCAATTTTCCGTCTTTGTCTTTATCTACATCATCAATCAGTTGATTTAATGAGTTTTCAGTCCATGGAACTCGACGTTTGATCATCATTCGTTTCAATTCATTTCGACATAGGTATCCATCTTTGTTTGCATCATACCTATACATAAATATTATTTATTTATTTTTAAATAATTTTATACAAAATAACTTTAAGAGTTCTATTTATGATTTCTTTTCATTTATGTATGCATGTTTTGTAAATAAACTAATAATCACAATATTGAACTTATTATACCACATTTAAGTAAAGATTGATTGTATATTTAAATATTTCTAAGCAAAATATTATTATTAGAATAATATAGGTATATATTAGTTCAAAAATAAAGTTGACCCAACTAGCTAAAGAAAATATAGGATATAACAATTAAACTATTTTCATTTAATTGAAAAATAATGTTTTAAGTTAAAATTATGCTAGGTACTTATACATATACCTACATATATAAATGTAGTCAAATTGGATAATAGTTTTATTTAAATACCAATTGGTATAAAATAATTTTAAATACAAAACAAAATTATATATTTTTAAATTTAATCATATTATAGTTTATGTAAATCATAAACATGTATCTAATTAGAAAGGTACTCAAGGTAGGAACAGTTGCTAAGGTGTAATATACTAATATGAAGACATAGTATGGAATACATTTAAGATATATATATATATATTTAAATAAAAATTGATACTGCATGATCACTATTTGACTAATCTGTGCGGTAATTAAAAAAAGAATTAACGTCATTTTTTTTAACCAAGTCAATTTAATATTTTTTTTCAGATTAACTTTAACCTTTTAAAAATATACTGTTCATTAACTATTAATACTTATTGCTAACTTATCCAGCTTAGCTATAGTCATCAAGCCTACTCAATATTATATAGGTACCTACACTTTATTATTTAGAATTAATTTGTCGTGTACGATTTTGGGTCATTCACTATATTTAGTATATTTGAATGGTAAAAGTAAAAATATAAAACAAGAAAAGTATGGGAAAAAATATTTGATATATTATGCGTCAAATTAAACGAAAATTTTCCATTATTTTGAAATCTTATTCGGAAAATTATATTTAATTTTAAATTTTAACGGTAGACAGAGTGCGGACCACAGACCTATATTGGCTATTAGCCAATGGCCAATGGGTACCTGCTTGCGTATATAATTTTAATCCGTTAATATAAAAATTGGTCTGTAGTACCTACTATCTACACTCTACAGAGAGCCTATCTGGACCGCACGAAGTAGAGTAATATTACAAGACATTCAATGAGTTAAAACGATATGGTTTACCGTCGAGCACACAAATTATAATACTAGATAGGTACGCGGGGCATACAGCAGCCCCCATGACAATACGTCGACCCGCGTGCGCGCGCGCGTTTAAATCGCATTTGCAGCATGTATACGTAATACGCGTATCTAACTTTTACGTACTGGTTGAAAATGTCTTCGATCTTTCGTATCTGCGCCGGACTGAACTCGGAAAATTCCAAGTACACTTGTCGCTTGGTCGTGTTGGACGCGTATTCGTTGGGAGTCGGTGAACAGCCGCCCTCGCCGTTCGAATCGGACGAATCTTCCTGCATGGTCGCGGTGCACCCGCCCGCGGACGACGGAACGGAAGGAAGTGTTCGGATAAAGCGTTTCGATCCGAAAACGCGTGCAACAGAATCGCTAGGGACTCGAGCGCAAACGACGAAAAACAAACCGGTGGAAGTAAAAAATGTCGTCGTTTACCGGAACTCGCCTGCCAGCTACGACGCTCCGCCAATATACTTGTGCTCTTGAGCTATCCAGCTCTGTCGTGCGATATCAACGGTACGACCGTTGACGTATCCTATGACGATCGTATGTTGGGTTCAACGCGACTCGGTTGTATTGCACGACTTGTGTGCGTGTAAAACGACTGCAGACTTGTTCTCGAGAAAAGACGCTCTACTGTGTGGGGCGCAGTGCGCCTATCATAGTTTTCCCGTCGCGCGAGGGATGTTTGAAAAATGAGTCAGTCTCGATATACATGTACGGTTATTGCTGCAGCGTCGCGTCACTATAAAATAACATAATTATTATTATTATTACGGTGCGACGACGCGTTTAATGTTATTATAATATTAACAACAATTTACAATATATATATATAAAGTACTCGGCACTGGTTATTGCTCTTTTTCTATGCAGGTACTTACACATATTATTATACATTGTAAATTGTAATCGTCGTATAATATATAGGTAAATATTTTTGTAAGCGCTTGTTTGTCATTGTGTTTTCACATTATTGTTCCGATGTCGTTTAACGGCTGATAAATCCCACACTGAACGACTGAACTTGAATGAATACCTATAGGTACGTATATAGTACATACGACGTACGCATGACGTATAGTACGTACGAAAGAAAACGATTGTTCTCGATGGCGATCTTCAGATACACCTATGTGTAGGCAGTATGATTGTATGAATAACGTTTACTCATGATTAATCGGCAGCGCGTTTATCAAAATATTGAATTTTCATCGATATACCTATATGCCTATTTGGCACGCATACATAATTCATTGATTTTTATTTTTAATTTGATCTTTTTACACTAAAATTGTCCGTTTCCGTGCAATTGAACCGCATTCCAAATGTTATTACTTATTTGACACGATTCCACAAATTTCAAAAAATTGAAAAATGACCATGTTATAATCTGCATTTATAGCCAACTATCAAAAAATACTCGGTTCCTAATAATTATAATTACCCGATAGATCTTTTAAACTGAATCGTTTCGCCTTTTTCATAGACTATAACGGACAAATGCTTTTTATTTCCATGGCGATATTAAATTAGGTAAAGCGGAGGTATGTATCTTTGCTTTCCGTCTGTAGCAAAATTCCAACGTGTTCTGATGGGTATTCTATAAAAATAATTTAATATTAGGTCATCGTACTAAAGTAACTGGGTCATAAGTCCAATTATAAACAGGGTAGATATAGGTAACATATATAAATCTACTTACGCAAACCGTTGACATTTTGTGGTTGTAAGTTTTCCACGAGGAATTCGATATCGATCGTTTTAAAAGGGTTTAGTGTAGGCAATTTTCAATGTGTTTGCGGGTGATGTTAATGTGTACATAGATGCATAGCAAGTGATTATTATTACAGCCCAGAATAAAATGAAATATCGTTTATTCTGTGATTATATAGTGTGTAATAATCTCACACAATAATATGTTAATAACGTATTCCACGACCATATTATTTAATTATTTTGGTGTTTTTTTTTTCGGTCAAAAATGTTATCTTTTGTCAATCGTGTTAACCACCACCAAGAGCCTAACGTATTTATTCAATTAAATTTGTCGTGTAGTTTACTCGTAAACGACTTTTTTAAATCGTCTAATCAACTTCATCGTTTCCGAGTCATTTACTAGCAATACTATTAATGTACCTATAGAACTATAACATGTTTTCGGAAATTTTATCCGACGACTTGGACTGTCGACATAATTAACAGTTATGTCTACTATGACAGAATCGAATTTACTCAGGCCTTAATAGTTATAGTGCATCATTCTTAAGTATCGTAGTGCGTGAGTAAACAATAATAGATATTCTTCATTCGACGATATTATTAAAACGAATTTTTTTTTCATTAGTTCAACATTTTCCCTAAAGTAGATCAGAAGTTATTTAAATATTAAAACATTAAAAAAAAAAAGGTGGACAAGGTGATATTCCACACTCTGTAATACATTAGTTGTCGAGTGCTTCATGGCCCATGGGTCACTGTAATGGTTGTATTGAATTTTAACTCGATGATATAATATCATTACGTTTGCATACATACATCAATGTTGATCAAAGACTGTATCAAACTTTATTGATATAATAGTAGTGTACACTATAAAATATTAATGTAGCTTATTGTTCGATTTTGTCAAAATATTATTAATAAAATTAAAAATAACACTCAAAATTAATTTAGAATACGATTACGGTCCCCGCAGCCCGTTGAGATATGTTGGTGTATAGCGCATACACTATAATATATTATGACCCAGATGTACCTGCCACACAATTTGCCTAGTTCCTACTCCTTAAAAAATGATCGACTGGAACCTTCTTGGGTATGAATTCATCTTGCCAAGGCATAGCAATTCTGAACGTATTATTGATTATGTATTAAACAAAGTGAGTAAATTTATTTATGGTAAATAGCTAAAGAACAGTGGTGGATAGGGATAATAGGAATATTTTATCACCAAGAATTATTATCAAGGGAGAGTCGGATTAAGGATCAGAATTGCTCCAGAGCAACACATATATTATATTACATGCTTAATGTTATACGTGTGAAAGATGCATAAAGCCCTGGAACGAAATTTCTTTTGCATCAATATTATTTTGATCATAATTAAAGGTTTTTAAATATTGTGACAGAACATAATCAAGGTATTGGGTACTACCACTTAATTTTAGACGGAGGAAAAATTCTAATTTCCCATCAACCACTGTTAAAGAATAGTATAGAAAATAAAGAATGAAGTCATGAAATATGAAATGGCGAATAGTTCTGAATCTATTTTGAAATACAACAAATTAGCTTAAATTGTTATGGGGAGAAGATCATTATTTTTTTCAGACATTTAGTCTGTCTATAAAAAAAATGTGACGCAAGTGTTATTATACATAAGTTATTGCTAAAAATAAAATTTACGAGAAAACTAAATTTAAACTAAAAGTATAAAATTAATTTATCTATGAATATATTAATTTTTTTATCCCGAACACATATTATGAAGATCAATTTCAAAAGCGTTCTTTACATTTTCTATTAGTATTAAGTATATTGTTTATAATATTACCATATCAAATATGAAATAATATGCACTTGTAAGAAAGCACTATTAAAACATACTTAGTTGTTCCATTTAGTAATGATCAGAATAAAAATATAAATAATATATTTCACCTTTAATTTGTCTTATTCTTTCTACACAATTAACAGGCATAGATATAATAATTTAGTCTAAATATACATGACAAATTATGTACTATTGCTTATAAATTGGATTTGATATTTAGATAAAAGTCTCCAACATGTACTATATATATTATAAAATATAACAATACAACAATAAACAAAGTACAAAGATTTTAAATTATACTAGCAAACAAATTATAATCATTAATATATTAAGTAACTATAATAATAGATTCAATAAAATTCATGATTTTAAAGTATTTTATTTTAGTTTTTTGTGGATTATAAAAATAAAACACATAATAATTTTTTTTTAAACTATGGTTTATTATTAATTATAAAGTAAATAATACAATATCAAAAATAAACCATTGTACGGACCTAATAGTTTGTGTTTACATTAGTAGGTTTTCTAAAAAATTTGGATCATAACTGATAAAATTAAAACAAATACGGTACAGAATAATACATAAAAAAATTGGAATGAGAAGCCCAGTTATGAATAATAAATGTTGCACTTGTTAGGAATGTTTATGCTACAACAGTGTCCATCGAATTACATTTAAACTGCACAATATTGTTCAATTTCATTAAAAATGAAATTTACATAAGGTTTTTGAGTTCGTCGTAGAAGACCAACACCAAGGCACCACCAGTACCTCTAAGTACGTTGGAGAATGCACCCTTGAAGAAGGCAGAAACTCCTTCGTTCTTATACAATTTAGACCAGCAGTCTACTGTGCTCTTGTACATGCGTTGGTCAGCAGCGCGTCCAGACTGCATCATCATACGACGTCTGACTGTGTCGAATGGATAGGACATAATACCAGCAAATGTTGTTACAAATTGGGCAATACCCCATGAAACTAAGAATGGAGTGTTCTTGGGATCTGGCAACATTCCCTTAGCTGTGTCGAAGAATCCAAAGTATGCAGCACGGTAGATAATGATACCCTGAACGGACACAAAGAAACCACGGTACAGACCGATAGGGCCATCAGACTTGACGGTTTTAGCTATGCAATCACCAAGACCTTTGAACTGCCTTTCAGCTGGTCCTTTGCCAACATCAGCTCCTAATCTATAATATTAGAAATTTAAATTAAAATTATTATTAGATAGCTAAGTAGTTGAAAAATGTTTACTCACCTTGTACGAGCGTAATCAAGTGGATATACAAAGCATAAAGATGTTGCTCCAGCAGCACCACCAGAAGCCAAGTTACCAGCAAAATATCGCCAGAACTGAGTCTTTTTATCTACACCATCCATAAACAATTGTTTGTAGACATCCTTGAAAGCGAAGTTTAATGCTTGTGTTGGGAAGTATCTGATGACATTGGCGAAATTACCTCTCCAGAAACTGGCAAAACCTTGTTCTTTTGGAATTCTTACCAAACAGTCAACAATTCCTAAAAACAGACAAAAATAATATTAATGAAGCAAAAAAAGAAAATTATTAAGCATTTACATAATCGTCAAAAAAATTAATTATTTTCATATTTAAGTAGAACATTGATATTTTAAAAACATAGAAATCATTATCCCTCTTGAAGAATAACCTCTTTTCTTTTTTCTCAAATTCATGTCAAAATATTGAACAGTTAAGAAATACAGGTTTAAAAAAAAAGGCAATGAATAGTACTAAAAAAAAAAAAACTAAATATATACATAGGTATTAATTATCACTTATAAAAAAATAATGTTAATTCAGTTTTTTTTAAACAGATAATATTCAATTTTGTTTTATTGTATGGTTCTTAAACCTTGAATATTTTACGGGTTAGACATTTCTGTTTCAATAACACTTTTTTTAGTCGTCTTTTTAAGGTTATCCCTCTCCAAACATTCTACTTTTCCTAAATTTTAGTTCAATTCTCATTATTTCCAATATATTTGTTTCATTTAATTGACCACTTTTTAAAAATTATAAAATTTAAAATTATTTTTATGTTGTAAATTACTGTACCATATTTTAATTTAATAAAGGAGAGAAAATTGATTATCTATATTCAATATGCATCAAAACAACTTGAATATATAATAACTAATCAGGTACTATTTGTCATATTTAGAAAATTAATTTTTTTTCCTATTATAATAGATTCTAAAAGATAGGATAAATCTTTAAAAGAATATTTTTTTGGACAGGTCAATTTAAATGTTAAAACATAGAACACATAATATTGAAATAAGAGGTAACTTAAGACATAATACATCTTAATGAATTTAAAAGCTAAAAATGTATGATATAAGAAAGCAAGTTCTGTAACAAAATATTAATATTCTTTCCCTTACAAACTAATTTCTATAAGCATTAACTCAATAATTTGTATTTAAATTCTCAATACCTTCTTTTTATTAATATAATATCAGTAAAAAGGCAATATTTTATTTAACTATTAAAATTCATCGTAAAAAATCAAAAACTATATCAATGATTCTGGCCGTGAAACGTGGATGGCAATGATTAATTAAATGCATTAGATATTTTAATAGAACGACGTACGATATAAAATAACGTCCTATTATGATCCATTAGAAGTTTCAAAGAACAAATTCCGATCAAACAGCGTAGTATTATTCTGAATTCGATAAATATTGATCAAGCCAACGGTAATAATGTGTGGTACGGCCAAACTGCGGGGCGTGCCTGATAGGTGACGTTTGCATTATTGGTGAGGATCGGAGAACTGCTAAAATTCCATGCGAGTTGTATGTTAGTTCCGTCCCCACCGCAATAATGCTTTTAAATTTTAATGCAGAAAAATATATTATTACTGATCGACGATCCTAATAATCTCAATGTGAATCATAAAAACATGGAAATCTATGATCGAAATATACCTAACCTTAAAAAGTACGTAATAACCGTGAGGACGTATATAACACACGAAAACCGGAATGGAAAGGTATAACGCCTAAATACGAAATAATAACATGACAAAACGGACGGAGCAAAATGGCGATCTACCTCAACGAAGCCCAGCGGGCACCGATAAGAACGGAGTAAAAAAAAATTGTAGGCAGTCATCAAGGAATCATAAATTGATATTAACACATGAGAAATCTAACGTGACCGATAAAATTGGATTTGGGAAGATGGTCAAAAAAAAAAAAAAAACGACGGGCACAGATAATAAGTATACGGCGACGACGGAAGCCCCGCCCGCCGCGCGCTAACCTAATTCACCAGAATCGATTGCGCCGCCGCCGCCGCGTCCCCGGATCTAATATTTCGACATGTAAAAAACCCGAATACGATTTCGGCAATAAGCCACTAGGATTCATTATTATTAAAGGCTGTTTGCAAACGGATCGCATGATTGTTTGTAAAAATATCATGAAATATCCTTACCTTTGTATTGTTTGTCAGCGGCGATCTGCGTGGAAGCGGCCTGCACTTGCAGGATAAGCTTGACGCGCTCGATCGGAGCAACGGCGGTCTTCGACACGGCAGCGGAGATACCGCCGGCCAAAAAATCTTTCACAAAAGCGTACGGGTCTTTAGGCGCTTTGGTTTCGGCCATTGTGAGGTGGTGTAAAGGTCGTAAAAGTACTATGTAAAAATGAACGGAAAAGAACAGCTAGCTGTATGCTGGCTGAACAAGACAAGGCTGGTCTGCGCGTGTCGGACGATGCGATGCGAAAGAAAGACAAGTAGGCCGCCGCGACTACGGGCGGCGCTCTGCTCGCCGTTCATCGAATGTCGTGACGTCACGACCAATAAACAGCTGTTTTCGCTACCACCGCCGCCGACTTAATGCCATTTTTTTTGGTACTAATTGTTAATAATTATAATATTGTCGTTTTGTCATTTTCCTCGTCACTTTTCGGCCTTTTTGTGCCAACGAAAATCGTTCGGATGAATATTTTGTCCGATATCCGACGGCAATTTATCGATTTTGTCGTTTTGACTTTTTGAGGTTATGTTGGAGGGGCGGACCACAACGTTGTTTTGCCGGGTGTATTCGAATAAATAAATCGCAACGTCGCGCTGCCCCGTGCCCGTCACGTAAACGACATGTGTAATGCCCACCGAAAATCACGTGTCACATTCGTTGTCCTTTTGATATCGGATTTGGATCTCTTTGTGACGATCGATCGATCGAACGATACCAGCTCCTCAGATTCGATATATATTTAAAGCATCTTACAATCTCTGTACCTACCACGATTGCAGTGCGTTGCCTCGTTTTCGTGTCATTAAGACTGTTCTAACACGTCCCATACGAAGTCCATCGAAACTACACGCCTTTCAATCCGTGTATCGACGACGAATGATTTCTTCTGCCTTCTTGATGTGTAGTTTAACGAATAAAAACCTCCTCCGAGACCTTTTAAGCTACCCACAGTGGTCAAACCGTCCAAATTTTATTCAAATCTAAACATCTCTGCCGGTTCTTTGATTGAAACCATACATAAATTATGAAATTTTTTCAATTTTTTTTTTAATAACTTCTCTAGAACGTTCTTAAGATAACGGCTCGGAGACCCCTTTAAAGTGTTGAGCAAAAAATAAAAACCCAAATTCAATATGGTAATAATATGCTGATCGCCTTTCCGTTCAAATCAATTTTAAGTTTTATACTCGCCAGCTTATCATCCGATTACGTTTTTTTACAGATCGTAGATGATTTTAATGATTAAAAAAAAAAAAATTGTACACTATTTTTTTTGGTTTTATTATACAACCGTTTATATATCCATGTAGTAGATATACCTACTAGTGTAGATTTCGTTCATATTTATTTTGCACATTATTTATTTACCTGTGTTTAACTATATTAGGTTATAAAATGTAGGTAGTCATGTAATAATAATAAAAAAAAAAAAATAGGACGAAAACGTTTCACTGTGCGTTCATGAGCATTATTAAATATTGCCTATTGGAGTATAAACCAACGCGGTACGCAGCGTTTACGGTTTCGATTAAATCTTGAAAAAAAAGTTCTTTTTAATGCAATAGAATGGTTCCGGTTCATCAAGGGTTATCGAATTCCGTTTAGATCGATAAATTATACAAAACGTGTGCTTTGATGAAATTGCATCGAATTTGTATAATTTATTAATTAAATAGCAAACTGATTTTAAATAGAACAAAAACAAAAAAAAATCCTGCAAGTCTATTTGAAAATTTCATTGATTATTATCTGAAAGAAGTTAGTGGTATTATTTGATGTGGGTAGGTTTAGATTGTCAATATTTTTAGTCTTTTGGATTCCTTGTGTTTATTGAGTTTTTTTTAAACTACATACGAGACACAAGTTTTTATTAATTATACTCGGCGAGATTCGTAACAAACGAGTCTAAGTAATTATAATATCGTACTACCTACTTAGTTTTAACATCATTAATTATCACTAAAACTGTTGTAGGTTTTTATATCTTGTAAATACCTAATTAAAAAAAAACCGTAATTATTCTTTTGACATTTAAAGTAATCAGCAAAGTGATGTGCGGTCGTACTATATTATAGGTTTAATTACATCATTAATTTTCAAGTTATTCTATAGCCTATAGTACTTGAACTGAACGGTTCGTACGAAGATTTTCTATATAAAGTTAAAATATATTTTTACAGGTATGTAATTTCAGACAATCGTTTAGGAATACTTATCATTTACCTCAAAACGCATGCGATAACAATTACACACGGTCCGGGCATTACACATAGTCAATCACGGCCATTTTAAAACGTGTGGCTTACCAGCTAATGTAATCACTTACTGTGCACACTATTAACCCGAACATCGTAAATTATAATACAGAACGCCTAAAATTACAGCCGGCGATTAGATAAGACAATAATTTTCATTGATATACAGAGTATGTTTGTAAAAAATAGTTAAGACAGGTCATACGCATAGGTCGAATGTGGCACGCATTAAGTCGTACTCGTACACCAGAAACAACCATATAGTAGATAATCGAATATTCAACAATCAAATTTATCATTATCACACACACATCCTAACCTGCTACAAGTACATCACACAATTCATATTTTTTATTATAATATATATATAAGACACACAGATTTTATTTTTAAGGAATACGATACCGCGATGAACACATGCAGACGGGATGATTAATGAAAACGCAAATAATGTAAATCGATAATATAATCCATCTGAACAGTCTTTACACTACACATCAGACATAATTGTGTTTTACAAAATATTTTAAGGTTTAGATTAAGTATCAGCAAAGCATTAAGTAATAATAAAACATTTTTACATTATTTTTAAAAATACAAGATAACTCTTCCGAGTTCATAACGCCAATATAATCATGCCAATTTAAAATTTTATATGTACAATGAATTTTTAATTATTCCCAAAATCCTATAATTAAATAAATCGGATTAGTTACAAACAAAACTATACTTAAGGATTTTTTTTTGAATTTTCGGCAATCTTTTCCCACATGTTTGAAATGATTTTTTATTTCAAATTATACACTTATTATGTGATACTATTCCCAAAATCATGTCATAAAAATGGTTACAATTTGTGAAACTGAAAATATTTTAACTATTATAATTGATACAATTTTTTTTATATATATATATATAGATAGAACAATAGTTCAGTACAATTTTACAAGTAATAAATGGTACGTATTTTTAAAATATTTAATTTGTTAACAACCAAAAAAACGAGATGAATAAAATAAAGTATTATTCATAATAAAATATAATCAATTTATAAATAACTTTATTATTATCTATCAATTTTTTAGATTAATGAATGTAAGATTAGATATTAATATGGCTGACTAATAAATTTGTAAAACACGTTTTTGTACAGTTGTAAAAGGCCTGACCAGTGGATATGAGTCTTCTGAAGATAGAGAAAGACCTTTCATTTTGCATAACCAAATTCTTTAGCGTCATCTTCTGTGATGTCACCATATTCCCACATATGTAATCGATCCTTCTTAGCTTTTTCTTGAGCTTCAATGTACTCTGTCAACAATATAGAAAATCAAATAGAATGATTATATTATTTTATATATATATATATAATAGATCAATAAATATTACAAGTATTACCAATTTTTGCAAATATCTTTCACGACGTCTTTCAACCAACAAGAATCCTTCTTCAACCAATTTCTTGACAAGATCCTCTTTTTTGTCAGCGTCTTTCACAGTAATATGTGTAAGATTGTCGTAAGTGTACTCTTCATTGATGTTAATAGTCTTGTTAATGAACTCTTCACGCACAACAGTAATGGAGTCTTCTTGATATTCGGGCAGCTTTGGAAGCTTTACAAGTGCAAATCCATACTCTTTGGCATAAGGTCGATCATTTTTAAAGGTTGGTGGCAAATTAGCACATTCATCAGCAGTTACCACATCCCTGTTACCGTAATCAATATACAAAACATGTATACTTGGGCCAGCAACTTTTTCTACTTTAGCACGGTACCATTGTTGATCTTCTTTGAACTTAGCTGCACATATTTCTCCTAAAATTTTAGTAAACAAATATGAATAATAATTAACAATTATAATATAATTAGAAAATTAAATTTTAAAAATATGAATAATAAATTACCTCGTTTTGGACTGAAAGAACCGGCGATAGGAGGATTAGAATCAAAATGTTTCCTCAAGTTATCAGTAAGAGTTTCTAATTTGGGGCCTTCAGATATAGGTTGTACATAGACATGCAATTCAGGACTGACTTCTGATACAAGCACTTCAACGTAATTGGTTTTTCTTTCCTTTACTACTTCTTCATGAACAGGTTTGCTGGTGTTATTGTTTGCCTCTTCTGGTTCCTCCACATAATTCTTCCATAGCTAAATATAGAATAATAAGGCATAAAATTAATTAGTGTTTGAAAAAATAATATTTTACTCATTGAGTATTGTAAATTATGTTTACGTTAATTTTCTTGTCCTTAGCTTCTTTCTCAGCCTGTTGCAAAAGTTTGAAATATTCTGAACGTTCAGCTGATCTGTGTACTTTGGCCAGTCCTTCTTTGACAAGTGCCAAAGAAAGATTGATATTACCAATGAACAGCCAACCAATCATGCTTCCACCCTTATTACAGGATTCTACAGTAATTTCTACTTCACGGTGCATTATCTTTTCTTTTGTAAACGCTAATGCTTCTTGATGGTATGCTTCAGCCGCAGAGGGTGCATCACCTTGATTTAGTCGTTCACCACTTGGGCATGTAATACCTAAAATTGTTCAAGTTCCAATTAAATAGCACAAATGGAACTATTCGATATTAGCAGTAACTAAATTATGTAGATAACAATTAACATGCATTACAAATAATATTAATTCAATTAAATATTGCCTATTTACTAACCAGCCAAAAGGAAGGTAATAAGCGAGTACTCTCTTCGAACGTAAAGACGCATTCTAGAACCACTAGCAACATACTCAACCAAAGCTTCAAACCTTGGAAAACGCTGCAAACTAGGCAACAGGGCCTTGGCACGAGCAGATTCCTAAACATAAAAATAATTTAAGCAATATTAATTTATTAGAACAAAAATAATTTAACTTACTGCAGCACTAGAACAATCGGTAATACGTTGTTTAGGAGGAGGCGATTTTGAGTAAAGCCCTTTGTGAGATTGTTTGGCAATTTCTTCTGCTTTCTTCAAGTCATCGAAACACTGAGACATTTGGTCATCTCGTGGGTTGTTCATAACAGTTGCCAAACCTTCTTTTACTAATTCTTCAGCTAAATTTCTATGGGATAATAATAATAATAATAATAAAAATACCATTAAATATAACACATAATTAAAATATTTATGAAGTATTTTTTCTTAGAGAAAATATTTAATGTATTGATAAAAAAATAATAGAACCTTACATTCCATTAATTGTAACAGTGGCACAAATTTTTTCTTCAAATTTATCTGATTTGGGTTGTATGTAATCTACAGATGCATTTACTTTCTTTCCAATACAACGTGTCCTTAAGAACTCACGTGCTTCATAAGCCCATGGTATTTCATAAAAATGTTTAGCCGAGGGTCGTGGTGCACGAGGAGGTGGTGGTTGGTCATCACCCAAAGGTTCACTAGAGACAAAAAATAAAATAATATTTCAATTTATGTTAACCTCTTCCCGCATAGAGGCATCAAATGGTGCCATATATATTTATTTTTATTAAAAATCAGCTTAAATTATAACAGTCTTCATATATCATTCTACATTATGATAACATAGTAATGTTTATATTTTACTAGTATAGGTAGCGCTAGTCATATTTAAAATTGGTAGAAAATGACTAAAAACAGAAAGACTACAGCTTTCCAAAATTACTACAAGTCATCCACTTTAGACAATTTTTTTCATACATAAAAATCAAATAAACTTTTCGAAAAAAATATTTCTGAATAGATTTATAACTTTTGTTTAAGATAATATTAATTAAAACCGGTTTTGGTAAATGGAAGAATTTTTATAGCGAGATTTGTTGATGGAAACATTTGGTGCCAGCCCGATTTGGTGGATGTATTTTTTCAATCAATTTTATGACGTTTTGTCTATTTACGTACAAACTATTGCATGTCTTTACATGCGTCTTATTTTTGTTTTTATTTCATCTATGGATTTTAAATTGTTTCCATTATTATCAGTACGTTGTGTTGTTGTACGAGTAAAGTATTGTTTATTTGGTCTCATAAATATATATTTTTTTTCAATAATTTGTGAAAATGTCTAAATTAAATGAACATACTATTGCGGATTTGTTGGATTTTGAAATGGATGAAGACGAAATGTCTATACCTTCTGGGTCTGAATTTTCTGACCAAGAAGAGGACGAAGAACATTTTTTCAGTGAGTTTGATGTACCAAATTATAATACTGATAATAATTGTTTCGATGATATTATGGATTGGCCTGTAGAATGTGTGGAAAATACAGACGTACTTCCCACATCTACCAATAACATTCACGTAGATCAAAATCCTATTATTATAAGTGTCCCTCATATTTCATTACCTAACCTAACAAGTAGGTAAATTTTAAATTGTAAAATTTTTAAAACGATACAAGTAAAACTTTTTTTTTGTATGTAAATTAATTTTTTATTTCAAGCTATAAAATAATTAACTAACAATTTTAAAATTTGGAATTTAATTTTTTTTTATATTTGATGTATATGTATGTTATCATAAAATAATTAATCAATTAATACTTCTTTTGTTTTATAATAATAAAATTTAAACATATTTTATACACTATTTATTTATTTGTTTGTGGTAATGTAGTTGAGTACTTCAAAACGGGATGGCACCAAATGTTGCCGGATTTTGTTTTTTAAATATCTTTTTAAATAATGTTTTGATATTTTTTTAAGTATTTTTTTCGAATTCTACGTCAAAATTTACATATAGGTACATTTTTTTTTTTGTTAATAAAAGAAATCATGCATGAAGAGGTTAAAAAACGTTAAGTTATAAAAAATGGTGATAAATACCCTCTTGGTGCTTCAACTCCTAATCTGGCAGGTTTGATATTAGATAAGAATATTTTCTTGGGCTTTTCATTGTGGGAAGTCTTAAGTAATAAAGCTTCTTCTCTAACAATTTCAATGACAGTTCCAACTATTTCTTTTTCAGCAATCTAAGCCAAAAAATTCAACCTTTAATTACAATAATTTTGAAAACTAAATTCTTAAGTTAATTATTAATACCTCTGGTCCTGTATGTGTGTACGACTGCCATTTCCTCAATTTCTTCTCTTTAGCTTGTCTTTCTGCTGCCCTAAGTTTATCAGCACTTCCTTCTAAATATTTCATACTACGATTTTGACAAGTAGCGAAACCTTGTTTAACCAATTCAACAGCAATTTCACCAGCCTTGAAAAATGAAAAATATGATTTTATTATACAATTGTTACACTAATATTATACATTGGACAATAAAAATGATTTAAAAATGTACCGGATGATGGATAGTTCCAAAGAAAGATGGAGTTTTATTATTAGAAAGCACTCCTTCCAAAGTAACCTCGACATCTTTTTGTAGCAAACGAACTTCAACAAAGAATTTTGCTTCATCTCCGAATTCTACATTTTCTGGTGGACACTACAAACAATTTTTATTATTATATATAAGTAAATAATTAATTCAACTATTTATCACACATATACAAATAAAATGTTGTGGAACTTAAGAAAATGATAAAATAATAGTTAAGATATTGAAAAGTATGCAATGTAAAAAAAAGAAAAAGAAAATACCTTACCTTGATTCCTGAAAGGTAAAGAGTGATCATATTTCCTTCAGGCAACAATAGTAGCTTAATAGTGGATCCATCAATAACAGATTCGACAACAGCCTTTATACGTTTTTTTGAATTTTTCTTTAAAAATGCTTCAACATCATCAATAGAACTGTTTTTCTTTGTAGTATTCTAGATTAGGGAAAAAATATTGTTTTAATAATTTTAAAACTTTTGCTATAAGTAAACAATAATACAATAATAATTATTCAATTATAAAAATTTTTGTTGCATAGATGTATTAATCTTTTGACTACTACAGACATACTATTATGTCGCCCCCCAAATATACCGTCCCATGCTATGGATGTACTATTACATTCTTTTATGTAAACATACAATATACGGTTATTACTTTGGCGATTACACCGAAAAATGTACAAAAATAAAACGAATTCAACGGTATAAAAATAATTTTTCTATGTTTATTATGGTAGCAATGAAGTATAATTTAATTTATTATTTATTTCAGTGATCAATAACAAAATAATAAAACAATAAAATTATAACCCCGGGTCCTATAAACTTTAAACTTAGAAATTAAAACAACATACCTACCTACATATAAATATTTTTTTTTTACTTCAAAATATGGTTCAATTTAACTAAATTAGTCATTTAAAGAAAAAAAAAACTTAGCAGTGAAAAGGTTAAATTATAATAAAAATAATATTATGTAGCAATTTTTATAATATTACATAGTACATTAATTAAAAAATAAATATTGACTTAAAATACCTTAGCATTAGGATCCCATTTTCCAACCTTGGCAGCTTTAGCTTTGTTCTGAAGATCAACTAGAGCTTGAACATCAGGAGTTGGATTATTAGACTTTACGGTTTTAACTGTTACTAATCCATTTTCAACAAGTTCATTAACAATGTTATTTTCTAAAAGCATAAAATATTTATTATTAATTGAATGTATATATAAAATATAATTCAACACTGAAAAGTAAATTTTCTCACCCAATGTTGGGTAAAAGATGTCACCATAATAACGAGTTGTCTTTCCACCACCAGACACTTGACCTGCAGTTTTGAAAAATACTTTCTTTCCAACTAGCTTTTTACGAAGGAACTCACGAGCTTCCCACGAAAAAGGTTCATCATCAGTAGCTTTAGATGTTGGATCATTATTTGCTCTAAAAATTATAAAAAATAAATGAAAGATTTATCTCAAGTTGTAACTTGTTAATGAAATAATATTTCAATATATTTTTTAAAAATTTGTAACTACATTTCTTTATTTTTATATTATCAGTCATAATAGTTTTGAACATTTAATTATAAAATATAAAAAATGTTTTAAAAATCACAAAAAAAATACAGATATGGACAGCAAATATAATATATAAACATTATACAGTGGATTCCGCTTAATGTGGACGCATTGGGACCATCCCTGTTTACCCACATTAAGTGGTTGTCCATAAAAACCGAAATTAGTTAAAAAAAATTTTATATTAAGTACACACCGTGAATTATACAATTGAAAACAATGTTAAATTACAATATAAATAAAACTAAAAATAACATACTCAATAATAAAATTACTTTTTGTATATGGAAGGTATACAAAAATTGTAATTGACTGTTGTCTAAGCTGTTTAGTGTGGATCTGGTTTACAAAAGTGGCACACACTTTAAGCTTATCAGATGGACTACCCTCGTTACCCTCTTGTATATATTCTAACGTTAAGATAAAATAAAAATTGCCCACATAAACCAAACCAAGTGCCCATATTATGCGATTTATATAAACCATTTTTCCTATATTAAGTGGATGCCCATATAGACGGAATCTACTGTATATATGTATATAAAAAACAATAGGTTTTTAGGAGTGCTTCAAAAATAACCTCAATAAATTTCGAAGTTTTTCAATAACAATTACTTTATACTCAAGTATAATTCATTATACGTTAGTTAATTCATGAGATATTGAAAAATTTGTAGAATTGACTAACAAAACATTGACTAAAAATTGCATGTAAAGTTTACAGGCTAAAATATAAGTTATTTAGGCCAAATTAGAAATATACAGAAGAATTTAGGTTATGGTATGATGTTAATTTTAGTTAGATAGGAACTGTTCCTCAAAAAATCCCAAATAAGTTTAGACCAAATGATTAATAGTAGAGACCAAATTGATCACAATATTAACTAAAATCAAATACTCACGCGCGACGGCCCAATTTGGGAGCAATGATGTTATTCAATGTAATTTGTTTTTCTTTTGGATAACCATTGTATACTTCTTCGCGGATAGTGATAGAATCACCAGAATTCACCTGCACAGTATAAAAAAATAAATTACATTAACAATAATTAGAAGTGAAAATTAAAATATACTTTTATAATGTACTTAATCTATAATGGCAAAAAAAATAGAAATCAATTAAAGCCATTGATACTTTAAAGGACACTATTCATAACAGTTTTAATATTTTAATTTTTAACAAAACTTAAAGTCATTCATATGCATATTAAATTAACATATTAACTAGATATAAAATCTTATATCTATCAAAGATAGATCTAAGTATCGCAAGTCATGATGAAAAATATTTTTTTCAAACTTTACTTTTTGGTCATATATGCAGATTGTGAAATACATTTTGGTATATTTAAGTTATGTTGTAACCCTAGGTAGATAAATAAACTTTATAAACAGTAAAAATAGAACAAATTTAGATACTCATAAAAATATTAGGAATAATATTGGGAAATGGGGAAGTTACTTTATAACACTTAGATTAATTCAAGATTAGAGGAAATGCCTATATTTTTTTAAAATACAAATAAAAAATACCTAATTTGAAATATTAATACATTTTAATTTAAAGTAGGTACCTATGTGAAATACAATCTTTTATAATGCTGAATAATTAAGAGCATCTATCTTTGAAACAAGATTACAGTTAAGAAAGTAGGGCAATGTTTATACATATTGGTTAGGCCTTTCACAATATTGAAAGCAAACATAATTCTCATTAATAAATAAATAGAATAAAATTTACACTTAGTATACTTATATGAGTCTTAATAGATTTAAATAATGATTATTGGTCTATAGTGTATTTTACTCTATACATAGGGAGTTACACAACTTATGAAAAAATGAAAAACTAGATAAAACAAAAATTATCACAGAAATTATGTAATGTACTTATAATTAATGTCTCCTAACTACCAATCAATTAAAACTCTCATCTTTCATCAATTTAAATAAAATTTGAAAATTCTGTAGTACCTAAGCACCTCTAATATAAGTATTTAGTACTTTATTGTAATAAATTAATCCTGTACACGAACAATTCCCATACTCGGATATAATTAATGTAGAATGTAATAGTACTCCTAATTAATCCATCAATTCGTCTACGAATTCAAAACTCGAGTCGTAAATTAAATGTGTTGGTTGGGTATTAGATAACCGAATCAGTTCACGACACGGGTAAGACAGAAGACATCTACCTAGTCGAGATCCTATCTACCTCCGAGAGGTCGGGAACTACACACGCAATACATCGCCGACAGCCTAGTCCCCGTACCTATACTAACCTTACCTATAGGACAAACGACTGTAACTTGCAAGGGTTATATTCTAAAACTGTGGCCACTGTGGCAGGAAAGAAAACGTGGTGCGCGTGGTCGCGTATTGGTCACCCGACGACGTACCTGTTTTACGACTCCCTCGAAGACCCTGACGGGTTCCTTTGCGGGAGACACGGCACCGGGTGGCTGATTCGTCATCGTGGCGTGGCTGATGGCGATGATACTTGAACGATAATATTGTTAAAAGAAGATGGTTCGCAAAACGGCAGCGGCCAGGATTGCGGTGCGTCACGGCTGTGTGCGTTGTCACGTGATTCGACAACGACGGCGGCGGCGGCGGCGGCGATACGGTGTTACCGTAAAGCGAGCGATCGGGTGTCGTGTGAGCGGGTCGTCTTAGTAGTACCTACAGGTCGTGAGCACGTTGTTGGCGACAGCGACAGACATGGCGATTACGATATTATGACGGTCAGAGTAGAGCAACTGAAGAAAAGACGCGTGTCCTTACGGGCGACGATCACCAAAATCGATTTATATTAATTATATAAATGCGATATTAATAGACCGTACGTCGGCGATCTGATGCGATACCGCTGAATTCGACGTGTGCTGAAGACAATACGTCCGGACTGCTAGCGGGGTGAGAGTAAAAGAACGAAAACGGTAAAAAGAAAAGAAAACACGCGAACGGGCCAGATCAGCAGCGACGGAGCGCACACGTTCGGCGAAGTGAAAGGCGGGAGCGGGCGGGCGGGCGACGCACTCCTCCGGCGCACGCGTTGGCGGCGCGGCGCGGCGTGACACGGCCAGTGATGATGGGTTCCGCGGCCGACGGCTATACATTTTCCCGTAAACTTTGGAGCGCGGCACCGTGACGACCGCACAGCCAGCATATTTGACCGCGGTAACCGCACGTCGACACGCGTGGTCGATGCGCACGCACACCGCAGGCGTCCAACACGGCCGCGTACGTGGACGGACGGCCACCAGAGTGGTCGGCCGGGGCCGTTCCTTTGTCACAACATCCCGGACGGGGTAGGGGGGTGCATTTTTTTTCGGCTGTCGTCCGTGGTGCCCCGCGACCTTTGGGGACACGGCCAATAGCACCGCAGGAATTCCGATACATCGGTCGTTTTTTAGGTTAGGTGCAGTCGTCTCGTGGACAAAACGTGGAACTTAAAAATGGTAAAATACATGATAGGTACGTTAGATTTGCCGCCTTACGGTTACGACGACGGTCGCTGTCCGCAGTTGCAGCAACGTGCGCGCCGCGAAATATTACCGGCGGTTTTGAAACGCGTTTTGCCGCGCTTTTCACGTGGCTCTACACAATATGTCATTTATAACAACGACGATTCGAGTAGGTCCGCGACTGCCATGTTTTAAATTTTAATTTTTACTTACAGTTTTTCCGCGCCCTCGAGCACAATGAATTCCGTTTAAGGACGGGGTCACGGTCCCGGGGCCCAGTGATTTTAGGGGCTCATCTTTATCTCCGATATAAATATAAATTTTTAATGAGTTTAAAAAAATTGAAAAAATTTTTTTTTTTTTATGGGTATAGTAGATAATTACCTAGTAATTATAAAATAAAAATGTTCTTAATTTAATATTACGAAAAATAACTAAATGATAATAAATATTAAATTGTTAATTTATATAGTCTTACATTTATATATTAATATATTTTTTGTGCTGAAAAAATTATACAATAATTTACAGTTTTTAAAATGTAGTGATACAATATTTTTGAAGTTAAAGTTGAAAGAGAGCCTACTAAGTTTATGGTGTCCTGGGGATCAATCGATCCTTAATCCGGGCTTGTACATTATGATCAAACGATTTACTTATTGTACACAAATGGATCAATGTATAGATTGTGATTAAATAATAAACGATTTGAAAAAAATAACAATAGTTACAAAACTGTTTATGTGAGCGGGCGCCCAATTTTTCGTAGTCCAAATCTCTGGAGGATGGTTCACATACGCATCATATGCTACCTACACGGCGATAATTTTTATGGTTACATGGACAGGCTAGCTATTCTTAGTTTGCCGGGACGGTGAAATAACTATAACGTTAGCAGCGTAACTACGAGAGATCAAGATGCGCCGGGCACAAACGAACCCGTTCGCCGAAAGGGCCCGAGTAGAGGCGTCACAGATTAGTAACCTTTCACTTTTCAATTAGTGATCGGTTTTGGAAATTCGGACACCGTTAGTCGTTAGGTAGGTAGTAGTTAAGGAAGAAATCTTTCAGTTCCCCCTGTCAAAAGTGTTGTGTGTTATTTATTTTTTAAATATCTTGCATGGTTAGGTATAATCGCCTAATTTGATTTGACGCGATATATCATTAGTAATTATATTGTTTATATACATTTTTTTCATGATTATTATTACAAATTTAAATAGTTTAGTAAAGCTATATAGATATATTAATGTATCATTGAATAAAAATACTTTAAATTTTTAAAACTTATGTTTTGATTGATTTATATTTAAAAGTTAAATGTAGCTCAATGTAGGTATTCCAAAATATTTTAAGAAATAAACAATTGATAAGTCGAAGTTTTATTTTTGTGGTTTTCAAATTGTTCATAGTTTACGGATACTTTACTCTCAAGTGTCACTTAACTATTACCATTGATTAAATATACATATGCTAAGTGTTGTCAGTGGGCGGCTTCTTAATCAATTTTTCATGTCCTGTCTTCTCTTAACACATAAGCTTATTGTACATTACTTGTATATATTGTTTATTTTTAATAAAAAATAAATAAAAAAATATATATAAATAAGCAGGTAGCACCATAACTTTACATATATTTAATCAATGCTAATGGTAATCGGGAAACACGAATCACGATTGGTATAAAATTTCGAAAAATCTACTATCATTTTTTAATTTATTTTCAATGTACCAAATATCTGCTTATCCGAACCACTATCAAAATTGAAAATCGAAGCATTTTTTCAACTACTTATAGTGTATAATGTATACACACATACACATTCTAAAATACTAAAAAAGGTGTAATATTAAGCTGGCTGCAAATTGTTATGGAAAATTCAATTTTTTATAATATAAAACAAAAAATTTACCTGCCTATTGTAAATTTTTATTAATCGCGTTGAGATTATTGCTAAATCAGAAATAAAATTTTTTAAATAAAAAAAAGTGTAAACTGTTTTTCAACAATTATTGATACTATTAGTTGGTATTAATATTTTAGAACTAAACACTAAATAATAATTACAATTTAAGTATTAGAATGATTATGTAAGTTTTGGCAAAAGTTGGATATGAAAGTGTCATAAATCAAGTTGTGAAACATTCTGTAAATTATATAATACATGCCAATTAAACAGAAATTAATGTTATATCAATTTTTTGTATTAAATTGGTATAGGTACTTATGGTGGACATGCACTTTGATATCCATTACTAAGTAGTAAGATAACAACAATCACAAACATTTAAATCTTTAAAAAACATTAAAATGACATTTATAAAATTGTATATCATAATAACATGTACATATATATATATATATTGTTAAGCATATTTTATAATAAATAAATATAGAATGTTTTGTATTGTACAAAGTGTTTATTGTAATACACAATTAAAGTCTAAATTCACGTATTGAAAAGTTTACAGGATTTACAAATATTATAATCGATTTATATTCACTGTCATAGTTCGAAAATAATTTGTGAATATCCATAAGTAATCTAAACAAGTCAGCAACAAATTACATAACGACTAGAGTTTGCATTTACAGCTAGGTATAACAATAAATGTTGCACAGAATCTTAATAATTGACAAATAAAAAAAAGAAACCTGTTAGAATCTCATTGAATACAACATACAATATGTGAAATTTTTTGAAATTTACAGTAGGTATAAATGTACAATCAATTGAATTTTTTCTTATGTATTAACTATGACTTCTACAAGTAACACTATTGACGCGAGTTCTATAACTACAGTTGAGAATCAAAAAACATTATTCATTATGTTATTTCAATAACTTATACGACTTACATAGATTGACGCTACAAGTTAACGTCTGTAATACTTTTGTTTTTTTTGTTTTTTTTTTTGACAATAAAATCAAAGCAATATAAGATCTAGGTAATTGGTGAGATAAATAAAAATAGGAAACTCAATTTGTTTTAATATTTAGGGAAACTCGTAGGATGGATGAATTCAATTTGCTGCACGAAATGTCAATTGTTTCTCAACAAAGGTTCAGATACCATTTTGTCCCTAGTGGCAAGATATGATTCGCGTTCCTTATCTGGATATTTTGTTGGTAAATTTGGACTGTTGATATTTACTTTTGCTGGGTACCGCGTACCTGCTATTTCTACTTCATACTCTCCGGCCAACACATATTCGTTTGTTAATGGAAGAGCATTTCCATGGTTATCTAAGTTTTGAACAAATCCTAAACATACCTAACAATAAATATTTTTGATTAGTTACTTTCATATTAAACATAATTGGCAAACCAATAAATAACATTATACTATTCACGAAATTTACTTGTTTTTTAAATGTGAACCCATAACTGGTAGTTGTTGTGGCACCAACATATTTCTTGTCCCTAAATATTGGCTCACCGCCCCAAGACCACATTTCAGTATCTGGATCATGATCATTCAACAATAATTGAACGTATATTCGCTTTATGCCCTCCTCTTGTTGACGCAACAGAGCATCTCGTCCAATAAAATTCATTCCTTTCTGGAAACAACAAAAACTTAGCAAAGAATACACAAAAAAGTAAAAATAAATTAGTAATTATCATTAAAATTTTATCAGCCTTACATCAAACTTCACTCTCCAAGATCGTCCACATTCTAATGGTGTGGTCGATGTATCCAAATCTTGACCCCAAAATGCATAGAATTTTTCTACTCTCAAAGCCTTCATTGCATAACAGCCAGCATGTTTCAAATTATACTTTTTCCCAGCTTGAATTAATGAATTGTAAACATGTAAAGCAAACTAAAAAAAAAAAAAAAAAAAAAAAAATGATTTCATAGTAAATAATCTTTGTGAAATTCAAAAAATTATCTAATTGAATAAAATTTGTAAGCCATTACTATTAAATTTGTCTTTTATAATATAAAGCGCTAAATACCAGTGGTAGCTCGTCATGAGAGACAAGTGAGGCTCAGCCTTACTTAACTATTGTAAAGGAAAAAGAGGTAGATACTATAATCATAGTTGACTTTAAGAATATTATATTCAATAGTATAATAAACATTTTAAAATACAAAAGTTTTTTGTTATTATATATTACTTTGATGACAAAACAAATTAATTTTGTAGTATATAATAATATTAATTATCATAGTAAGATGTAGGTAGATAATGATTATACATACTTTGTTACTATTATCAAAAATAACAACGAAGATTTTCGTAGAACGATAAAGTTATCTTGATGAAAGCCGAAGAATGCCGAGAGGCTAGTAATATTTAGCTTCAGACAAACTGGATGGCTCTACAGTTATAAAATAAATCATGGCAGAGAGGGAAGTCAGAATTTCATTATAAAATGAGGCTGAACGATACAGGCCTCAGAGTTTGTTAACATTCTCCATTAGTCATTTGTCGAAGCGACATAACTTTCACTAACAGAAATAGGAACAGGAAGGTTGTCATAATGTCATATAGTTTGCAATACTCAAAAATAGGAGGATAGATCTAATTTATAAAACATAGTATAAAAAAAGATATTTGTTTTTTTTTTTTATTTTAGTAAATGAGACTTATGTAATAAGTATTTATTTTTTTTATAGCTGACTTTATTTTAACATTTAATATAAATAATATATGCTTTATTCATGTTTAATTATTTATATGTTGTTAAAGGTTAGAATTAAATATTAATTGAATTATTTTGAAAATTAACTTGAAACTTATTTTTATATTTTAACAGCATTTTTTTTCTCATACATTTTGAAAATATCTGCTTTACCTCTCATACGGTTCACAAGCCACCACTGCTAAATACATAACATTATACTCAATAGAAAAATATAAAGGAAATAATATTTTTTATTTTTTTAAACCAGTGGTATAAAACAAGAATTATTTTTTAATAATTTAACTCTAACTTTTAAAATGGAATCAAAATACTTTAAGTAATTTGAAAAGTTTTTATCATAAAATATAGCAGTAAAAAGTTTTGAAAATAATAATTATTTATCAAATAGAATAACGTAATATTATTTTGCAATATTTAATGACATTAGATGAAAATAAATGTTTTGAAATTATTTTGAATAACAATTTTGATATTTATATCTATAACTGTTTAATAGTCATTCAATTATTGAGATTATCATAATTATTAAGTGATAATGTAATATTTCTTTAAAAATATGTCAGGATACAATTTGTTTGTTTTCTATAATATAATAATACTAATATTTGTATATCTAATTTTATGGCCAAAATTCACAAAATACCTGAGCAAAATGTATTACAATTTACAATATTTACTTAATAAGTGTTAATGTAGTTCCCTACATAAGTTTTTTCTTTAATAGTTAGATTGTAAAGAAACTTTTATTATTATTTAATAATTATTAATACATTTAATTTTATCTTCTAAATAATTTTTTTAATAGCTAAGCTATGCTTACATAATTTGAACAGTTTGACTAAACGCTAAAATAATTCAAAAGAAATAGTTTTACTAAAATAAAAATATGTGGAAGATAAAGACAACACAATACATTATACTGACATTATACTAAATACAATATAAATAATAAGTCAGAATAACCATAAAAACATCTTACCTCGTTTGGTATGTACAAAACATAGCCTAACTCTCCAGTGTGAGTGAGATTTAAAGCCCTAATGCCATTAGCTAGGCCTACATCTAATTCTTTATAAGTGAAAAATGGAAATGATTTAGGACTAAGATCGGTTTCTGTCAATTCAGATAATAGGTGTCGTGTAAAAGGACCCATTAGACAAATGGCAGTGAACATGGAAGTGACGTCGGTCAAGGATACTGAGTTATCACTTGGCAAATGTCGTTGAATCCAAATCTTGCAACGTGTCTGTTGGATCGTCGGAGCAATCATCATATAACTAGTACAACACAAAGCAATTATTGAAATAAATACACACAAAACAAAATGTTACAAGACTTACTGATTTTCCGACAGTCTAATGAGACTACAATCATTTTCGTAACCTCCGCGAACGTTTTGCATGCCTGTGTGAATAATACTGCCAACTGGTACGTCCACATCATTTGAACAAAGGAATTGTAACAAATCAACCACTTCTCGGCCTTTAGACTAAAAATTAATTTAATATTCAAATACGTATTAATCATAACAATGTTATAAAAATATATTATAAAGAAATTAAAAAATAACCTTTAATATAAAAATAGTTTTTATAAATTTTCCCACGAAAATATTTAAATTTGAAATTAGTTGTTAATTGTTATACAACCACCCATAGGGGTAACGTACGTTACCGTGGTTAAGGTTTAATTCGAAATACTATCACGTAGATTTGTAGTGATTTGACTAAAATTATCACAGATATACACTATTACGTATTAGTATATATCTGTGAAAATTATTTATTATTTATCAGTTTATCACCAACCCTAAGACAAGAAACGCGGGCTCCAAACTCTATAAAGTATATTAACTATTAAGATTTCAGTACGTTTTAGTATCATGATTACTGTAGGTTAGATTCCTAGTATAATATTTTAGGATTAGATTTTCAGCTCATAGAACGGCATGTCGTCTGGATTTAAAACTGTCGACTTCGAGGTGTTTGGTCGAGTGCAGAAAGTTTTCTTTCGCAAATGCACCCAGGAACAAGGTAAAAAATTGGGCTTACGAGGTTGGTGTAAAAACACGCCAGAAGGCACGGTGATTGGCACTATACAAGGACCATCGGACAAAGTCGTCGAGATGATTACATGGTTGCGAGAAGTTGGAAGTCCGGCCAGCCATATTGATAAATTGGAATTGAAGAACGAAAACACCATCAGTGATTATACGTACTCAGATTTCGATATTATTAGAAAAAAATAATATATGATGTTCAGTATTATTTATCAGTTTTGACATTTGACAATGTCATTGCATAAAAAAAATATAAATGTTGATTGATGTTTGGATAATCAATATATCTACTTTGTTGTATTGTTTAGATAATATAACAATATCTTAATGATGTATACCACTTAAGCCAGATAATTAAGCTTTAAAATATTTTAAAAGTTTCAAAAACTCTAGCTAAATGTATTATAGATTAACTACACTATTATTGCAACTAGTATTTATAACCAATTGACATAATTTTTTTAGTGATAGATATAAAAAAAAACTATTAGCTCTTTAAAAATATCAATACAGCCATAAAATAAATACTTAGACTGAAAAATGCTACAAATATATTACATAAATTTGATAAAAAAAAAAAAAAATTGTTAACTGAGTTTTAAATACCTATATTTTAAATAAAATTATGATTTGTGAGAAAAAAATTAGTCTTAAATGATATGAATCAAAATAATTAATGAAAACATTTTAGATATTACTTAATATATTTTTTAAACAATTTCACTTCCAACACACTTCTTAAATCAGCTTAAAAGCTTTTAAAACTGTTGAATATTTTATTTATTCTTATGTAAGAGAAATATTATTAAAAAGTTGAAATAACCAAAAGTTTAGTTCATCTAATACATGATAAAATATTCATTACACAATTTGAGAATTTATAATAAGTTGGTTCTATTAATGGGTATTATTACAGTATTATAATACTTCTTAATTGTAATTTTTTTTTTCTTTATTGTTTATATACACAATCTGTACATGAAAATCTTGATAAAAGCAGTCACCCAGTGATGACACTTTTAAGTGAGGTTAAGAAGGCATTAATTTTTCATTATGCGAGAAATTATTGGGAAATGTGAAAAGTTTAATTTTAAATTTATGTAAATATTTTAAAATGCAATAATGTCTTTAAAGACTATGTTATAACATGTGAGGTGCTAGGGTATAAAAAATACTGCACTTCATTTAATTAATTACAATATAATGAGATAATACAGAAATTAGGAAAATTTAGTATGTCTCAAATTCTGAATTTCTATTGTAAAATTGAAGCAAAGTTTTCAAAAACATTACTATATTTAATATTATTTAGTGTTTCAATTAATATATTTAATTAACAGTAGAAATAAAAATATTTAATTTACTCACTTGTATATCCAATTTGGTGAAAGAAGAATAATCTAAAAGACTAACGTTTTCTCTACAAGCTTCATACTCAGCCTCGACAATGTCAAACCAATTTGGTTTTCCAAATGTATTAGTTTTAGCCATAATGAATTTTTTTGTGTCGGTGTAGCTGTGTAAATTTACTAAAAAAAAAAAACAAATAATAAAAAAATAAAAATTTAATTTATTTATAATAAATAACAAATTATTATCAATACATTTTATATTTTAAACATACAGAAAAATCTCGATTATCCGAACTAATTGGGACCGCACCTAGTTCGGATACACAAAAGTTCAGATATTGGAAATTAAAAAAAAAAACCACAATAAATAAATTTTTAAAACAGTAAAATATTTTATATTATATATTTATTGTTATATTTTATGTAAATTACATACCTACATTAAGTTATTAGAAACATATGTTATGTTTATTATATTTTTTTGAAAAAATTATCAACACGACTATCTAATGCTTTAACGAGTTTTAACATTCAGATACGTTAATTGTAGTTTGGATAATCGAGGTCCTACTGTAGATTAAACAAAATAATGAATGTCCATTACCTTTATATCATTAAAAGATTCTAATTTTTTGGGTTTTGTGAGCTTGATCAGTATATTATCAAAATATACTAGCATCTAATAGAAACAACAAAAGTATTTTGTGTTTAACTCTACCGTGTGTACTTACTTTTTGATAGTTCTGGTTCAAACCAACTGGGTCTTTCATATCCCATGACTTGTTCAAACACAGCACCGGCTTCTTTCAACTTTGGATATATTGGAGACATTCTTAGATTACGTCCAGTTTTAAACTCATTGTTTGGATACTGGATGCTATAATGTCTGCCTAGAAATTAAATTGTCTATATATAAAATTTTAATAGTTTTAGAAATGATTAAAATGCTTTCTTCTAAGACAAAAACATACCAGGTACTTCTCTTACTCTGTCTCTAAGGAACCTTCTGTTATTATGCAATCCTAAAAAACGGCTCATTTCTAATTCATATAAATCGTATTGTGAATATCCATTAACAATGGTTTGAGCAACTCCTTGGCCTACGCCACCTGCAGCTGATATACCAACAGTCTTCATACCGGCAGCAACATAGTAATTTGCAATCTATAATTTAAATTATACAAACATTATTCATAAATTTAAAGATTGTCTTCATTTGTTTACATTATTGCATTAATTTTATTATAAACTTAACATAAGAGTAATAATATACAATATTAAATGAGAAGTGATAGGACAAAATTTTATGTTTGGAAACGGTTATCAATAATTTAAGATTATTGTATTTTAGAAGATCCGAAATAATATTTATTTGTACTTATTAAAAATAGGTATATTATAAATAATTTTGTACTAATATCTAAGTTATGAGATATCAATGTCAGGAAATACATTAAAATATTAAAAATTGTTATAGAAAATCTGTTGAAAACAAAGGGTATGAAAAATTACTTAGGACTTTTTTGAAACCAAAAATAAATGTAATATTGTTTGAGATTTGTGTATTTACTATCTAATGTCTATTATTCGTTATTAGTAGAGCAAGGACTTTCATGCACTACAAAATCATCAAATATGCACTTTTGCATCAAAAAATTTAAGATATGCAATTAAATATGCACTCAAAAAAATTAATACACTTAAGTTTATACCTCTAAAAGTTATATTTTTTCTTTAAATATTTAATTTTAATAATTTTATATTATCGTTTTAAGTTTTAACTAGATTTGATATCACTTTATTGTAATCTAATCTACAGATTCACAATTATGATAAAATGAGTCTCTTTCATCTTTATGAGAATATAGAAATAGTTAAATATAATAATTTGTGTCCTTGATCATGAAAAATATTCACTAAGTACATGATTTTTGAAAATCTTTAAAATATTCACTATAAACTAAAAATATGCTCTTATAATCAAATAATATGTTCTTTAAACTCAAAAATGTCAAAATATGCACTAAAAACTTAGAGATTTTGGTCACAAACATTGTGAAATGTATTGTGTACTTACTCTGCATATGAAAAAGTAAACCAGAAAAAAATATGCGGGTGCATGAAAGTCCTTGCTCTAGTTATTAGTTGTTTGTTTGTTTAAAACTAATTTAATCTGATACAAATAGAATGTTTAAAACTTTAAATTTATACTTCGGGTGCTTGTCCAACAATCCATTTACAGTCAGGAGTAAATGTTTCAGCAATATTCACTAAGCTGTCAAGTGAAGCATTTGCTAATGATGGCACTCTATGTAATAATTGTTCAAGTAACACATGGAAGTGATCCCAGTCAGCGGGTAACTGTCTTCCAGCTGAAGTATCTGTAATCAGTAATCATATAAAAGTATATTTATAACTAAATACTTAATAATTTTTATTACTTGTTGAAAATTATTACATGTGTTATCCTAAGTTTAATAACTTAGTTAAAAAACAAAAACAGTTAATGAGTAAGGTAGATGATTTCCAAATCATGGTATTCAAATTATGAAAACATATAAATAAATGTACCACTTGATATTATCTTTATAATAAATAATTAATATTTTTGAAATAATTATTTACCCTATTCATAAATGCTTGTAATAGTGGTTTTTAAAATTTTAAAAATAAAAATTTGTACTAATACAATGTAGGTTATAGTTACTTTAATGAATAAAATCATCAATTATAATGCATTTTTTTAAATATTTCAAATTACCTGGACATTTTGCGTTTTCAAATGCTGGTTTAGCTTCGAGTTCAAATCCACCAGCCAGAATACATCCATTTAATTCTCTAAAATATATAGAGCCATCTTGATCTCGTACAACTAGATAAATTAATAATTAAATAAATTGTTATAAGATCTGTGATTTTTATTTCATAAATGTTACATTATTTATATAATACCTGGTGTTTGAGAGTCAAGATTTGGTATAGGATTTGTACGGAGATAATAATGTTCAACTGGATGCAGAGGTATTTTAACTGAAGGATTACTACGTTGTCCAATTTTACGTGCCCAAAAACCTCCACAGTTCACGTAATAATCACAATCAACTGATCCCATCGATGTATCAATGGCAACAACTTTACCATTATCACAGACTACTTCCAATAACTTACAGTTTTCAAATACTACAACACCTATGAATTATAATTATTAAACATAGTTATTTTTTTTTGTATACATATTAAATAAAAATTTTTTTTTTTTTTTAGTAAAATATACACAATTTACTTTTTAGATGTTTAATGAATAGTTTAATAAATACAATACTACAATATAAATCATCATTTTAATACATTGAATATCGATAGACCACAATTCACTTTTTAAAGATTTTATAAATTATGATGCCAATAAATATTTCGAAGAATTTTACCTAATATTACCGTTTTATAATCCATAATTCAAACTAAAAGCAAACAATTTAATTTCTAAGCACCTTTTTGTTTGGCAGCTTCTAATAGAGAGAGACATATCTTGTAAGAATCTGCAACACCGTCTTCAGGTATCCACAGGGCTCCTTTAATGTCATCTATTCTAATAAGTGGACAGAGTTCTTTTGCTTTTTGAGGATCAACTATTTCACATTTAATGCCCCAAGAACTAATAGGTATAAAAATAGTAATATAATGAAATATTAAACAATGAAACTAACTGCAAATAAATATTAAACATCTTACACAGATTGGGATTTCATTCTTTTAAAAACAATCATGCGATCTCTTGTTCGGGCAACACAAAGGCTACCGCATTGCTTCCAGCCTGTTTGAAAACCTTGAGATTCTAATTCTTGGTAAAGTTTGACACTGGATTGACAGATTCTGACTTGACTCAGTGTTGGTTTGAATACACCAACTAGGTCTGATGAAAAAGAATTCTCTCCACCTCCTAACCTGGAAACGAAACAAATATCAGTGATACTATGTCATATAATATTATTTTATTTAAAAGCACAATTATAATATTGTTTACTTGTCTTGTTCGATGACTATGGTTTGTGGACCCCATCCCAATTGAGCTAAATGATAGGCAACAGAGGCTCCCATGACTCCACCTCCGCAGATCGCTACTTTGCAGTTCTTTGGCAAAACACCAGGGCTGGTCGAATACTTTTGACATTTTTGATTTTTACGACTATCCAAATACCCTTTCAACAGATAACAGCGCGTACTAGCCACGGAGAGAGCATTACAACTACGATTCGAATAGGCTCTGATGAAAACCATCGTTAATTGTACTGAAAACGAAAATGCACACTGAATTACATTCGTTAACGTTTGAACACATGTCACATAATATTAAAAATAATAAATAATAATTAAAATAAAACAATTCTATGAACACAACAAGTACCTGAAGAATGGTGTAGCTGTTGGACACCATTGCAACAATGCAGCAGACAACCGTGAACTATGAAGTAATGAGAAAACGATTACGATAAAATGCTATTTATTTAATAGCAATGTTGTTCTTTTTAAATTCCGTCGTCGTTATCAATAAAAATGTGATTGAATTATCAGTCGGTTGGTTGAAGATAAATTATCGTTTCCGAAACTAATATAATATAACCGTTTACAACTTTGTAACCAGTATTGTTCATCAACATTTCGAAAAACCCGAAAAACAATGTTTAAAGTTTAAAGTTTAAATTTGATGAATTCAATACTTTGACCATTGAGACACTATTCTATATATATTACATTTTCATCTATTGGCAATTGAAATGGAAATTGATTTAAATCTATTTGAATAAAAGTTTGATTTTTAGTTGAATAATTAAGTTTTAAATAGGTACAATAATTCAATTTTTATCTAATTTCTATGTTTTATATTTGTTATTACCTATCTATAATATTATTATATTTTAAATATGACACGTTTTATAATACAAATAAAATATAATTAATAGATTACTTTATCTATAATAGACTTAAATTATTGTATATGCGTATCTACATTTTATTTTGTTATTCACAAAGAAATAATATTTTATAAATATTTCACAAAATTACATACATTTTGAATCCTTTAATTGTTCAGTGTAGAGCATATGGTTCATAATTTCCACCCACTGCACTGAAATGTACTTGGGTTCGGATTACGCGTTCCGACTAGCTGTCAGGTACATAAGTATATTGCACTATTACCTACTTATATTTTTGTTAGATCATGCTAGTACCTATACAATCGCCATCACCCATCGGGCTACCGATTTCGATTCGTCATCCAAGTTTGACCGCCGCACCGTGGAAGTATTTGTAGAAATCTACTCTATGGAGAAAATCGTAATAGGTAGGCATACCTATAGGTATGTGAAAAAAATGGTATTCATATAGTGGTGTTCTATTGCTATTAATTAGGTGTAGTAGTTGATCTGCAATTATTTTTTTATGTTCATTATATATCTACCAATCAACATGGGACTATTCTTATTCCAATAATTGAAAAATAAGTTCACCCTAGTCCCAGGATAAATAACAACTACCTATGCAGATAGTTGGAAACTATATAGTTTTAAGAAATCATAGTTAGGTATAATAATTTGACGGTAAACCACTCAAAAAACGTTTGTATAATTCTCAAACAGGATGAGCTTACTCAAACAATAGAATATAACTTGGTTACTTCTTAAAATTAAAATACTTCTTGTAGGTACTAAGGTATCTAATACGCACGGAATTATACCTCAACTTCTGTATTGTTAGGTATCTATTATTATTGATGCACGACGAAGGTCGATATATTAACTCCCAAAACACTTTATTGCAATATTTAACAGATATAAAAAACGTTAATTATCTATAGGTACTTAGAAATTTGCAGTTTGTAAATAACAATTATTTTCAATTTAAAAAAAAAAATTTAGTATTAAAATAAAGGATGAAGTAAATATAAATATTTTTAAAATTGTGTATAGATTACTATTTTTAAATTAATTTGTCACATAAATGCCAAAAAATAAAACAACGGACCGAAACGTTATTGGTAGGTATAACTGATCCATCGTACAAAGGATAATCGAGAGTGGAATAAAGCATTATGAAATTTACTCAACTAAGAGTCAAAGAAGTACTATCGCAGAACAGTCGATTAACCCAACGATAAGCTTGTATTTAATATGTATACATAGCCAATTGGCATACAAGTAATAATAATGTATTACATTATAACAATTAATAATTATTTACGTTCAATATTATATAGGTATTTATATTATTAAGATAAATTGTACGATATTATCATAGATCTTATACTTCGTTGCGGTTTGTGATAATCACTATTCTCTTATCAGTCATAATTCATCACTATTACAATAATATGTTGAATATTCATATATTATGTTTTAAAATAATATATTTAAGATTTAAGATTTAACGTTTATTAAACATTTTATTATATTTTAATCAAATCAAATAAAGAAGAATTTATAATAGATTATTACTGTAGACATTTTGATGGTTAAAAAATATTATTAGTATGTATTAAAATTATTAAAATTGTTATATTTATATTATTTATTTTTATATTTGTCATTATATCCTCGTTTACAAAATGGAAGAAGGCATTTATAAACCATATTGAACAATTATTAAAATAATAATTATATACCTATAGTCTAAAGAATATAAAATAAATACAGAATACAGATTATTATATAAAATATAAATCATTAAAATTTCAAAACTAGGAACAGTCGGAAAATAAAATAACAGCTGATGTCTAATAACCGCATGTCCACATAATACATAGATCTTTTATTGTATGCATAATAATTTTTATATTGTGCACCGATCAACATAACAACATCAGCACCATCTATCACGATTCAGATTTTCTTTCACAGGGCCGGTCTATGAGTATAAGGTCTATGGATATTATAAATATAGCTGGCTACTAATAATAGACGTACGTATGGACGGTCATGGGCGCCCATAGGTAATATTTTAGGGGGGGTCAAAATAAAAAAATTTTCGAATGTAAGATAATAAAAATTTAATGTTATTTTTCACATATAAATGTATACACTATACATGCATGTTATATTTTTATTTGTATATATATAGTGTATTAATATAATAATTGCCATACGAATAAATAAATAAATATATAATAATTGTCATATGAATAAATAAATAAATAAATAATAATTTTAATAAGTATTTAAAAAAATATAAATTAAATAATATAATTAAGTATATTATTCGGTATCAGTAAATAAGAACTGTAAATTTCTTCGTTTTATTCCAAACATATTAATGACATCCTGAATGAAAGTATCCTTGTTTGCGTTAGGTTAAAATATTTGTAGTACCTATATTGTGATCTTTATAGATTTACCACAAATTATCTGCGATAAATTATTTTACGTATAGGTTATACAGACTACAGAATACGACCTATCTATGATGTTAATATACGATAACAATGAGTATATTTTTATATTTATTTCATATCTTAAAAGTGATTTCAACAAATAATTTGCCTCGGTAATAAGGTAATATTGTGGTAATATTTTTTCCAGGGATGGGGCAAGTGCCCTGTCCCCCCAATGGGCGCCCATGCGGACGGTTATACGGTACTATAGTAACGTTGGTACCTACATAAATAACATAATATTTTTTATGCATATTATATGGTATGTCGGTATAATATAATATACTTAGAGTGTACACATTATATATTCATCATGAGCGAGTTTAATAAAATAATTCTAGATGAAAGGTATGTAAATTAAATTTGTTAATGATAAAACATCGGAGTTAATTACTTAATCTACTGTTTTCTTTAATGTGCATTGTGCTTAGGAGTGAACGTGCTATAAGAGAGATGAACTATTATTTTTCAATAGTTAAAGAAACCCAGTTAAACGATCACCAAGACGAAGATTTACCCGAGAATTATTATCACTTACACTTATTAAGATGTGCCGAGTCTGTAGAACCCGTTCCGTTGCAAAAGTCGTGGATAAAGAATATAGTTAAAGTACCTATAATAAACTTAATTTTTTCGGGCAATTATAAAATTTCATAAAATATTGTAAATTCCTCTAAAAAAGTTTTGCTAACGTAATAAACTTACGTACATTTCTTTAAAACATACGATAAGTGGTACACTTATGTTAATTATCCTAAAAAATATTAGAGATAGGAACATTGAATTGGATTTTTATATTATACCACCAGTATAATAATCCACATAAATATATTTATATATTTCTATATATAATATTCAATAATTGATTACTTTGTTAGAAATCAAGGTCAGTGCGTTGGAAGAAAAACAACATTTTGGAAATTTTGATTGAGGAAATCAAAGCCCACTACATTATCAATGATAAGCAGTTTTACGTTGATAATATTATATTACCGATTCCGAACTTAAAAAATGAACCCAAAAATATGCTTACAAAACCACTAACTAGAGCGTGAGTTATTATCATTGTTTTTTGTTAATTCAACTTTAAAAGGTAATATTTTAAATTTTGCAGTCTAGGAGGAAAAACCGAAAATTATCCGTTATTTTTAAAAATTAAAAAGCTCTTAGAAAAGCGTCTAAACATACATCATCATCCGACATTAATCAAGATCCGATATCTTAAAAAGCACAGGGTGTCTGCGACAATAATTGATGTAGATATATTTAGATAGGCTGTATATTTTTCATTACCATAGGATCACTGTAATAGATAAAATTTTTAGATTTCGGATTATTTTTTTTAGATTTAACAACATTTATCAAGACCTTGGTGGTGTAATAACAGTTTTAGAATACAACTTCCAAGAACGATGCTCAGATTTGTATATAATATTTTTTAACCATCAAAATGTCTACAGTAATAATCTATTATAAATTCTTCTTTATTTGACTTGATTAAAATATAATAAAATGTTTAATAAACGTTAAATCTTAAATCTTAAATATATTATTTTAAAACATAATATATGAATATTCAACATATTATTGTAATAGTGATGAATTATGACTGATAAGAGAATAGTGATTATCACAAACCGCAACGAAGTATAAGGTCTATGATAATATCGTACAATTTATCTTAATAATATAAATACCTATATAATATTGAACGTAAATAATTATTAATTGTTACAATGTAATACATTATTATTACTTGTATGCCAATTGGCTATGTATACATATTACATACAAGCTTATCGTTGGGTTAATCGACTGTTCTGTGATAGTACGTCTTAGACTCTTAGTTGAGTAAATTTCATGATCCTTTATTCCACTCTCGATTATCCTTTGTACGATGGATCAGTTATACCTGATGACCAATTAATATATTTATATTATAGTGATTTTAAGACAAGCGATTGAAGTGCCCACTTCTGGCATTTACATCTTATTCAAAATTTCGTAGTTACTGTCATTATAACTTATATTAATATTTTTTTTTTATTAGACTTGGTACAAAAATGGTAAGCCTAATAATTTTTGGTTTTGTGGACTTTTTTTTACTCAAACATTTCTTACTGGAGCTATGCAAAATTTCGCTCGTCGCTACACTATACCTATAGATCAATTGTGTTTTGATTTTGAAATACAACATTCTGATCGAATAAATGCAATTCCCGAAGATGGAGTTTATTGTTATGGTTTATTTGTTGATGGTGCTGGTTGGGATAGATATAGGTATGTTCATATTAAATCTTTAATTTTAATATATATCCTTATAAATATTATTTTACGTTTACCTTTATGCAATTTATGCAATTGTTGTGGTGTATTTTATTCTAGAACTGTATAATAAATAGTAATTGATAATTAATACTCAATAATCTATAGTTTAATATAATAATACAATTTAATGTACAAATGATGATTAACACAATTAAATTTAATAATGTATTGCGTTTTACTAAAATATATTTGTTTTCATTATAGCATGGTACTGGAGGAACCGTTCCCAAAAGTATTAACAGACGTGTTACCATTAGTATGGTTCATACCTACGAGAAAAAACAAAATAAAGGAAAAAAATAAATATGTATGTCCTGTGTATAAGATTTCAGAGAGAAAAGGTATATTATCTACAACTGGTAATTCCACCAATTATGTTCTTCCAATCCTTCTAGACACCAATAAAAAGGCCTCTCATTGGGTATACCGCGGAGTAGCACTACTCTGCCAATTGATTGATTAAAACAGTATAATTTCACTTAAAGTGATGTTTATTAATGTCTAATATTTCATTATTTGATGATATACTAAATAAATAAATATAATAATAAACTAATGATTTATTTACCATAATTTCTACTTTAAATACCATCAAATACAGTTATTGGCGTTTTACATCAGTGGCTATAATAATAATATAATTAACATTAGCTACATTTACTTGAAATACATTTTAATTGGTATAAAATATAAAAAGCACAAGCTATGTTAATTTGTAAAATGTTTATGAATGTTTAAAAGACTCATACAATGTGATAACTCCATGATAATATTGTTTAATAATTCCTTAATACGTAATAAAGCATAACAATGTATTGTTGATCAGAATTCAGAATATAAATGCAAATAATTTAAAAATGAATGAAGCACATCATAGCTATTTGTTTATTATGATATTTGAACTATACATTTTTATAACGAGTTAACTGTCTAACAGTGGTTAGCAAGTTTGTACTTATATTTGCGCCACCAGAAATTTTTTTTTATATATATTTATAATTTTCATTTTCAAAGGTCAACATTTGTTTATTTCACAAGTTATACAAAATTATAATTATTGTAGTACAATTTTTTTTTTTATTACTATTAATAATTATATATCTACGTCATTATTGCCTATGTTGTAGAATCCGTGAATTAAATTCGCAGGTATTCTATGTACATTGCTATGGTCTAATATTATATTTATCGATAGCTAATATCATAAAACAAGTAGGTACCTAAATCCATGACAAATTAGATAGGTAAGTATCATCACAGTTTTTTGATACACATCCCCTGTTTAAATATTTCCTCACTTTGCCTTTATCGTAGTTCCCGCTTTTTATTGGCTGATATTATTATTGTTGTGTAAATACAAAATGTTCTCAATTCATTGAATATCCACAGAATAATCAAAATAAAAAAATTATCATTTTGTGGTAGATCTATGAAAAAAAATGTTATCATCATAATTCGTAAATTGCTACCTACCTAATTTATTCTGTGTACCTACTTAACTATTAACTAATTAACCTAATTAACGAAAAATAGATCCTATGTCTTCATATACTAATAAACTGTTTAAATATAATCTATTTATAAATTATTTGTAAACAATAATATACGTTATTCTTATGATTATGTGTTTTACTTAAATAAGATAACCTTGATCTCTAATATTTATATTGCACACCTCAGTCGAGTCCCTGAAACCTCGTTAATAAATACATAACTTGACCAGTAGGGAATGCAAGGTCCGCTAGCACCCGGTGAGGAGAGGACGTTACAGATATATCTCGACATGAAAAATTCCCACTCTCTTGTAGCAGAACACGCACGTCCATTACGATAGAACTGATCGAATTTTCTACAGGTAAGTGAACTTTGACTTTTACGGGAGATGTCGGCTGGTATTTTTCTTGATTTTGATTCGATTTTGACAATTTTATTTTTCCTAATCTATCTTTAAGCCTATCTATATCTGTTTCATTATCAATAGATATCGACTAAATTATGCTGGAGATAATTTATTTTCACTTTGACAAGTGATGTTATTTGAGATTGACTAAATATATTTTCTAATGATTTATTCATTTAGTAACTAGCAGCACTAGCTAGTAACTCTTAATGCAGTGAAGTTTTATGTACGCTTGTTCAAAATTTAATGAATTTAATGTAGTTTTAGGTAAGTTGTTTATATGTTCACATGAATCGTTGTTTAATTTCATCTAGTCAAACAATCAAAAGGTGAACTCGGGAAAAGATGATCTAAATTTACAAAAAAATATGACTAATTTTTTTAATTGATTTATAAATTGCCAAGTTGACACAACTTACCAATTTTGAACTTATTGCAGATTGAACTTGAAATTTACAATTCACTATAAGGCGGCAACCATGTAGAATGTTTTCTCGCAACTAAATAAATACAATTTAGCTCTTTATTCAATTCTATGCGCAACGTGGATCATCCGGTAAATAAGGATTATATAATCCTTCCGATCAGATATACGCGACAAAATAGGTTTTATTTTATACGTCATTACTCATTCTGTATAACTTTTAAGACTGTTTATTGAGCGTTTAATTGATCTAAATAATAATCAAACGTTACCGCTATATTGCGGGTATATAGTATAAAATGTGAAATATTTGCCATAGTAAACGAACAAACAAAAAGAAAATAAAACTGATTTTATTTGTTTAATATAATGCTGACGTGTGACTCAACACACGAGGTAAGATAAGATAAATATAGATAAAATTGCATACATAATAAATTAATGTATAACATGCAATTAATATTAAAAAAAAAAAAAAAAATAGAAAAAATAGTAGTCTTGAAATGGTTTAAATTATGTAAGCAAAAAATATTTACAATAATTTTTTAGATGAACTATATTTTACATAATTATTAGTATGCAAAAATGATTTATTTTTGAAGCATTATATATTATATCTATGTATATATTATTCATAGCTTAGATAAAAATTACAAATTTACGACGGCGCTTTGGGTATGCAATTTAAGGTCATTATTTTGTTGTATTACTTATTAATACTATAATATTATCCATAATCAATGGTAATACTGCAGTATTATGTATACAATAATAAATAATAATATGTATATAATATTAAATACTAAAATAATTATTTCAATATATTTATGGTAGTACCTAGTATAATATATACTATATACTACAGACATACCTAGACTCTGACTCATACGAACACGTCTTTAAAATGAGTATGTAAACATATAATATAATTATGTGCTTTATTTAATTAACTATAGAGTAAAATACATAAACGTATAAAATATTTAGTTAAAATAAAAAAAATATCAAATATGCAAATACATTAATAGTAAAATAATCAATTTTTTTTTGAATGTTTAAATCTCCGGTCGGCACAAGCGTCTATATTGTCTATAACATAGATTCTTAACCTTTTTTTGGGCTATGAATTTCTTTAAAGTATAAAGTATAATCACGGACCCCTTACCAAAATAAATAAAAATATATATAAATAAATACAAGTAGTTTTTAACGCAGAGTATAGATATAACAGTAAATGTCTGCTGCAAGCATACATACGTTTTGTTTAGTATAATTTAACAAGACAAGAACTATCGGATATATGCAGTGTTGACTACGATGAGTTAAATGTCCATCCTTACAAGATTGATGGTAATCACGTCAGTTAAAATGTTTATCATATATTATAAGTACTATTATAAATAAATAAAAGATCCTGAATGAGAGGAGGGAAAATAATGCTTATTTAGATCTTCTTCATACGACTTAAAATCGGAGAAAAAAAGTTAATATAACAAATATACTGTAAATCACTAAATTATAAACGTTTTAATGACAATAATAGTTATTTTTACTAAAAAATATAGATTTCAAACAATAAGTAGAATTTTGGTTAAAAATTTATAAATTAACTTCTGCAGAAAGGTCCAAATAATAGTTATATATCTCTTAAAAATATCGAGGAATGCAATTGGGTCTTTTTGCACACCCGAAATTACATCTATTGACTAAACTATAATGAAAATGAAAATGTTATATTTTTATAATATTACTTTAAAAAAAAAATTCAATTTTGACTTACTCCATCGAGTATAATTTTATTCTGATTATGAATTGATAACATGAGTTGCTATGGACCTATTTATAATATATGACTACTATGACTAAAACTTTACCAGGATTGGTGTATCGAAAATAATTTATCCTTAAACCTAAAAAATGTTTAAATATTTAAATTTTTGTAAAAAAAATTTCTGTCCTTATTAATTATAATTAAAATGATGTATAAATAAAATAAATATAGTTAATGCAGTAAAATATCTTGGTATTAATTTTGATTCAAAATTATCGTTTATTAATCATGTTTACTTCACAAGAAACTAGAATTTATTAAAACGGATATGTAGAGGCTTCTAGGACGAGACTTCTCTTAAATTATTATATTGTTAATGGTTCACTCACAGTTAGAATATGAATCTTTCACGTGGGTCTCAAAAATCTTTATGAAAATTACGTATTTTATAGTATGATAATAATATTTATAATTACTAGAATACAAAAATAATTTCTTTAGGTTTCTATAATTTAAATGTCATGTCGAAAGAATTTTACACTTAGAGTATACAGATATTATGATGTTATGATTTTTTAATTTACCAAAATTTAAAGTTGTATTTAATAAAAACGAATCAAAATTCCTATTTAAATTATTAAATACATATTATTGCTCTGAATTATTAGGATATATTAATTTTAAAATAAATATAATAGGATCTCCGTGATAAATCTTTGTTTTATTTGAAAAACATTACAAAAATTTACCTATTCAATTCTCCGTGTAATGTCTTACTATTCGTAGATAACAGTAAAAAAGATTTTGATTTCTTCGATTTACCTTTAAACAAAAATTCATTATAATTTTATTTATTCCCATAGTTTAATATTGAAATTTTTATACTTAACTTATTGTTTGTCATTATTCACGTATTATCATATGTTGCGTATATCTTTACTTATATTATGTTTTAATTTAAAATCATTTTTTATAAATCTATGCATTAAATATCAAAAACTGTTAGTATTACGCTGTACTACACTGTCTGTTTAAAATTGAAATTGGAACTATATTCCGTAGAATAAAGATTATTGTAATTATTATATTATATCATTACAAATAATACTTTACCTAGGTACTTTGTACTGTAATAAAATCGCGAATGATTTATACTATGACAAATAAATGATGGTGATTTGTTATTAATTTATACAGTGAATTTAGTACGCAAAGATTGACCTTGCGTATAATCGATGCAAAAAATAAATTTATTTATACTTATTTATTATTCATATTAGCTTAGGTATATGTTGTTAGCTTTTACATATGTTCAAATTGGAGTGGTGGTTATACATACATATGGTGTTTATGGGGAGAAAACAAACGCTAATATTGAAGACGGTTTTGGACGGAAATGTTAGAATTGTGTTACCAGCTAACCGAGTTTGATGTGCATTCGTGGATTTGAAATTCTCCATGGCGTGTATTTTCATAATCTCTTTATATTTTTGATATATACGTAATTAAAAATTTAAAGAAAAAAGAATTTTTAGCAAATTTTTAATACTAAATACTAACCTATAATAATTGGCAAGACATGGCTATTATAGAGTAATATTTATTTACTATAAAATATAGTGTATCTGTAGGTAAAAAATACTTAATTATTTCAGAGGGACTCAAGTTCTCCTAAGCATCCATCCAACTATTTGCGCGAAAGTCCCTGTGACGCCTTTAACGATATAATTTATTATTATAGTTTGTATTAACCACAGTTTACGATAAAATAGTACCTATATACTTACTGTTGGTTTTAAAATATTATTAATGAGTTATGAATACATTTAGCTATGTAAAATATTACATATGAATTAAGAATTATTGAAAATTAAATAGAAATCACTGTTGCATACCAATGTACGAGTATATGTATGTGTACTATATAATATTAAATATTTATTAAAATGGGGTACGTAAATAGCAACTATTAATCTCACGGGTACAAACACACACAAACAAACACGCTTATATAAATATATATGTATATAGCATTTATTATAAAATGCGATGTTTATCTATACTAATTGGAAGTTTGCCCCCCTCGCTATACTCTGTACCGGATTCGATTTTATCCGGAATAAATCGCAAGCCTTCAGTGCACCATATTAATATATTATAATACATTAGTGTTATATATATGTATAAACGAGATAAGAAAGTATGAGAAGGCATGTAAAATAATAATTATGTATTATTATACTCGCAAATTTTATACTCTTACACTGCACTTAATAATAATTAAATAATAATGTTATTATGCGTATCCGAGAGCAAAAGACATTGTGTTCATAACACACGCATGTAAATAACGTACCGCCAATATAATGACGTGAAACAGACGCATTGTAATAATAATAATAATAATAGTATACGTCCCACGCCGCGCATAACACGACTTTTTACTACAACAAGCAGCAGCAGACGGAGTGCATCAAGTGCAAGTGCGTTTATCGACCGGTGCAGGTGCAAGCTGCCACAGATGTGTAATACCTACGTGTATTATAATATGTGTACACATGCATATGTATATAACAGACGTGAGTCCCCCAAGGGCGCTACTGTATGGAAATCGACGGCTCACGGGCAACAAATTACGTTTCGATCCGCGACTTGTCGTTGTAGGTATATTATTCGCCCGTTTTCCTACACTACACATCGAACACTGTGTACCCGCAATATGTAAATGATAATATATGATATAGTATGAACGTAATATATCATGCACGACGCGCGTACGTGCAGTGTAATGTAATGCGTAGGTGATCGGGGACGAGTGTGTTTAATACTGGAGCGCGGGTAAATGGGTTAACGTATATGCGTTAACTGGATGCGGCTGGACTTGTTCTGGGTACCGGGTGAAATATTGTTTTTGGCAATCATTTTTTTTTTTACATAATTTACTCATTTCAAAAATATGCTTTAAGATTCTGAGCGGAGCAGATGAATGTATTGGTAATACCAATTTGGTATTGAGTACATATACATTTATCTATGTGTCCCATGTCTTATCGAACCTATATTATCTAACCTGTTTCGTAAATATAAACAATAATGGCCCGGGCTAAAGAATGCGCGGGCCATTATCATTTATATTTAAAAGTTGATAACTTGAAAACCACTCGTTTGAAATTTGATTTCAATACCTTAACATTTAAGAGCAAAACATTTCTGCCCAACAATTTATAGAAAAAAAAAGAGTGTTTCCATTTGAACAACAAAAGTTTGTATCGTCATTTTCCACAAAACCATCCTTAGGTGGTTCAAAAAATCTCACGTATTCGAAAAAACGGCCATTATGTGTACTTAAAAATTCCAAAAGTTAGATTTTGAATAATTCCATTATTAAAGAAAAAGTGGATGGGAATCCTTAGTGAATTATCCTGTATAGTATATTAGTATATTATGTATGCGGTATAATTTAATTATAAAAATATATTTTTCAGAAGCTGGAATATAGTTTTTAAATACTATTAAAGTCCACTTATATACTTCTATAATGTCCCTACGTGGATAAAACTGTGGAAGAATCAAGAATATGATATATGTATATATTATTAAGCAGGCATGTCGTATATGTATATAAATACTACTCATTGTAGACGTGATAAGGACTTCTATATAGGAAACGGCAGAGTTAGAGATATATAAACTATAGTCTATAGAGATGATGTGTGTTTGAAAAAGAGAGAAATACATTTATTATTATTATTATTATTATTATTAGGCGTATTACACGCATGTACGTGTTATGTTATGTAGGTGTACTGAGCAGATTTATATCGCGCGAGCTCACACATTTGTCGTTATATATTATATTGTCAATGTATATATGTAATAATATATTACAGTTTGCTTGGAGGTGGGCGATCGTCCGTCGATTGTCAATTCAAATCCGATTATGGGGTACGACATACATAATTTAATCGATTAATCTATGTATCGTAATAGTAATTATTATCTATAATATCAATCTAGTTGAATTGTAATAAAATATAGTTCGAAAGACGAGACTGAAATTCGAATTTTTAGTTTTTTTGCTTACAATTGTGCATACCGACCCTTTACAAAAATGTCTAGATGACTGTATCGCACGTACATAATTACAAATAATTTTATTTTAATGTTTTCAATGGCATGTTCGCCGTATTTTCGAATTGAGTGGAATTGAAATTAAAATATGCAAACATTATTTCACTCAAAAGTTAAAATGATCGATGCGTATTAAAATAATATATAGTAATTATTCTACATTAGTAAATTTCCGGGAAAAAATAATACGTTCTCAATTATATGAAATTAAAATAAATACCTAAAAATCGTTAAAATACGTTAAAAATGTATTTGAAAAAGCACTTCAAACGGTATAATTAAGTACGTGTAACAATAAATTAATCAAAATGATGTCCAACCTAAATGCACAGTTAAAACAAATCAGAATGTTTATCATAAATAAATAATAGTAATGGTCATGCCGTAGTGATGAATGACGATACTGCGTTGTTTACCGGTCGAGTACAGTAAGTTCATGATATTATTATTGCATAAACTTTGGATCCAAGATTTATGTGTAAAAGTGCATAAAACATGAGCATTCTATACAGATGCACACAAGTGCAAATAAAATTAATATTTACATTATAGGTAGGGTAATAAACCCAAAAATAATATTATTATTATTTGTTAAATTGTCTGAATGTAAGTTATGTTATCAAAACAATGTATAAAATGTCGAAATGTTTAATAGAATTTAATTAAAGTTGTGTACCTATACTTTAAAATTAGGTATACTTCTACTATATGAATATATGATAAACAATATGAAATATTTTAACAAATTCTCGTCTGTTCTAATAAAATATATTTACAAAATATGCAGCTCGTACATGTAATCATCCAGAAATGTGGAATTGGTATATGCATTATTTTTTCTGAAGTATGTAAAAATATGATATAAAAAAATTCGACATTTACGACGAGCACTGAACCGTCGAGATTGCTAATCAAAATGATTTTACGATATCATACGTCAGTTAATATATTACAATAAAAGGAATTTCGAATTCGCATTAAATCCGGAACATCTATGATGATGATAATAATAATAATAATAATAATATACTAGCCGTGTCGTCGGCGATAGAAAACACGTTCATAGAAAATAATATATTTTTATACGTTATTATTATTTTACCATAGTATATTATAATTACATATTTACACGTATGTTACACGTATCACGAAACGCACCAAACGACGATTTTCAGGCTTAAAGATTGAAATCGAAAATAACAGAAACACGTAATGATATTTTAGTCATGCGTACGCGCGATATAATACGTACACTATCATAATATACAATGTATATAGTACATTTTATGTATAATAATGATCGTCGTTTCTTCTGAAAAAAACGCGCGTCGTTATTAAAGACCGCGGCAATATATAATATTATTATAATCTACATAACTCTGCACCTGGGCCACGCGGTCCATATACCCGGTAGTCCCGAAACTTCCACTCACAGTTTTATACGCCATATGTATAATTTTTTTTTTTTCATCTTCAAACTATTAAGATATATACTTAAACCTCGCTGGTACACCGGACGAGATCGAAAACGTATAATTTCCACCGACGGTCTAATTACTCCCACGTTTACATTTGACCGAAGAACTACCGGACTGTGTGTGTTTTTTTTTCTGTCGAATCGTGCACGATCACTGCACACGCCCGCGGATAACTGCCACACATACAGAGTGGTCCACCAAATATGCTCACTCCCGTTTATCTTGTGATCGCTCATAAATTTTAATTCTGATTATTGTTTTGGGATTTTGAATCATGCTTTAAAAGTCTAGAATTCAGTACATTTCCTGTTGTGATACAAACTCGATTGCTTTATTGCCTTTGATAAAATGATAATTGTAAATTTAACCAGCTTTCATATTATACATACCAATAAATTGAGTATTTAAATAGTTGTGTATACGAGTACACTGCAGTACGCACATGTAGGTACTTTTAATCTTTGTTATAAATACAAATCCGTAGATCCCAGTTTGAGAATGGCTGTTTTGAACTTAAATTATTATTATCCTTCGCGTAGACTATAGATTGATTGAGTTCAATAAAACTCAAAAACAATTCATTCGAATTTTTTTATTTAAAAACGGATTTACATTTTTTTTCATAAATCGCTGCTTAACAATTCACAGTAAAAAGCTAACTGTTGTTTAAAAAAAAAAAACCGTATCACCGTACAAGAGTATACATACAACCTCCTTAGTATCAAGAAATTCAAGCAATTGAAAATATTCCGACTTAACGTAAAGTTTTTAAAAACTAAAAAAAAAAAAAAAAATCTAATTTGAATAAATACATAACTTCTCTTCTGAGTTTATACACCATTATCACGTCCAATCTTCCTCCAGTTTTCACTTTTCACTAACCAACGATCGTCTTCTTAAACCTGACTTTCTGATTATTCTATAAAGCTTTCACGCCTTTCCTAGAAGGTATTCGATTAAATACGGATGTGGAGGAGTGATGGCGGGAGGCGAGCACTCTCGGTAAATCACTCTGTATAGTGTACGATATGAGTCTGTCCGGCAGTCGTGTCATGTATGTTTATTGTCTGTACGAAACGGCGATAATAATATTATAGTAGTCGACGAGGTGCAGGACTACTGCTGCTATACAGCACACCAGCATTGGGTGTACACGAACTATATATACGTACATATGCTATAATTTATCCTACGTATACTCGGTATCGCTGTAGAATTTATATAACCATAACCACAGTAATACCGACGCATTCGTGGTTTTTCTCCGCATATTATATTCTTTGACAAGCCTCCGGAGCCCGAAAACACTTAACACAGCATGTTGTGGGAGGAGACGTTCGCCTCGCGCTCCAGACTTTTTCATTCCGACACATTAAAAGAAATTACAGGCTACGTGCAACCAGTATACCTACGTAGATGTATATTATGCTTATTATATATAAATATGTATAAATATATATAGGTGTACTCGGTATATGTTTGCAAATCAACCGCCGCCCCCGACAACATTGACGGCGTGTGTATTCATAGGTATACGGACCACTGACAAAACACTGTAACTATACTTGTAAACTATATACACGATCGGTGGAGGATGGGTTAGGTTATTCAATATATTTTTTAAGTTATCAATAATATCATACGATTACTCGATTTCTGCCGTAGACGATCTGTATGAATCATATTGCTGAGAATAACAGTGGTTATAACTGCGATTTTTTGATTTGATAATAATTATTGTAAAAACCATTATTAAAAGCAAAAAATTGAATTGAATTTTATATTTATTTATATTCCTGGTAATAATAATTGATTTTTCTTCTTGCGACGGGGCACAACGACTTCAACACTTAATTTTGCATGCTTGAGAAAATATATTCATTTTTTACTTACTCGTGAAGCTATATAATGGATATATCCATTAAATTTATTAGTTATTATATTAATATAGTATTTTATGAGAAATCAAATATTTACTCGTATAAATTTCATCTGTAAAACCTCATTAATACTTATTTTCACAGTATCCCTTTACTCATCACCATTTCACCCGCAATTCAAAATCAGGTTAAATAATTTTAGGATTTAATAATCTATTTATTTTTAAAATATGCGTATTTTCGGTTAAAAGTTTATAAATATATAGGTATATTTTTCTTTTAACTTTTACAGAAAAACTTCTCAGCACTCAACATACAAGATACACACATAATAGGTTACTCTAAATGAAATGTTATATGCGAAAATATGATTTGGGTACAGTTTGTATAAAATAATGAAAGTGATCAAATTTAGTTGCAGTAAGTATATATAATATATGACATTAGTTTTAAAAATGGAACAGTTTAGTGATGACCACTAGAGGGCTAGTAGAACATAATATAGTTGCTGGCGAAATGTAAATATAATATAGGTATAACCTATATGTCAATATGTGTTCATGAATAATTGCAAAAAAATAAGAATTTTTGTTTTTCCCGTTTTTTTGATGGATTTAACGCATAGATTGGTTTCGTGGGGAATGAGTTTTTTTTTTAATTTTTCTAACGCGCCGTGACAATGTAACCGGTCACTCGTTGATCGGACTCGGATAATTTTCACACCCAGACCAGTTTTTTGGTTTTGTACGTAAGAAACATTCGGTATCATATTATACTGTATATATAATTGAAATTTTAACCCAACGGCGCAGAGATATCATTTTATATTTATATATATATATATATATATATATATATATGTGTGTGTGTGTATAAAACGGGCGCGTCGCGTCAAACATATTTTATATACTATTCTCTGAATCGATCAACCATTTTATGTATGCAGGGTATATTTATCGATGTACTTACAATATTTAACAATTTAATAAAAATTCAAGTCCTGTGGTTTTTTTTTCGAACGTTTAATTTTTTAGGATCTTAAAAATACATTTTATCTTGCACGGTTGCACTGCGGGTTTCCATTAAAAAATATGAAATAACTTGACTTGACCTAACCTTTTTTGGTATTTTGTTTTATGGACATAATAATAAGTCTCATATTTATGTCCAATTAAACTAATTAGTTTATAATAATAGCTGTATAATAAAATATAATTATGCTGGATTTTCTAAGAATTACACACGATTAAGACGTATTTTAATAATATATATTATACTGTACAAACCCAACTATTCTTTTTAAATCGCACTTTAGTTCATATATCTCTATAATCAATTTTTTGGTTGAATATAAATTTAAAACATGTTAACTATTATTATATATAATGTAATGCAAATTGATTATCATTATATTGGATTGTTAAACAGTTTATCTATGATTGTTTGCGATTCTTATCGCTACAGCTAAGTACCTACCTCGTGCATGTGTGTAAGATATTTCAGATATATTTTGCATTTTATGTGTTTTATTATTATAATAGTAATTTTAATGCTTTGTAAACAGAAAAAGATTGTTCTACACACACGCACACATACACACACTATGACTATATAATATGTAAAATTATTCATGTATTCATTATGTTATATTGTAACATTAGCATTCTAAAATATTTCAAAGAAAATGTTGTACATTCCATAATTTAATTTTAAGTAATCGATTTAAATTCAATTTATAAAAAATAAATAAATAAATACGTAATGATTTTTAATTCGCGTACGCTATATATTGTGCACATTAAAATAATATTGTAATAAGTAATAACTATACGTTACACATGACGTATAACACTATAACCTAACGCGCATAAAACGTGCGCGGCGGTGAAAAAGTATATCGTGAAAATTCGGTATTTTCAACAATATCATTTGTACGGAGTCGCGAGCGTCTTGCATTGTGTGTGATGTATAGCCGCCACTGAACATTACAGTGGCCTTGACGCGAAAACCACGAGAACATGTCACTTTTTTGATAATATTATTTAATGTATACACTGCAGTGTTCAGTGACGATCATATATCATATACAATTCAGGACGCTCATGATTCCGTTCAAATAACACTACGAGTATGTGCACGCGCGTACAGCTGCAGTGTTTCGGCGAAAACAATTTGTTTATTTGGTCAGCACTTTATCAATGCAATTGGCCTACCACCCGTGTTTACTGATACGTTTGTAGTAGATATCTGCAATTATAAAACGGCATAATAAAGTATTTGATTAATTCGTTATGAGTACGTAGTCACGTAGGCAATGTGATTTGCCAGGCATTTTCATCTCCATGCTTTCCTTTAATAATTAATTTAAACGAATTCTGATTGTTGAAAGTTTAAAACATATACGTACATACTAGTAGATGCTTAAATTTTTCATAGAAATTAGCGATTGATTTTTAAACGAAAATCACCCTACTTTCCTATGCTATTAATTAGCTGACTAGTGACTACTTAATCCGATTGGCAATATTACATATATTTTTTTATTTTTAAAGACTATATATAACTTTTGGTTTATAACATTTTAATAACTCAGAAACTACTCGAATTTTGATTCATACATATTGACGTTTTTACCAAAGTAATATCCTTAGTGATTAATGATTACTGTAAAAAATGTTGATTTTCATCTAAAAAAATAAAGTTTGTATCGTTACAGGACACTTTTAAATTTATATAAAAAAATCTAAACAACTAAAACTATGTTCCTACGTATACTTAAAAATACCAAAAAATCACATTGAAATCTTCTATCCGTCTAATTTCTATCCAAGCACGCAATCCCCGTTACTCTTACATCCACTCAAGCTCCTTCCCACCGTTCAGCGGCCTCGGCTCCGAACACAAAGTCTGCAGCAAAAGCAAACACAATGACAGTCGCCGCAGCATTTCACATATACCGCATATGCGGTCACGATAATATGTGTCCCGCGAATTACTAAACGCGTGTAACGGTAGGCATATACCATGTATACATAATATACGGCCATATAGGTATCTGTAATGTGTGTATATGGATTACAATCGGGCGCGTTGGTGCAGAGAAGACGCTAATTAAACTCCGCGGCGTGATATGGCAGTTGCATCGCGGTACTTATCACAGGTATCACCAACCTATGTATAATAATAATAATAATAATATTATTATGTGTGCGACCTTTTTCGCCAGCCTCTCGCTCGCGCGTTGGCGAAGTCCGGGCCGATTGATACAGTGCGCGCGCGACACTTATCACCATGCTCCGCGGGAGAATCGGGTGTCAGGTCGTCGTGACCGCTGCCGCGGTATACAACGGGCGTCTATTACATATACATATATATATAAATACCTATACATATGCGATAAGGCCACTGATGGGTCACCGCAGATACCGCGCCCTGTTGTGTGTACCCGTAAGTCTATATACGAGCCAAGGACAATCGTATCGTTGCAGCCGCGCACGACTCTGGCAAAGTCGTCGGCGGAGGAGAAACGCAGACGGATGGACGGACGGACTGAATGAGATAGAGTGAGAGAGAGAGAGAGTTGGGGGATATGATAATATATATATTTATACGATACAACTTGGCGGGGAGATGAAAACGGAGAAAAGTCATCGACACGAAGACGTTGAGCGGCGGCGCGACGAAATATCGTCACGGCGGCCCGAAGACGTTTTTTTTATTCATGATTTTAATTCTCGTCTCTCGAAATCGACGCGATCGACTGCAACGGGGGTGGGTACCTAAGGATTAAACGTATAAGGATTTCATCGCATATCGTGTTAAATGTTATTAACTTAACAGTCACACTTGGCGTGTGGTCGCTGCAACGTCCCCTCGCGTATTACGATTATTACAAGTTACACAAAGTACTTCATATATGAACTATACGCCACCCGCTGTTTTTCACACAAATACGTAAACGACGACAAATCGGTAATGACGAATGGATTTGAAAGAAAATATATCATTGTTGTGTGATCGAAAATTCCCCCGCGTGAATACAACAGACGCACTACGTAGGTAGGTACACCGTAATAAAGTGATAATACACTAAACGCGCGGATATATAGGTCATATGTATAGGTAGGTGCGTGTTATTGACATACTTAGAAAAAAATAAATACTCGTTGTCACGGGTTTTCAAAATTTAAGAAAAACATTTTTTCGTTGTTAAGTCGATACTCCAGATACCTACGCGCATGTTTGCATAATTATATCCCATATAATAATATATTGGTAATTACACATGAGCCGGATTTCGATTAAACGGTATTATATAATATTAAAGTACATGACTGCACCGCGAACGTTGTTGGACGGATTATTTTTAAAGCTGATTATCAACATTGTATGTATATAATGCACGCATGTAACCGGCGACTAAATATATATTATTTAATAGTAATGTAATATATTATTATATACAGTGTATATGGTACGCGCACGTGGATGTACTTATATGTAATATAATATTATTATCCTTCCCAAAAACCATATTATACAGTGTTCATAATTTAACACAGCCGGTTAAACAATTAAAATAGAAACAAGAAATATACATTGGTAAGTACAACGAAAACGCATTATGAAAAATACACGCAATAATAATTGAAAAATGTAAGCTAGTGAGTACCGCTATGCTGAAAATTAGGTGTAGAGTTGATCACTGTTATGAATGTATTAAATTTGAATTCAATAATTTATTATTGTACACGAAAAAAGATTCTGAGTAGAGATAGTCTGTCAGCCTATATCACTGGCTACATTTCTTGATATAAATATAGCTGTTGAAATAATTTATATCAATTTTAATATTACTGTAGGCTGATATAATTTTTTCTAAAGATATTACATTTATTATATTATTATTGAATCAAACTTAACTTGTCGCGAAGGAAAAATGTCTCTTTTTACAAAAAAAAAAAAAAAATAAAATAATAGTATAAGCAATATACGAATATGCCAGTATAGGGGCCTACAAAACAGACATTAATAATGAGTACCGACGGGTGATAAAAAAAAATATTTTTAACTTATTCACATAAAAAAACCTAATTTTAGTTAATTAAATGAGTTTTAAATATTAATTTATACATTTTTTTTTTAAAAATTACAATTAAATTATGTACAATGTACAGTATTATAATAAAAATAAGTTGTATAATTCATCAAATTTAATTTGAATATCTCATTTAATACACACTCTCAAAGTATAAAAGAAATAGTAAAGGAGTTTCGTCCCTTTTCCCCTTCTCCTCAATTCGAATATTAATATTAAGTTGTTATTATGATATAAGTAGGAAAGAGTAAACCATTCGCAATAAGTTACAATAAATCATTGGGATCGAGGAAGTCGTTATAAAAATATAAATAATAATTATTAATCGTTTTCTAAGAAGTCTTAATTTTATGTACCTCATAAAATATCATTAGGTTAGTGGGTGTGTAATATAAGTAATATAATGGCGTATGTATTCATTTAATTTATTTAAATTGATTAAGAACTTCAATATTTTCAATAATATTACTTAAATACTTTAAAAACTATAATTAACTTTCAATAATTAAAATAATTATAATTTTATTAATTATAAAATAATATATTATTAATATATTATTTTATAATATATTTTATTTTATTATATTATAATTTTTTTAATAAATTATAATACTACATAGGTAGGTAATTATTGTATTACATTGTGTTTTCATAATATCACTGATTAAATCAATTGTAATTAATATTTAATAATATATTTCACCTTGTTTGGTAAGTAGGTAGACACTTTTATAACTTCTATTATAGAGAGTAGGTAGTGTATAATAATAATTAATATGAACAGTAAGACTATTTCCAAATATTTTAGAATTTGAACGGAGCAAGGAATATTTATGAGTTGTAGGTACAATACATTAGTTTTCAACTCATTTTTGAGTAGAAAATTTGATTACATTTTCAACATTATTGGTAGTGTTTAATATCAAATTTAATTGGAGTAATACTTTTAAACCATTTTGAAGGGAGGGTGTAAAAATGGGAGCAAAAGAAAAATTAATAAAAATTTTAAAAATTTTAAAGATCTAAATATTTATGGAAAAATAGGAATATTCAATACCTATGCAATACCAGTCGTGAGGAAATCGATATTTTTATTACTGTAAAAATTTACTGTAGATATGTGATATAATCATTAAATATTTATACATAACTTTTTAAATATAATAACAATTTTAAAATACTTAAAATGTAAAATTATTAAAAAATATAATTAAATTTAAATAAAATTCATATGAATTATACATTTTATTTATATTTAAGTAAGAAAATAGAAATTTCTCGAGTAAGTTACTAAATATTAAATTTATGATCGCTATATATTTTAATATAATCATATATAATAATATATCTGCATATTTCGTATACTGTTATAAGTATACCATATGCAATAATGGTTCTTAATATCATCAAAGATATTATTATTTGTTTAAAATATAACATTCAACTTCTTTAAAAAAATAAATTGATCATATAAATAGATAATATATTAATCAGACCAGAAAATTTGAAAGCTTGTTAGGTCTACACCCAGGTTCCACCTTCTGAAATAACTAGACAGTAGACATATTAACTTTAAAATATAGAACAGTTAATGACGACTAATCAATCATGATAAACATTATGTCATTGACATACCTTGTTCAATATTCTTATATCAAAACAGTCGATTTATTTAATTACGACACTTATTTTTTTCATTTACTTTTGAAATTTTTATTTTGCAAAATATAATTTAGTTTTTAATACAACACTGATTTCTTTAGCCTAATTGAACGTTATTAAAACGATACATATTATACAGATATTTATATAAATTAAGCTTCAGATTTTCCTAAAACACGACTACAAGAAAATAAGTAGTTAAATAAATTTATGATATTATGAGTAATATTCTAATAATTATGTGCACGTATTAATAACTTTAAACAATTCATAATATTATACCTATTCAGTTAATCTATATAAAGAAATTATTTTTATTTTTCATTAAAAAGAACCTATTATTTAATAATCTTATATTTGTTATATTCATAATAGGATAACAAAGGGAATCACGTGATTAAACGAGAATATTATTACAATATAATTATTTTTATCCAATTTATTTTTACACACACACTGAGCAATAGTCATTGAATTAATCTAATGAATAACGATATAGTCACAGATTAATATGTAGACGAATTGATAATATACATATAAATATATTATAATTATAAAATAATCATTATATAAAATATTTAAAGAAAGTAATATTAAAATTGTTTTATTAGAAAATATTTTGTGCCACTATATAGTATATACGGTTATTTGATTTTTTTCTAGAAAATATTATTTAGAATATACATCTACGTTTTGAGTATTTTTTTTATCTTCCTAACTTATTTAATTTTCGCAATTTTATAGCTTTGAAAAATAAGTGTGCAAGTATCAACAAAGTAAAACAGTGATCTTATATACTCGTACATGATTAGCGAAGATAACAGTTTTTATTATTTATTACTTATTTTTTACTTTAAAAGAACAATGTCTTAGAATAATTGGATTGAATTATCGTATTAACAATAGATTGTATATAGAACCTACGTCTCAATAATGAGAGCAAATTATAAACTCCCTAAAATAGCTGATTTGAATATATTATTTTTATGTGTAATTTTTGTAATGCATTCACTGAAAAATGTAAGCACAGTGCGACAATAGAAATAAGGCAGAAGACTATAATTTATCATTTTGATTTAACCTGCAGATGTCTGTCTCTCAATTTATTTAGAAATTGATTTCCAACCCTAATAATAACAATGCACTGAATTTGAATATAGTTTCTGATAAGAATTTGATTGTGTTGGGTTTTACGTCGATGATAAAGAGGTTTTGAAAAAATATTTTGCTACATTTGATCAAATATAGTATACTATACTCAAATTGAAATTAATCTTAATCTAACCTAACAGTGATCTCAATGGTGATAAATTTAATGACAAGGATAAGACATATACTCAAAACCTACTATGCAGCAAACGTAAAGCCATATCTGTAGGTTTTGTATTACATTTTATGAGTAGTTTTTAGATAACCTGCTGATGTTGATCGTTATTAGTGAATGGAAGTAGGTATTTAATTCAATATAATAATTTAGATGAAGAATATTATACACCAGCTATAATACCTATGCTATTGATTGTTATCTTTAAGCCACGGAATAGTTAACAATATGGTAATTAGTTATTACTTATTAGGTAATAAAATTTAATTTGAAAAAAAACAGCTACAGACAACATGGATTCTTGAAACTCGTTTCTTTAAGTTTTTTTCTTATACATTTTTTTCTTAAGTGAATTTAATATTTTGTCTATTTAAAGCCTAACATTTTTGGTTTTTGGTTAGTGATTAGCAAATTTCGCTAATATATAATGATGACTGCTGCCGTGAAGCATGTCCGAACATTAAAAAAAAAAAAACTGTTATTTTAGTGCGTTAAATTCACAGCGCCAACCGATAACATTTTCATAATATATCACGCGATGAGAGCGTATTAAAAAAATAAATAATATTGTTATTTTACGAGCATTATACCTATTACACGTATAGGTACGAAAATACAGGAAATACGAGTGCCGTATATGATTTTTCTGCGCGGTACATAATAATATAATATATTACGATATTATTATAAGCAGATAAAACGTCATAATAATAATATATATATATACATACATACATACATACATACACACACACACACAAAAATACACATGTATATATAATATATATGAACTCGGTATGTTCTATAGGTTATTCACGTACCTATATATTGTATACTTATACGGTTGCCGCCGTCGCGCGTTTGCGATTTCAAATTGCAAATTGCAATATAGCTCATATACTGCAGCAGCAGCGGAGGATATGTTATTATGTATACGCGCACACGTGTATGGGTTAATATACAATAACAGTGTTTGTGCACAGGACGTCGTCGTGTTATGTGCGCGCACAGGTAGTCGAAAGAATAATGAATGTATCTCGGCTCGGATCTAGACACTCGGGCGGCGCCCCGAGCAATAGGTGAAATATCACCGTCTATTTTTTATTTTCTTCGTAAGATTTTTTTTTTTTTTTTATGTATATCTAATACATAATATTTTTTTATTACAATTTTATTTGAGAGAAAAAAATAATTATAACGCCTGCACAAATCCCACAGCGGCAAATGTGCTCGTTCCTACACGCGGTAGATGTATAGTTACGTATTATATATGCACTATATCTAATACATATATTTATAATATTTATGATAAATATATACATATATGTATACATACATCTATAATATCACGATTAAAATATATTATATTAGACGATCGCGTGAATTCCATGATTTTATATTTTCCCAGGCCTATGTTATATTAGTTCAATGAATTATAATAATATTGTCTGCTACAACTGCAGAATGACTTCGTGCAAAAATATTTTCTGTTTATCAAGCTTCGTAGTGTTAGTGGCATGATTAAAAAACGTTTTGTTAATAAGTGATGTATAATCATTAATCAGTTTCGAATTTTTGAAAATTGTTTATTTACTCAAGGTAAAAAAGGTAAGCAGTGGATATCGTTTTACTGTGCATCAAGTGTCGAGTGGGTCTCTGATATTGTATTAAATAAATTGTGAAAACAATAGGTTAATAAATATCATAACTAAACACTAGACAGTTTTGTGTTTAAATACTGCGTAGGTATACTTTTAATTTTTAGTTTTATCGGATAATTCGAATTACTTTGTTGGTCCTTTCAACTTTTAAGTCAACCAAACTTGACAGTATGAATTCGACTAAATTAATGGATATTTTCGATTGTCTGATAATCTCGAAACAAGAGTTTTACGAATTTGTTTTTTCCAAGTGATGGGGACTCAGTTACACTTATATTTTACAAAAAAACGATTTCAGGCCGTACTCAGAAATCACTATGACGATCTAATAGTTGTCGCGCCGCTGTTCCAAAGACACCCGTTCGTAGTTTGCTTCAAAAATATATTATATAAGAAGTATACACGTGGGGGGGGGGGAGTTCTGTCAAGCGTTAAATGTCATTAAATTTTGGTATACGAGATAAACGATGGTATTGTACAATATATTTTGATAGTGGGATGAACGCACAATATGTACGTACAATAATAATAATATTATGTATTATAATATTATATTATACAAAATAATAGAACGTAGCGCGATCGATATACGACCGAGGCGGCGGTGTGCGAGCGTGGTATTTACTAATTGGTGTCATGGAGATCGTACACCTTAGATATCGTATAATGCCATGCGTATATCATGTAACTGGTGCCTAGGTATACTACCTATTATTATCCGTCGGTTTCCACTTGCAGACGACGAAATGTGTAACGATTTATTTCGGGCGCGCTCGATCGTCTTTGCCAGTGTTTACGATAGTGGGCCGGGGTCGTATCTCCGAATTCTTACGCCGCACACACACGTAATATATTATTATAATATATGCATCGCGCCGCGTTTCCAGAAATGTAAAAAAAACCCGACCGCCGGGTCCGAGGAGGTCGTGGAGAACGGGTGAACGGGCGGGCGATCGGTCCTGATAGTGAGCTCATCGGGGTTTTTTTTTTGTTTTTTTTAAGACGAAAAAAATAACTTTTTTTTTTATCCGTGTTGTCTCGACGACCGCAACGGTCTCTCCCACGCACACCCGTCGTCCGATAATACACGCTGACATCACGAATAATAACCACCCGTCACCGTTTGTTTTTAAGCCCTGCGCAACTGCAGCATTCATATGCATGAAACACTATTGATGTAGGCTTGGGCGAATATCGTATACGGTCTCGTTATAATATTATATTTTGTACAGCTACTTCCCTCCTCCCTTTTACCACAGTAATCTCTTCAACGTTTAGGCGGGCGTATCGTGTGTCCACATTCCGTATATTTAATAATATTAAGTGATATGTATGTGGCGGCGATGGCGGTCCCACGAACGAATTATATATTAACACTGAGTATATATATGTACTATACGTCTATACTCAATGATATTATTTACAAACGACCGTGACGACGATAAATATCACAAAACAAAAAAAACATAATAATATATTATACTATCTACCAACAATCCAATATCAACTAAAACGACGGTCGATGGTGACAAATACTGAAAAAAATCATATCCTCATGCGCATCTTCTAGTTCTTCTACATACGAATTGTAAGCGTTTTTAAAATCTTACTTCTAGAATCTAGAAAGATGTTTGATGCTGCAAAATATCTGGATAAAATTAACCTGACGAATTTACATATTACATTAAGTCATGGTAGAAATTTTGGGTATTCATTTTAAATAACGGTTTTGCTTTGCATATTGATCTAGTAAGTAGTATTACATCCAAATTAAGCTGACTGTGGATAATATCATTCTCAGTATATGTAGAATTTAGTGATTAGCATAAAGATCTTGAGAATAATATATCATTGAGATTCTTTAAGGTGCATTAATTCAGTACATGGCCAAAAACAAAATGTTACAACTCGCAAGATGTCAAATTAACTGAAGATACTATAATATCATTAATTAGGTATTTATAAATAACTTAGTTAAAATGGGTGTAGCTAATTTATAGGTATGGGGCGATAATGATACATAGCAGTCATTTATTGGCACCAATAGTTGTAGTTCTTAAGTATATTATTTCACAATTGTTTCTAGATTTAAAATATAATTTGTCACACACCGCAAATCTTATGTCACAATAAATTTCGACGTGACTGCATTAAAATTACCTATGCATCCCTGACTTCTTTCTTAATTTTAAATTACCTATAATCTGCCACAACATAACTATGATATAGTATAATATAGAATCGCTACCACTATGTGAATATATTGATTTAAAAAGCATAGTATGCTCATTTCTATTTTTAGTAAGTAGTAGGTACTAAAAAATCACAAGACTTTGAAAATATAATTTTAAAGTAAATTTAAAAATTCTAAAAATCAGATTTTGAATAATGGCATTATTAAAGAAGAAAAATGAGCATACCTACATAATCAATGCATTTTATTTAGGAAGTAAATCGAAGTGATTTATGGATACACGTTTACGCGAACGGTTTATGGTGCTCCAGCTAACTACAGACGAGTAGTAGGGAGGTGTGGATTACTTTCTGCAGTTCGTCGACAGTCTGTAATTAAACGTATTTCGAGAACCTGATATTGGACCATACTGAATGAATGATGAGTGAGTATGTATATATTGCGGAGAACAGTTTGTACTGTCGAACAACACCGGAAACACGAAAAACTATTGTACTTTTCGGTGGGTGCAAAATAAGACGAAGCGTATTATAAATTATAATATTGTGATATGTGATTGCGTCTTCCTGTACGCGATGGTGGTTAATATTTTACGATGACAAACCGTACAAAAGAAGTCCGCGTACGAGTTGTACAGCGAACTACACACGCGTACAAATGTGTACGTAATAAACTTGGCCACTTGGGTGTTTACTGCAGTTAAGCGTATTAACATAATACTCTGTGTGCGGGGTGCATCTACCTCGGACGAATAATTAATTACCGCGGATTATGGTCGCCGTCGTCGTTGTCGTAGGTACATCATGGTAGACGTTCATGTAAAACTAATGATACTTCGTTGCATTGCACTATTCGTGGTATACCTATAAAATATATAGTATAATATTATCAGCTACAGTACCTTACACCTAAATAATTACTAATTACTACAATATATCGGACGCACACAAGCGCTGTCGTTTCAGTCGACGTAAATGACCTCTGCAGTCGGCGTGTTTACCTATAATATATATATATATATATACAGTATAGTATTGCATACTATTGGTAACGGTTATAATATTATTATAATGACGGATTAATAAAAAAAAAAAAAATCGAAAGAATAAGCCGCTCCTAAAGTCCTACCATGTTCCCACTGCTATCATCACCGCGAACATGTCTGAGTATGTATTATCTACGCCTTTGATGCGTAATCCTAATTCTCAGTCTATTACAATATATATTATTTATATATATATATATATATATATATATATACACTATAAAATATACATTCATGTATCGTTATGACCCCTCTTGCTTACGGCTAGTCTTCGTGGTCGGACATAATTATAAATTCCGCCCAAGTGAAACCGAGTAGCTCTATCGCGCGCATAAGACAATAAAGCACAGCAACGACGTTTCAATCGCTGTTTAAAAATAATAAAATAAAAAAACACCTGCAAGTCGACGATTGATGGAAGCAATTTGTCAATTTACGTTCGTACCATAATTGATAGATCGAACAAGTAGTCATAGAGGTCGCCCGAAAGATCACCGCGCGCAGCGGAGTTGTGAGACTACATCTTCGTTATTATAATAGCAGTACCTATACGCATATTATCATATTATAGTATATTAACTCGACGTTCGGTGTGCAGTGTTTGTATGTGTGTGTGTGTGTGTGCGTGTAGGCGCGCGTTAATGTCAGATTGTCGGACGTTTCATAAGTTATTTTATTTAGACGAATGGTGATAAAAATGGCGTATAAAACAATATATTACGAGTATTACAAATTTTTTTGGGTAAACTAAAAATAAACTGATTGAACCGATTTTCGTTAAAATAGTATAGATATATTTTAACTTAAAATACATTTCCGATGTACTGCAAAACGATGTGAATAGGTTCGTAGCATAAATAGCTTAAAATAAGTCTAACAATTTTGAAAATTCCATTATGTACAAAAAATAAAATGATAATAAAAATATTTTGTGAACAGCATTGTCATTTCTTTCTGAAATTTAACGAAAAATAAAATTGGTTTTTTTTAAAAACGGTTGTTGTGTTTATTCTCATTTTGCCTCTGTTTCTTATTAGTTTACCCTGCAAATTATTGAGAAAAGTGCTGAAAATATTCTATTTTTAACACTTCATAGTGCCATCATTTTCAAATTTGATACTTTAAATTGAGAAGTCACCTTAATGTCAAAGTTTAATAAATTTTTCTTTTCTTCAAAGTATGAAGGAAAACACACATCATCGTAAACATTTTTGATGTAGCAATCAGTAGTTATATAATATTGGAATTATTAAGTAAAAACAAAAACTTTGTACCTGCAGTATCGAAAACGTTGAGTATTCGGTATTTAACCGAATACACAGTATAATTTAATCAATGAAAAAATAAAGATAATAATAACGTTAAATTTTTTTAATAAAGTTCCAAAAAATTTTCTTAGAATTTAACATTAGCATAACTTTAAAATTGATTAAGAAATGGTTTTGGTGGATACGTGCTGGAATCGGTCAACATCAGCTCATTTGGTGAAAACGGATTTTATTGATGGGATAAAGAAGGTACCACACTTTTGACGGAAACAAGTTATGCCCTATATATTATCGTTATAATATGCACAGGTAAATTATACGAGTTAGCACGGCTCGATGCACATTTTGTGTATAATTAATACGACGTGGCACTGCTGTTTTCTCTTGGCAAAATCCATTCATTCGTTTGTTGCTGCCGACGCCACTCAGACGTAGGTCACACCACGTGCGCGTATATGACGTATTATATATTATTATTATAACGCGTCGCGGGAGTTTTTTCTCTTTTTCTTCTTCTTCTTCTTCTTCTTCTTTTTCTTTTCCTCCTCTTCCTCTGCTTTATACATAATAATATATACTATTATATCTATTATTCGTCCTTTTGATTGATATCAAGTCGCTGTTACAGCCACCGTGGCTTCCTGAATATAATAGACGCTTGTTCGATTATCGTGTACACGGTACACACGCAATACATACGTATAATATAATATATTATCATCATCATCATCATGTTGTATGAGCGCGGGTGTGCTCGCGAAGAAAAATACAGTATTAACGAAGCCGTATTATTATATTTTATACTTATACGGCATATAGGTAACTTACACACGTTGTTATATTATTTCACATAATATGTGAGTCTTTTGTCTGCACACACCGATGGCTCAGCGTACCACCATACATATATCTAGTATCTACCTATATAATAATAATAATATAATGCAATAAACACTCAACGACGACGACGACGACTATGCCGCCGTTGATGCTTAATACCCCCGAGCTCGCGAAATGGCCCTCAGAAATTATTATTATTATATTGTTGTGGCTCGGAACTCTCGCGAGTATAATATTATATTGTGTCGCGTTATTATGTTGTTTCAGTGTGTGCGTATTGATATTATTATATTGTTGCGGGAGAGAGAAGTTTTTTAATTTTTTTTTTCTACCGACGACCGGTAAAACAATAATATTATTCACAATGAAAAACGTATAATATGGAATATTTATGGGCAGGCGTGCGATCTGTCTTCGCCAAAAGAGGGTCGCGCACTGCGCTCACATACATATTATATTATGTCAGTAAGCCAAATGACGGTGGACGTTTACACACACAGTACCGTCATTTAACGCATTATGGCGACAGTATTTTGTCATGTTTAATACGTCATAATAATAAATTAAAAAGATATAATAATTACAAGGCTAAGCGAGTTGATTGAGTTGATATATTTAGAAGAAAACAAGGTAATGTCAACCATGTCGTAAGTTGTCAGAACATCTTTTAATAGAGTTGAGAATTAAGATTTAAAAGTATTTAATATAAACGATCCAGATGTTTTTTTGTAATCAGGGATAAAAAAATTGCTTGTTTACTGTATTTAATGTTTAAATTAGACGTTATTATTGCTTAACCTTTGATATGAAGATAAAGGAGGTAATGTGACCGATCTTATTCCATAGAAACAAATCTTTAAAGGATTAATGGCTTATGGCGTTTAACTTTGCAGGGGATCAGCTAAGCTCTCAAATTTAAACAGAATCTAAACTATGCAGTAGGTAAAATTTACTTCTGTAGAATTACCATTAAAAGTACCTTTCTATATTTCAAACGTTACAGTATTACAATAAAACGTTATACATACCACATATAACTGCTTCTCCGATCAATTTTCAAAATGTCGCCAAAACCTTTTAAAAAATGCTTTCACTGCAATTTATCCGATCGCTGTATTCTTGAATATCTGACCGACCTATCCATTAGTAGTATTCCAAATGACCTGCATATAAAAGACGTTTTAAACGGAAATGGTATCATGACGTTTTAACGTCTAAAATCAACCACTATGCAAACGCCATCATGCAATATTATATCAATTGACGGTTTCTTTACTGGAGACACTTAACTATTTACAAATATAATTATGCATTTATTTATTTATTGGGAAAACACCAGTGTGGGCTCAAGTCCAGTGATAAATTAATACATTTAATAAAAATATAGAAAGAATAGAGCTATACAAGAACAATAGTAGAATAGATTGAGTAACATACTACTAGAATTAAATTTATAAAATAATATATAAAAATAAATTTAGTAATGTACATCAAGTTGATGAAAAACAGGGATTAAAATAATACAAATCATTAATATTAAAAAAAATCAAAATTATTCAAATTAGTGCACTCTCTGGCTATTCGATCAATTGGATTATTAATTCCGTATGATGTACGATGAAAAGGAATTTCAAACATGGGACAAGAACGTGAATGAAATTGACGAACATGAAAGTTTATAAGCTGTAATAGTTTTGGACAAGATATAACACCATTTACTAACTTAGATAAAAAGTAAATGTCTGTATATCTACGTCTGTTAACAAGGGAATCTAATTAAGGGAAGCCTGAGTAGAATAAAGAGATATTGACTCGGGTGGGAGAATATTGGAATACATACGTCTCTAATATGCGATTAAGCGTAAATATGTTCTTTGTATTCGTTCTTATTGTAAAATAACAATTGCTTACACATTTAAAAAAGTATTAAAATTATCATCCCTATTTGTATATAACATACAATTTAAAAGTATAATTTAATATGTAAGGTAATCATTTTAGTTAAAAATCGTTTGTTGAATTATATATTAAATAACACGAAATATAAGTAATTCGTTATGAAACACAATTTCAATTTTTATGCTGTTTAATAAGGCGACTAGCTTCGGATGACGATAATGCATTATGCGGCAGTAAGTACCTAAACAGGTATACTCCGTCGCATTGAATATTATATTGTATAAGCCGTGTACGTCTTCCTATGTACAATATCATGTTATATACATATTATAAATACGATATACTTATGTTCCTGTTTCGTTTCTATACACCGCTATATTGTGGTATATTAGTATTACACTATTGCTGTTTACAAATATATTATAGGCGTATACCGGATACCTAAACTAAACATATACCTACTATTATAGCATTATGTATTAGGTACTCTTTAGCCATCGCCGAACGCATTACCCCACAGCGGTGCGTCGTCGTCATCGTATAAAGTTATATTACGTACCTAGTAGTAAATCTGATAGGAAAAAAAAAAAAAATTAAAAAAAATGTTTATAACAGGATCGATTACAGGTGCGATGGGTTTCGCAGGTAGACCGCTGATTTTTGGAGGAAATCCAAGACTCGCCGCCGTATCGCGGTAAAGTACCAATATAATATGCAGCGATATTATACTATGTATATACGCCTTCCTAAATTTATATACCTATATAATATGTACGGAAGATACGATATATTTGTAGAATACGCGTATATTATAACTGCACACATACACGTACACACACACAAACACATATGGTATACGTAAATGTACGCACGCAATCGTTCGATGGACCGCTGCCGCGCATAATGTATTTTCTGTCACATAAACTATTCGTCCCAAAAACAGGAGAGAAGAAAATATATATTAATTTCGGATACGGTATCGTTTTTGATAGTGCGTCGTATAAATGTATACACATATTATGTTTGTATGTATACCTCTGTGTGAGTGTGTGTGTGTGTGATTCGTTATTCGCCTCTTCTGTGTATACGGGCCGGCATTCCTGAAAAGAAAAAAAAACGTGTTTTTCGTGAATAGGTGAATTTAAAAATTATTTCTTGACGTATGATAAATCGACTTAGAAATTAAAAAAGCGGAATACCTGTGTTTTTTTTTTTTATTAATCAAAAACTAATAGAAAAAAAAAGATTTCATCTTCGAACGCGACACGACACGGCAACGACGACAACGACGAATATAAAATATACACTACTTCTATAAATAACATTATTGCTGTTCACGATAGGTATAATTTGGTCGAATTTGGTAATTCACTGTTTACACTATGCGTAACGTGTGACGCATAAACATAATAATGTGGTCCGTTCAATTGTATCGTTGCCGTAACCATTTGAGTATAGGCCAAATAATACATCGATATTATTGGTTGATCATTACGGCACTTACATAGTAAAATAATATGTTTTCCCGTATTTATTTTTTATTTTTACCTATATCACTGATTTCACAATGGGTCCAGAGTATAGCAAAATCATTTTTTAAAACTGTTGATGTAGGTGTAAATATAAAATATTGAATAAGCGCATTTTTTTTATTGATATACATATTTAATGTTAAGACAAGCAGCAAGGGATTAAGTTGCGATATTATAAATGAATTTCCGACAATAATATTTTTTATACGAAGTATTATATTTACAAATAATTAATGGAAATTATGTAACTAATATAATTTTTATATAATATTATTAGAATAAACAAAAATAATATTGATACTGTATATTTTTTATAATTCTATATCAGTAAAAAAAAATCAATCCGTGGATATAAATAACATTATTTTTCAGAGAAGAAAATAATTTAAGGGGATATTAACCAGAGATTTATGTAGACGTTGTGAATAACCAAATTACAGAACGAAGAATTTGCTGGAATAAGCAATTATCTCAAAAATCATTACTGGATTATAAGTATTAAGAATTGAGATTAAGACATCAAAATATGAATGACTAGAGACTGATATGTGTATTTGAATTACAGTATCTCAAATACTTGAGATGTGGACAGTTGAATTTAGTACGGTAAATATTTTAAATTGGATTACAACACTTAGTGTATCTAGCAAAGTCGTGTGTGTTTATAATTGTAAAACAGTGAAAATTAAAAAAAAATAAAAATATTTCACCTTGTCAACGTTATTAAATCCTTAACATCTTAATTAGATATTTCGTTAACTATATCGTTAAGGTATAAGGTACTATACAGTGTTATTGGTGTTGAGAGAATAGAACTTTACGATTAACCATAACTAATGATTAATATAAATAATAATATTAGGATTATATTATCTATAATATTTTAAATTCGTAAATATGAATAAAATATACATTGATTGAATTTGCACGAGTCGTCAATATAATGAACCGAGTATCCTCCCTCCGTGACATTTTCCACTCATAGATAGGTTTTTCCCCTACAAAATATAATTTTTATTTACATTTCTTTAGCCCTCACTTCCAAAATATTGCAATTTTTTTATGATTGAACTTGAAATTTGCACGTCACTCACTCCCAAAACTTACAAATCCGTTTTTCGTTTATGCGCATTTCCTTAGCCTCCGCCAAATTGATAATTAATACAATGCGATTTTCAAACTATGCCAATATTTAGCTTATAATTGGTAAGAATTTACATTTGCATAAAGTGGATTTTCACTACGACTAATTTTTTTTTTAAATTATACAATTATGTTTATTTTGAAATTGACTTGTAAATTGGTTTCTGAATTTGTAAATCATTTCCAACCTTATGATTATAAAATATATAATATAATAATATATTATAAAAATATGTAAATATTTATGCAAATTCGCATTAATTTTTCGCGTTAAAAAAATTGAAATATTATGGCGCGTTATTTAAATATAGCAATTGTATTTTTATTATATTTTATAGGGCACGCTGCATGCGTCAGAAGTCGATATGTGTATAATTTGTATTTTTTCATTTTTGTTGGCGTCGACTTCATTTCTGAATCTCTATCGTCTTTCTTTTCAGTACCCCTCATCCACCGTTTACTCCTACTGGTTATCTTGAATTTATATACTATAAATAAATTATGCACTGTGCGATAATAGTAATAATAATATTATTACTGAATACGATCAGTTCGATTTAATTAGGTGGCCAGAAATCCGTTCGCGTATTCTCCGTATTTCGACACGGATCGACGAGTTGTTTTTCTCATCGTCGCGTATATTATTATCGGTCGTATCTATCTCGCCGACGACGACTTCCTCGCGGGAGACTTTGACGTTCCACTCTCTGTTGCGGCGGTAGCGAGTAGAGGGCTACCGCTGCGCGTATATTACACGTCGCGTGTACATAATATCACGTATACGCATAGACACTAGACCGGATAGGAACACAATGATGTCGGATTGCCCTGCGGGAGCCTGCAGTCCACGAGACGAGAATTTGCCGTGTACTACCTACTGCACATCCTGAGTTACATAATATACGCACCTATGTGTACAGTGTGCTCCATTTCTATGGTTACGTGGGCTTTGTATTTTCGAAAAAATAACCTTTTCATTTTATTCGATATTTAGGTACCTAGGTACTTTATAAACATTGCATTGTTTTTGTATACTAATTATCAGTCTTTTTTATTTTTTTTTAGAGAGATTAATTTTTGTCTATTACAAGTATTTATAAACCATATTTTAGATTTTGGGAACGTACATAATAATTGCTTTTCAAAAAATATTAATGTTTAATAATTATTATATATTGAATAAATGTGGTTTCAAATTCGTTAAAATAACAAATACCTATTTAAAGCTTATATAAGTGGAATAAAATGGCAACCAGAGGCTATATTTTGTATTAAACGTTATGAGTGTTATGACTTGAGTCATCCACTGCTTCTAAAATTTAGATGCATATTAATATAAAAAAAAATTATTTAATATTTGATATTTTATGCATCAATATTAAAAAAATAAATAATTCTGCTCTCACGATCGTGAAAAACATAATAAGCAAAATTAATTCAAAACCACGAAAGACTTAAAAATATTCAGGCTGTCATTAAAAAAGTTAAAATTTAATGCTCCAAAGAGGCAAAGAACCAATATCAAGATGAAGAGTTATTATTTATTTTAAAATCAAAGTACCTAAATATAATAAATACTTTGTAATCCTTAAACATTGTTTATTTAAAAAAAAAAAAAAAAAACACAAAAATTAACCAGAAAAATTATAATGTAGTCAGTTAAATGGATCACTCCGTAAATAAATGATATATATATAATAGTAAAACGGCGTGTATATCAATATAGGTAGGTATATACTCACTACTCGTTGCGTGTGCAGTGTACCTATAGCTAATATATACACTCGCTTATTATTTATATTGCATTGTGTTATGGGAGAACGAGTGTGCGGAAAAATGTTTTGCCGCTGCTGATAGTCTTATAAAATCGGTCTTTTACAACGCGTATTAATATCGTGACATTATTCTATTATATTATCAAGTCGTAGTGATGCCGCCGCCGTGTGCTACCTATGCGTACATCACGCCTATTGTTGTAAATACTCGTATTTTGTTATCAACATGAAAAGACTGTGACGAAGCGTTAATGTATAACATAATAAATAATATGCTCGCACTTGTGTGTGTGTGTTGTTCGGTATATATTAGTACGCGTTGCAATTATTATCATTATTTCTATTGGTATTGTAATAATAACTGTGTCCTCTGCCCCCGTCGTCATCACGTTTGTCGATACTCTGCAGTAGTATATTTGAGTATATGATTCATCGTCCAAGTAAAATTACTTTATGACTACGTTTCCTCCACCGACTCGTCGGTAGTCAAAATATTTACTTACATGACGTTTTTTTTTTGAAAAAATAAAATGAAAAGAATGATGAGTAAAAAAAAAAAATTTTGAGGATAAAAGGGTTGATAAAATTAAAAAAAACCAATGTTGTTCCGATACCGTGGTACTGTGAAAAGTGGTAGTGAGTCGTCGTATTCCGAGCGAATTTGTTTTTATCCGTGGCAATCTGATGCTATGAGTATAAAGCGCGCCTACAATATATTAGTGTTATGTATACTTCATTGTCTTCATTTATTGCATTACTTATATTATTACACGGAACAAAGATATAATAACACTTTTACAATGGTCAATGGCGTAGATGCATAAAAATTTTGTATAACCCCATATTCCATGATCAGTGAGAAAATTCTAACCAACATAAATCCAATAAGTAGACTTTAAAGGTGTTTAATATTTCCAATTCCCAAAAAGATATAATTTTGTCTGAAAAAATAATTTTAGGTAAGACTAAAACGCTTTGAAAATTTAAAGGCTTAATTTATAAGACTATGATAATGACTATGATTAATTTATATGATTATGGTATCTTGAAACTATTATAGTATTTACGATTACGATTGTGTATTAATAACTTTTTATTAATGTTTTATATTAGTATTACAAAACTATAGAACATTATTACGTATATTGCCGTAAGTAAAATAAGTAGGTATTATATATTTAAAATTACTACATTTCAAAAACTATATGATGGTGTAATTATTATTATCGAATCATAGTTTTTTTTTCTAAAAAAAAACCGTTATTTTATAAAATGTCTTTAAAAAAAAAAAAAGATATCCCTTTATTATTCTATACGCCCCTGATAATGATTATGACCAACCTCTTAATCTGTATTGCGAAGAAAAAGTGTATATTTCACGAATAGAGTTAGATGACATTTTTAAATTTCTAAAATGACTCACATAGCTGATCACGGTGAATTTATTTACGTTTCAACTATCTCGAAAAAAACATACATTTAAGACAAACGAGAGTATAACACTAAAACCTCTGCTAAACGTTAAAAAATAGCATACCTAATACCCAATAATTAATGTATATTATTCTGTATTATCTGCGACGCACATGCCACCTACCCCCTTCCCTGTATGAATCATATTATATATTTTATAGGTGTCATCGAAAAGTTTAAATAAAAATATGTTAAAAATGTACAGGACATAAGTAAAATGAGTACATATTATTATTAAACTATTTTAAACGATATATGATATAATAACTAATCACAAGGACTGTCTTATATAATGATAAGTAAGTACTCTGTGAACTGTATATACAGTAACTGATACATATAATACTCGTGGTCACAGCATATTATCATCATAACAATAATATCTATGCATTAATTTATTTTTCTAGTTAATTCAGAACGATTTATTACGCATAACATATTTCACTCGATGACTAGATTTTAATTTTACCGGATTTAAAACGCTACTCGTTTTGCTAAACAGAAAACATAAATAAACAATTTTTATGGTTTCGTTTATTACTAACGCCATTATAAATATATTAAAATAAATAAATGTTACATTACAATTATTTTATAATAAATAAAGCGCACGTGTATGCTATGAATTGTACGCTTTTTTGCATGTATCTAAAAATAACACTATCCAATTCAAAACGAGTCATCGGCTAAGTTTTTAGAGTATTATTGTAAATTAACATTAAAAATCTTCCATTAGTTTTAAGCCATAAGTAATTTACCGTACGGGGATAATTTACAAACGCTTCATTTTAACGAGTGCAACCGCGGAATATATTTTAGAAAATAAAATAATAATAGAAATATTTCTGCACAAAATCTTGTGGTCCACACTTAACAGTCCATTACTTATAACGTGATCTAAGAATATATCATCGTCTTGTGTGGCTGCGTTATTGTACCGACCGTCCTCAATAATTCGTGACTGACACAATTAGCATCACAACACATTTAATTTTATTATAAAATATACAATATTCTAGTGTAAAGATGCTCTCGTAATTTACAAGAATTAAAAAAATATAAATGTGTACAATGTCGAAGACACTAACTCGAATAAAGCAATTAAATTTTGGTACTACTAGTTAGTATAGTTTTATGATTTCAATAAATTCACAGCAAACCGGGGTGGTCCTAATTGTGTTTGCCAAAATAGCCTTCGATGAAAAAACGGCATTAAAAACGTTGGTATAATATAATAATATACGTATAAGTACTACATATAATATATTTTACGAAGCTCCAAAAGCCGTACGAAAATATCAATGTCATTTTCACTTCATATTTTTAGACTTTACAGTTTGTCTAAAACCACAAAACAAGACTCCAACACCAGTAACTGTCCTATTAAAATGTACGAGTATTCATACGAGTGGCTCACGTAGTAGAAATGTTCATTTTTAGTCTACAAACGATGTCCACGTGTGCAACGACTAAAAATTGCTACCATTATATAAATACGTTTTTTAAATAATATATTATAGACCTAAAATACTAGTGTACGATACTATGATATTATATGTTTTCCATTAACGTAGAGAATAGGGCTTGTGAGAAAATTGTCATAAAATATAATATGATTAGTGGATTGGTACCCCCATAACAGTACGCAGATCCGTCGGCTCGGGAAATTAACTATAACGAATGAATAGTGATGTATACGTATTGAAGCTGAATAAGCAAGTCTGAAATTTGAATACGTAAATCGTGTAGTTTTATATTTTATGAAAGAAATTCAATGGAAATAATTTGTAATCACAGATTATATATAGACCATGGTATAATATTTTTTAACTTTAATATGGGAATTAATATTGATAGATGATGATGATGAAGAATTTAATGGTATTTTTTACTATAAATAACATTTGAATATTGTTTTACGCAATTTTTATTAGTATATGATGATCAATGTTTAACAATAATTTGCTTATTTGATTATTATTTTATATTATTATTTATTACATACAACTTGTTTATAGTTCTGTAAATTATGCACTGTATAGGTTAAAGTTAGATAATATATAAAAACAATAAGTTGTTCTTATTAAGTATGGAAGTTAGTTTATAATTTAAAAATCAAATTTGATATCAAATTATACGATAAGTAAATAGTTTATTTGTTTTTTTTTTTTTTTAATACTTGTAAGAAGTTGTAGGAGTGTAGCAGAGCGAACTAGTATGGGTGGCTTAACATTATTAATGTCTCATAATTTAATGTAGTTTGCGACGCAATTTAAACATTTACTTTAAAAATAGAATTTTTACTGACTTGACAAATTTCTAGTAAAATAAATATTATATCAGTCAATCGTAGTTAGTTTAGTTTTTTATAATAATGACTACGCGACGTTTCAATAGAATGACTTAACAACTCAATAATAAAAAAAAAAAAAAAGTATACCTAGTTTTCGGTTGTCGAAACTATAATATTATGTACGCCTTCAATACGAACTCCAGTGCATAGGTATATTATCATATACGTCAAGAGGAAGCGCGTTTTACGCATTTGAAGTTAATATTTAAATTTGTTTATCGCTTAAATATCTGAATTTTGCGACGATAAAACAAACTCGTATCTAAAGCTCTGAAACGCATTTGATCTGTTAATCATAATTTTGATCTGTGTGGTATAAAATACTTATTAATGTAGTATTTATGATTGATTAAAAATCATTGGAATAACGGTTTACGCTTCAAATTACGTTTATATTTAGACCGATGATGTGTTATCATTATGGCTCAATGGTTCACAGACCTAATTGGAACTAGAAAGAAAAACTTTACGGGAAATCGTCTGTATAATATTTTAATAATATCATGGATACCGAGATAGAATTTCATTCCGTTTAAACTGTTTGCGTGGTTTCGAAAATTGATATTTTAATTAAATGAACCTATAACTCATATTCACGGAAATGAAATATATTTTTGATTCATGTTAAATAAAGTAAAAATATAGTATTTAATTCAGTGATGCCTAGGTGATATGGGGAGCATGTTCCCCTCTGTGTTAAATTATTTGCACTTTGAGCATAGTTTTTAAATTTTTGGATTGAACTCAATATTTTGTTTTTTTCGATTTTAATATTAAGTTTATGGTATATATATGAATCCTATTGGTTGAGTAAACGTACACTTCGACAGTATTTTCTAAAATAAAAGTAAGACATTTCTGTCCGCAAAGTAAAATTACACGTCTCTCAAAAAAGTATCTAATAAAGAAAGTTATATTAGAAATGTATGACAATTTTGCATAAAATTTTTCAGGATAATTTTTAAAATTTTTTTTAAAAACCTTTAATTTTTATTTTTCCTCAAAACTCGAATTAAAATAGGTGTGACACATTTTTCGTTTTCGATTGGATTTAAGTATTTTATATACCTCTTAGTTTAGTGACTTCCTTTTAATATTTTAATTATTATTGACACATTATATACTTAAAGTACACTGAACGATACAAGTCTACCTATTCGATTAATGTACCAGAAAAAAGAACCAGACGAATTGGGCTAAGGATTAAATTCATGGATGGTGTTAGTTAAACATTAAAATCCATCATTAAGTAATTTTTTTGTTACGTCTACGACATATCTCAACTTATTTTCAATATGTCAAAAAGTAATCCGCGTAACCCATTTTGCTAATAATGTGAAAAAAAAGATTAAATATTAATGACCCGTAAAAGAGTGAATCTACTGAAACTGGTTAATCGAGATATCTATATATACACGAAATTGAATCTTATTTGTCATTTTGTAATACAACTATAAAAGTTCGGCTAGTAAGTTATAATGCAGTATTTATTATTTTTTCGTCAAAACTGAAATCTGAATTTGTCACTGTTATTGAATAATACGGCATGATTTTGTTTTGATGAAATTTATAAAAACAGATTTATACTCGTAAAAGAAAATAAACAAAAAACTGTGTCCTTGTACGGAATACTGCAGCATATCATTACCATTTTAATTCCCTAAAGAATTCGTTGCATTTTACAAATTATAGGTATATAAAGTGCGTGTTTGTAATGTGAAAAGTTAAAATATTGTAAAATTATAAAATACGAGGAAGTTCGCCATCAAATTAAGTTATAATCCGCGAACGAATTTAAATCAGAAATATCACGTATAATTGTAACAATCAATAATAAATTATTATTATGATCGTGCCCGGTAAATCGTCCTGTACATGGTGATTACATAATTTATACTATAGGTGTACGTATTATAACTCCGTCAAATATTCATCGTATCCACGTCGCTTCCATCCGTTATAATATCCAGCAATATATGATGATGATGAGAGTGGCGTCTGGCTGTATAGCGTTTAAAAGAAGTGACGTGCGCCAGAGACTGTCCGACGGCGGCGAATGTTCAGTTTTGCGCGTCGGCTAAATAAGGCGCAATCGATTGTATCGGTAGTCGGCGATAGAACGCAAAACGCCTACGAACAAACACACACAAACAAACATTTTTACGCGAATTCACGAATACACGCACGCTTCCGAGTACTAACCCATTCAAGTGTCAGTTAGACGACAACGATACTGCCGCCGAAGCCGCGTCACAGCAAATATTCGCAACTCGCATAAATATTATGCACGCGCGTTTATAACTATAGTAATACGTTTCGATACGTCGGTAGCCGCGGTCCATTGTGAACGGAGAGAGACTTACGCGCATGAACGTATAAATATATGTTATTGTAGTATTGTATAAGTGCCGTATGTACACACACTAAGGTATCTACGACGCCAGAATCCGCGTGGACTCTTTTAGGTAAGTACTAGCACACAGCCCGCAACGCCAATGATACATCTCACGCCTATGAACCTCTTAAGTATCAATCCGGAAGTTCGTTTTCGCAAATGCATTTAAACGCGTTTATAAGCGTACACGCATCGTAAGGATCTGGACGTTGACAATAGTATTAGACACGTCACCACGACCCATACATTGGTATATCCGGATACGGGGGTGTGGTCAAAGGGTTTTGATGACGCCTAGGCGTGTCATGGACCACGGTGGACATTTGTTCGGGTGGTCGTAGGGATGGGTGAATTGTGGTAAGTAATAATGTAGTCATCACTTAGCCGATTTTTAGCTGTATTCTGCAGCTTATGTTTTCGAATAAATTACAAGAACGGCGACTCTTTTGAAAAATCGGGTGGGTATATGAAATATATGTTGTGTATCATATGCTTATAAATGGTGACCATTATGCCACTGTCCAGACGTCGATGATATGTATGTACCTATACAACTTGTTCGAGCAGTTCAACTAGGACGATTATTAATACATTTAGGATTTCTTATACAACATTATAATATTTAAAAAAAAAAATCGAGGTTTGAAGCACCAAACGGACCATTCGCAGGCTTACCGAAAATTGACTGATACATACCATACTATTTCACGTGAACAAGCAGATAAAAATATAAAATAAATAATTAGTGTTGTTACTTGTTATTTGATATGATAATTTATCATCACATTCGTGTGTATACTATACATTATCACTATTCTATAAGCACCTACACACACACGTGCCCGTTGTATATTATACACTGTCCGAAATAAACGTGTACACCTAAACTTAACATTAGTTATAATAGCTATATAAATTCACGATGTCAACATTATTGTATACTATAATATGTGCCCACATTAAAAAGCGAGTAATTAAAGTCTGAGAAGAGAATAATATTATCTATTATTTTAGTAAAAAGTCATTGAAATAGTAAAATTTAGTTTTACTCATTAAGCGAACTATATATTATGTGTGTCTTCTATTATACACGTAAAACACGTTTTTTTTTTCTTAAACACGAGTTGTCGGATAAAATTGATATAATATAATTTGTGTTGAAAAAATAATATTCATAAATGCATACGTACACTATAATACTCGTGTATCGAAGATTTTTTTTCACCCGATCAAACTGAAATACCATTTTTTAACACGATTTTACGGAGACATTTCATCGAACAAGAAAGATGATTCCGGGACGCAATTATATATATATATATATATATATATATATATACATCAACAAATGTTTCAATTCGTAAATGCATAACATTTACATTCGATTGCGTTATGTAAATTTCGCAAAATTTATCGTTGCAACTTTTAAATAACCCATAATATAACCACGGGCGTTTGCTTTGTATAGCGGAAAAGCTATAGCTGCTATTGTTATTTGTTACACATCTGGAATCCAAAGAGAAATGCATTTCATTGTTGAAAATTATCTACTATCTAGTGATATTGAATATTAAATAGGTAAAAAATGTGAAGATCTCATAAGAATATTAATTTAATATTTTTATTTTACCGTAACATATTTGGAAAATAAATAAATAATAATAATTTTATCGAAACAATTATTGTCTTACGCAGTAGTTATAAACATTTCGCTATAGTCAGCTACAGAATCGAGTGGCACTCCCCGGCGGCGGGTGTCTACGTAAATTATTAAGCTCATTACGTCTGTTCAACGCAACGAACCGCCTACATAATGAGGTCATTCGCGTGTAACCTTAAAAAATGTCGATGTATTACAATATCGTATCATACACATGATATATGTATATAGTTATATATATATATTATTCGATGAGGTGATCGCATCTATAATACTATATATATATACATTTGTGTGTATAAGAGACGTGTTACGAAACGTTACAAATTAAATGTAATCGCAGGTAGGCAATGCAACTACTAATCTCGTACTTATTATTAAAAATGTATATAGGTATGTATATGTATTAACAAATTATGTGTATGTCTAATAATGCAGACGTATGACGTATACCTCTTTTCGTATACATTATACGTGGCAGAGATTACAGCTGAAGTCGTATAATAATATTATAATGATGCTGTACGAGCATGACTGCAGATAGGATTTGAAAAAAGCACTTAATTTTAGTTCACAGAAATATTTAGTTTATTTTATTTTATTTTATTGATTTTTATTTTTTTCTCCAAATCATTATTCGTGCATTTATAATTGTCACGGAATAGATACACAAGAAAGGAGTTAAGTTAAGCAGAAATATGAAAAAAGTGTCACGCTACTGCACATTATTATGATACGATAATATGGTGCTGTTATGCAACAGGCGCAACGAGTAAACATTAAATAAATTATTTATTAAAAGATATACCTTATTTTGATTTATGCTTAAAAAATCTAAATACAGAATGTTTTTTACAATATTGTTTTATATTTACAACTTTTTTTGTATGTTTTAAACAACGATTTGTATACGTTTCTAAGCGTAAAATATATATTACATTAGACAAATCGTGAGTAAATAACGATTTACTTTAAAATTTTAATTTAGGTAAGCCAGTTTTATTTTTATGTTTTAAACCTTTTTTTCGGCGTATAATACGTAGATTAACGTTACAAATCGCTCTTTAATAAAGATAGGTCAAAACTAATATGAATTGAATAAGGAATATATTATTACCTATCTATATCAGATTTTCTATCAATAATACTGTATTATATTATTTATTAATTAAAATGTAAACATAATACAAGAATAGTAGAAAAAATCAAATTTATTGACCATATTTATTTGAAGGCAAAAAAAGTTAAGTATTTATAAAACAATTTACTTCACTATAATTAAATTTTTATAAAATCAGAGTCAATGCTTTTGATTTATCTTTTTCTCAATTACTTATTGTAGCTATTAAAGACAATTTTTAATTTATAATGGATATTTTAATCTGGAATTTTAGTTATAATACTATGTGATCTTTTTTTTTTTTAAATCCTATGCATGTGGCATGTGTAATGATTATACATCATTCTTACTCAACTACCACTAGGCACTATTATTCATTTTAACACATATCTTACTTTTTTAATAAAAATATGTAGTGTGGCTTAGGAATCATGTTTAAAGTTTAAGTTTTTCAGCAATAAATATTGATTTTGTAATACATAACATGTTACTGTGATATATTTTACTTTACCTCGAGTCATAGTTAACTATACTCTGAAAGTAATATTATAGTTGTATTATATTAATTTAATAGGATGACATTAAAAGATAAAACAAGTATTATTAGGTTAATTTTCAATATCAAGTTAATCATCAGTTGAATAAACGTGTACCGATTAAAAAGTTTAAAGTGTTTTTCAACATGATTTAATCTTCCAAAAAGCTATCTATTGAATAGAATTATATGGAAGTTATAGGTAATGAAAAGCACATTATGCGATAATTTATACATGCATTATACTGGATTCCTAATTTAGAGGATAGCAAAGAATGCACATACAGTTGTTCGTTTTATCCGAATGTGTATATAATAAAATCCTTCTTAAAAATAAAAATTACACAATGGCAAGTAGTTCGGCACCAAAATAGTAAATATTAAAAAAAATGTTTGAGAAAGTTTAGTGCGCAATTCGTGTGATTTTGCAAAATTAAATTTGTTTCAAGTTGTACAAATTAAAAAAAAAAACATTTGTAATATGTTAGACAAAAAAAGGTTTCGAGCTACTTTTTATACGTACAGTTATATTTAAAATAACGATCATTATATTTGTTTTATCGTATCTTAGATCAAAACTACTTTTGTAAGCCATAAAGATTAAGTTATCAAATAATTAAAACAATTGAGAAAATCGAAAAGTAAAATTTTCAAAACTGTTCCCTTTAAAAATAATTATATAAGTAATAATGAATTGGAAAAAAAAATTATTTTAAATCATAATATCATGGTACTCAATATTAGGGAAAAATTAATTTATAAATGCACTGGATAATTTAAAACATTATATTTAATAACCTTGCAGAAAATTACCGAAATGTTAACTGTGTTTACAATTACTCAGATTATTAACATCGTAAGTATTATATATAAGCTCTATATTAACTGTAGATACCTCATCAATTCGGTTCGTAGCGAATAACTTTTGCGAACATAATATGTTAATTTGGTATTTTGTACAACGTATACGAAAAGATAAACAAATATAAAAAGTGTAAATTTTCTCAGTTACACGAAAAAATCAATATTATATAGGTATGTTTTAGTGAGCATTTGTGTACTAAACCGTTTTTTAGACGTTTGCTTGAAACATAATCACTCATTATTATATTATATTACGAGTATAACCGTTGTTGACGCTTACTGTAACGTACAGAAATTATTAGGTATACTATGCATCGGTTGTTAGTGATATGTTAAGTATTGTTACTAAAAAAAAAGTTAGAAATGATAATGTTGTACCCATCCCAAAAACATATCTAAGCAATTTGTTTCGTGTATTATTGAACACTGTTAACGGCAAAAGACTTGTTACTTAGGTAATTATGTTACGTTGGTAAGTTACTCTATTCTTTTGGCGATTTCTGGCTAAATCGTTTATTTTGTAGGCGTTTATTTTACCAGAATCTTTGAACAATGTACCTAATTTACATACTATAATTTTACGAATAAAATAAATTTTATTTTTTAGAGGAATACAAGGTACTGTTGAATTTCAAGAAATATTTAATATTATAAATAATAAAGTTTTATTTCGTAGCCTATACAATTTTTTGTTATTTTATGTATATTGTATACTTAATACCTATTTTTAGTATTTTTTTTGTGTAAAACAATGTAAGTAAATACTTGTCGATTGGAATTTGTTGATACTCTTTAATCAATATTCTTTATCACGTTCATACACTTAGGGTGTCAATTATCAAAATACATATATTGTTATTTATTATTTCGATAAAATAACCCATGCAAATAAATAACTGAACTTCTATGCGCACCGAGGGTCACTATATAAGTATAAACAATATTATATACTAGTTTAAAAATACAAAAAAAAAAAAAAAAAAATCCAATAATATATTTATGAATTTTAAAATAACTAAAAGGTAAATATAATGACAAAAATATTGAATATTTAATAATTCAGTGTACCTAAAAGTCGTTCATGTGCGTAAAAAGCTTTAAAAATATGTTTTGTTTTTGCTTATCAAATTATTTCATGAATTCTCTAAATTAAATATTAAATAGAAGGTAAATTTAGAAAAAAGTGAATATGTATAGGAGATTAATTTCAAACTGATTATAATATTTTTAATTATAATTTATAAATAATAAAATAACGTTTTCTATGTAAATGATAAGCATGTTTTTCATTGAAAATTATATTTTAATTTAAATAAGAATAAAATATATACTTATACATTTGTGTATATAGTAACCAATTAGACTAATTAGATTTTAAAAAATTAAATAGTTTTATGCATCCTATGTATAAATTATATTATGAACTAATATATTTTTAATTTTATTATACTTGATATAAACAACATATAATATTATAAATACAAATATTAACATTTCGTAGAATAATATTATTGTAATTTAATTTTAGAACGATTATTAATTCGAAATGATTTAAATGTCAACATTTCAAAACAGACATTAATCAAATGATCTTGTGCGCACGATATAATTGGAAAATACTTATCATGATTTTGGTCTATAAAAAAATACTCGTGTACAGAGTGGAATTGGAAAATTCAAATAATTAATACCAAACGACTAAATGCGTAAAAAAAAAAAAAAATAATCATTCCAATTATGCATTTTAATTAGAATTATTTTGATTATAATGAAAAAGTATTTGAACTTCATTACATTAACCATAGTCTTCTTGTTTTGATTGCTAATTTACTAAATAATTAAAAATATTAAAATAAGTAAATAAAAATAAATTGGGGGGGGGGGATTACAACATCCAAAACCCCTCCTGGTTACGCCACTGGTTTTCAGTATATGTTTAGATGTCTAAAAACAAACGAAATTTGCGACAGTTAATAATACATAGTAACAAGGAATAGGAAAAGGTCTGAAATAAAAAAAAAAGTATTGAGTTTAAAATAAGTTATTCAGGCTAGAATTGCATGTGTGTGTATGTATTAATTACGTAGTTGCGTACATGTGAAATTATAGTAAACATAATATTATAATCATATTTGTGTACTATCTTCCACGAATACGCGCGATATCTACTAAGAGGGTATGTGTTGAAACCGTATACTAAAAACCAAAAAAAAACCGGTTCTGTAACCCTTGGAAAATATTGGAATCGTAACCTTACTAGAATCCTTATATAAATATGGTAAGTCTTAAGAAACCAAAACTGATATTTTAAGTATACTAAAGACATTTTTCCATATCAATCAGGTTTTGATCGTACGTTAAAAAATGTTAATATTTGTTGTGCTTTTATTCGTATATCAGTTATAAATTGTAATTGGTAATATTCTGTATCATAGAAACAGAAATTTTTAATAATTTAAAAAATTTTAATTGACATTTTTATTTTACTAGTAACTATATCAAAATCCATGTAATAATTAAAGCTTTAATCCTGCAATTAAAGCATCTCGATGTATGATGCATTTTTTTTACCGTAGTCCGTAGGTATACTAAGTATACATTATAGACATGGACGCCACTGGGGGACAAGATGGGGCATTTTCCCCTCTTGGAAAAATAATATGATCTTATAATAAGTATGTATATAATATTATACCTATAAATATTTATATATAGTTATATTATATAGTATATAAGTCGTATTTGATGACTTGGTAGGTATACGTAAGATTAATCAGATTAAACGTTTATTTAGTTTATATAATTTTGAAACTTTTTTGAAATATTTTACCCCTTCCCAACTAAAGTGTAATCAATGGACGCCAATGATTATAGATACATTGTTTATGTGTTTAATATGCATCATTAGTCACAAATAGATTATATAATAATAAACAGAATTTGTGCGTACATTGAAATTTTGATTTAAAATAAGTTCATTGGTATATATGTTTACCATGGAAATATTTAGGATGGTACGGGACTTTTGGAATAAACTATAAAGCAATAATACCTAGTAATACATACATACATATATATATTAGGTCCATCGCACATTCACACACAACACATATTATGATTTATCGACATGTATACCTGTATATAGGTACATCATAATATTATACATTATAAATTACAATAAATAAATAAATAAATGTGTAGTATTATTATATATATACATAATACACACTTACGAGAAGTTAATGAAATATTCATACTACTGTCATTTGTTATTATATACAATTCTAGATAGTTGAATTACCCGGCTTCACCCTTGTGCACTTTGTGCTTTTTCAAAATGACTGTAATAACGAATAAAATTAAATTGTGAATAATAGATAACACGTAGGAGTATTTGGTACAGCCTTGTGAAAAAAAATTGCAAAAATCTTAAATAGTGTCATCACAAAATGGGAACATAAAAAAGGCCTGTTCTTTTATATATATATATAAAGATAAGGATAATATATATATTATATTTATGTATGTAGTGAAACACTTAAATACTAGACACTCTCAGTTGTCGAAATTTTATACATTATTTGGAGGTATCTCCTATTTAGAGAGGGTGAGGAGTTAAATGGAAAAAATAATAGTATAAAAATATATCAAAAGAATGATACAAATTGTTATACTTGTATGAATATATGTATACACATACATTTATGTATTATTATTAAAGCCAAGTCACTTACTGAATGAGACGATTATTTTCTACGACGGATAAAAGATAATCTATAATAGCACGATAATGTGTAAAAATAAAAAATCTACAATGTAATATTATTATAAAAATAATCAAAATCTAGCTACAATTAAAGTGTTCGTTATTTAGAAGTTTTTATATAGATAAAATGTGAAAATATTCCCGTTCCTGAAATTTTTTCGCTAATTTGTTGTATCCGTTAAAGGAGATTTCATTATACATGTAAAATTGCGAGTATTATATTTATGTACATATTTTTGCACTTCGACGCTTAAAAGTATGCATGTATAGTATACATTTACTACAGTATTTATTATACGTAGTATATGCATATACAGTATATAGGCACATAATATTTTAATAGTTATAAACTGCTTACGAAACAATCGATAGATATATAATATTTTTGCAACACGATTTCGTATGCATACGTGTATATTAATTTAGCGAGTTGAGCGCATTCGGTAAAATTCTTAAATTATACAATATTTCCTTTTTACGACGAATTCAACTTTATATCTTAATGTGTCTTTATATTATGCAGAGTGTGCAGACATAATTTGTCTTAATTTATGTTTTTTATATTATTGAGAACATAAAAATATACGCTGCAGTGTTCGCTTATTTAATTTAATCTTATTAAAAATATATTATATACGAGGTATCTATATCTCGGGTATTAAAGAATTATTATTGTTGGACTGGAGCCAAATTATATGTTTAAATTTTAGGTGGTAAGCGAATATAACAAATCACCTAATTGCTTTATTATTTTAACGATCATTTTTAACAAACCCATTAGTATGTTCATTTTGTATGAATTTTAACTGTAAAGAGATGTTTTAACACACAAACAGTGTTAAGTATTGTTTGCAGTATTGAAACTATTTTCTCGATTAAATTCATGACAAATATTTTCAGTTTAAACGAGTACCTTTAAGTTAACTTATCTACAGGTAACAATAGTAATAATTGTATATAATAGTTACGGAGTGATGCCTATACAACATACTTAATACTTAATATACATAAATTACTCATATTAAGTATAAAACAGTAAGAGCAAGACGAATTAGTATGTAATGGAGAATCAAGTTGTTTGAAGTTCTTACAATTTACAATAGCGAATAAAATGTCTGACGGAACATTATAGTAATCACTAGGTATAAAATAACCAACTATAAATAATATAATATACATTCGTGTGATTGTAATGCTATATAAAAACAAAGAAAAGAGTTTTGTTGCAAATGCGATGAACTCTACGAAGATTATGTTATTCGTTACAGATGAGGACCGTATACGAAGGTATGATATTAAAATTAAACAACGAAAGAATAATTATTACATTCGGTCGGAGCACTTTATTACCATCATTTATACTACACAGTATACACACAAATAGATATGTTACGTGTATGCATCTCTATGTTTTGTATTACATTTTCCGCTTAATTTATACGTCTGCTACGTTCGTCCAATTCGTTATTAAATTAGATAGTGTATGATTAGTATGATTCATGTCTTTTTCCGTGGTTGTAAACTTATAAATAGTCGTAAACTTTTTACTAAAAGGTCTATGTTACGTTGTGTTATATGTGGTCTTCTATTAATGTCCGTAAGTATTTTATAAGCTGTGGCAAACAAATAACAAACTCTGATACGTCTCATGTCACGGATCTATATTATTTGGAGAATTCCCAAATAACCTTAACCTAACCTTCTTAATAAATATTAAGGCCCTGCGTGTCCAACACTCGAGTTGGCAAGACGATGGTTATTTAAATTTTTTATTAGTAAATAATATATTAAATATTATAGTCTGATGAAATTCTATAATAATATTATTTTTATGATTCAAAAAATATGAATATAACCGTGAAGTTTTACGTACACATGTATAATGTACGTATTATATTTATATGTAAGTATATTATTATATGACTACTGCGTGGCTTAAATATATTATTATATACCTATGTTGGAGTGGGCAAGCGTGATTAAAAAAAATTACATGTGATTTAAACGATCGTTCAAATCGCTTTGTACAGGAATTCACGTGGTATTTCATTCATTAACTCGACCCGTCAGCGATATTCGAAATATAATATTAAAACCATACAAGTAATAACTGCGTCTAGTGTTTAAACTTTGGTCAGGCGAGTCAAATTTTGTTTATTGTATTTTTTTTTTTACTGCGATGCTGTCTCGATGATTATCCGTTCCCAAAACACCGGCCAGTATATAATAATAATATTATCTTTAGAAAACCGTAAGCTGGGCATACTAATTTATTGCGTGCATAAATAATACGAAACGGGTACACCCGCGTATTTTAATATTCGTACCACCGACTTATTGTGTGTGTAAAATCTTAGATTAGGTTTGTATTAGTTACCTATCAAAAAGAGTTTAATTAATATCGTATAAGCGAAAATGAGCTACAGCCATCACTTTCGCTGTATACATTAATATTATTATTATTGATATTGTACTACAATTTATAATATTACGCATAATATAGACTAGGGCGTGGATAAACAAAAACCATCGGTAACGGAATACCGCGCGATCTCTAGAGTAACGGGCATGCTATAATTAATAATTATTGAAGAATTACGACAGAATTAAAAAAAAGACCTAAATATATTTATTTATATCGTATGACACTAATACACGCTTTTTATAATATCCGTAGTCCGTTTACGACGTCCTAATGAGAGTTGATAATTTGAAAATTATTATATTAATAGGATTTATATGATAAAATTGTCTCCCTACAATTCGTAAAAAAGATACGAGTTTGAAAAAAAAATTGCCTTGCAACAGTACTGCAAAGTTCAAATGTCGTAGTTCGTAGTATTTATTTATACATAAATATACTAAATTGTATAATATATGCATGTGGTGATCATAAATAAATATTAGTTGTTAGCGATAACATTTACAATCATAACCATAATGGCGTTCTAGTTTTTAAGACTACCTACCTAGCTATCTCCAAAGTTACGTAATTTTCTTGGATTATAATTATTTTTATTATATAAGAACATAAGAACCTACCTTCCATTGGCGAATAGTGATCCTCGATTCGTCATGATGATTGCGAATGACTTGATTAAAACGATTAAACGGCATCTTGTCTGTATATTGATAAACCTCTATGAACAGTTGAAAATAGCAAGGTATTGCAAACTGCAAATCGATATCAACTTCGGTTTTTCACAAGCTCCGACGATTGACCTATGTTTACATCACATGCGTTCTAAAAAAAAAAAAAAAAAAATATACGATTACTACGTATTACGATTGTCAACCAATGTAAAACGTATCAGCGTTCTGATTAGAAATGTTTAGCAGGTAAAGCGTATACAATCATTATCTGTCATTGACATTATTAAAATAATTACAATAATTAATTGATAAAGCATAGTAATTGTAGCAGTAATATATGATATGATCAATAAACGAGTGTATTATTATTATTATTTTTATTATTATTAATAAAAAAGAGAAAAATTATGTTTAAAACAATTGTGAAATCAAAAATAATAATCGATTTGTTTCAAAGGCGACGTCTTAACAGATTGTTGAAAAATCATATAGTGAGTTCTATAGCAGGTCGGAAATATGAAAATTATGTAAACACTATACAATACAAGTATGAACATTAAATCTTCATTCACACACTTGTACGAACATTATCGGACTCTTTTCATAACCGTCCAACTGACTTGACTGATTTTACGTGTCAGTGTTTTTGGATAAAACATTTCATTCTATAACTTTATAAGTATTTATTATAATATCACCATTCATTAGTCTTCACTATGGCGCATTTATACGAGTCATCTCAATTAATAAATTTAATCTCATCTATATTTATAAAAACGATAACGTGTCTATGTTTTTTTTTTTTCACATTTGTATAGACATTTTATTTTCATTTATTTCATAACCAAATGTCGGAAAATTTCATTTTTTTTTTTTTTTTAAGTCCTAAAACAATTAATTAGGAAATTATTACGAGTGGTTAAATAAATCGCAATTCGTGCGTGCTCGTGTCTGCAGCTAAGTACCTATATATTATTATGTGCAAATAAGTTTTATATACTTCGTTTATGATCGCCAATAATAGGTGTATATATTATGTGTAATATATTATTTGTACAGGTACCACCTATAGTCATATCGTGCTTAATAAATATTATCTATTAGAGAAACCGTGTTCTGTGGAAGGCAGACGTCTACGAAAAAAACAACAACAACAACAATAATAATAATAATAGTAATAATAATTGTCGGCGCTGAAATTTCTCGGTTATAACATTCATAATAATATGATATACGAGCGCTCGTGTACCGAATCTCGTCGACCTACGGATGCTAGGGGAGAGACTATATTATATATAATATAATATATATACTGTTTTGTTATAAAAAGGACGTTAATTACCATCGGTCGACCTTATTTATATTATTATTATTATTATTATTATTATTATAACTTTTAAGACGCGGTCGTTCACGCGGTGTGATGTCCGATAATAATCATCGCATATAGTGCTGCTTGCTACAGGTATGTGCGTGGCGAGTCGTACACTATATAATATTATAATTTCACACACACACACACATATATATATATATATAGTTATATGTATAAGATATTGTGGTGTGCCCGTGTGTGTATGTGTGTGTGTGTGTGTGTGTGTTTGTGTGCGAGTATACAAGTGGGCCACAAAAACAGAAGCCGCGGGAAGGCGGCGGCGAAGCACCCGGTATCTGGTAAGCTCTTCGCACGTGAGTAGGTATATATATATATATATATATAGTTGGTGCTTTATACCTATACTGTTTATTAGGTATACACGAAGCGGTTTTAATGAGCGGCGCGCATTCGGACAAGGTTACGAACAAGTGTTTAATGCCCAGTAGATACCAATCGACGGACTTGTTGTTATTATTATTATTGTTGTCAGACGGTACTTGTGTGCGTATATGTGTGTGTGTGTGTGTGTGTGAGTATATATATATACATGATTTTTATTATCATTATTATTACTATTCGATTCGGACGCCCCCGTCGTCGTCGCCGCGTCCGTTCGGAAATCGGCGTAATAGTAGCCAGTTTGGGTGGCCTCGGGAATAATATCGATACATTATTGTCAGTCCGTATATTAATAATGTAACGTATATATAAATCCCGTGCAGGCGCGTCATTATAATATCTCATTTCTCTATCGGATCGCCACCGACACCGCCACCGCCACCGCCGCAGCAGCCACCGAACTCTCGTGCGTCGTACGTTTTCGGGGGGGCCAAACTCGTTTTTTTATTTTTTCTCATGCATTTATACACCTATACTCGCAATTAACACGGATCTACCGTTCTCTTTCTTTCGGCGAGACGGCGGCCCTCGTCGCATACACTGTATTATATTTATACACCGACTTATCTCGACACTGCACCGTGTCGATCTGAAAAATAAAAGCCACCATATATTATATTATAATGTACGTCACGCCGTGGTCGTCGAGACGATGATATATTTCGATTTTTTTATTTGCGTCTGGATTTCTATGTAGGCAGGAAAAAAAACACCAAAACATGCACAAAAAAAATTCGTGGAGAATAATAATATCACGTATATTTATATCATTTAAAAAATGCGCCAATTCTGTGTATTAATAGGTATTTATAATTTTATCACGCTACCCCGTTATTGTAGCTGAGAAGTATATAACATTAGGATCTACATAAAATAATCATATAAAATGAAACACGTGTATGCATTTAAATTATAATTTGATAATTTTTTACTAAAATACATGTACACATTAATCAAGCATATTATATAAATATTTGTTTTTCGATATTAAACGGAATAAATAAAACTAGAAATTTGCTTTAAAAAATATATATATAATATAATATACTTTAATAGTACGACGATAAAATCTTAAAAATACCCTTAAGTTATAAATCGAGTAAAAGAAACGAATTTCTGAGAATTTTTTTTTACATCAGTCCTATTAATAAAAAAATATCACTTTGATTTATCATATTCATATATTTACAAAATACAAGATATCATTTTATTATTTCGCATGTTTTTCGATTGTGAAAACACATTATATAAATAATATAATTTAATGTATTTTATGCTAAAACAAGTATTATTTTAACATGAAATAAATTAACTGCTTCGTTTACACATTTGTTTATTAAATAAGTTTTTAAACAAAATAATTATTTAATAATTTCTTTAAAATATAACAATATAAAAATCATTATAAACGAATTATAGGTATTATAGATATATTATAAATAATAAACGTGTTGCATATTTTAACGATTTCCATAGTAGGTATATTTTCATAGTTTTGTGTGCATATACTTACAAGTCTACGAATAAATAAAATTACCGCGAGAAAAATGTCGATCATAAAGAATATATTTTTAGATTATAATATGATAGTCCCATCAATACATAAGATAAGGTGTAATATATTTGGAATTTTAACAACTATGATTCGTGAATAGTCTTTTATTTTAAAATTCTACACTACTTCGCTCTTTGGACGGTAATCGTGCCAATCATATAGATAGCTCGAGTTAGGTTCCAATATGGTCATATCAGCATACAATACGAATCATGATGAAAAACATTGGATTGATTACGCCATCATTTTTCTATTATTTTAATCATCGTGTTATGTGTGAACAATAGTTAATAAGACAAATTATTTATTGTATAATAATTATTGATCGATTTAAACGATAAATTTGTTCGTGAATATTATTATATTTTTCTAATGTGATACTATACACATTCAAAACAAATTATTCCATTTTTATGAAGAATATTATTGAAATGATAATTATTACCTAATATGTGAAGAAGGTTATCAAGAACAATATTAATTTATAGAATTTCGATTCAAATGACTGAACGTATTATTATTATTTTTTTTTTTAATATCTTACACAAGTGTAATGGTTATTGTATACACCACAAAGTGAGTTATCATATTCAGCATGTGGGACTTTATGAACGCATACGAAATCGTATTAAAAAAAAAATAAAAAAAAATACCAAAATCAACTAATTTGCATCACTAAATAAATTATAATTTATAGGCGCATTTAATGTTCTAGATTATTCGAATTGATAAACACAACAATCCGACAAAACATTTATATATATTTAACTGCCGCTCGTCGACGACACTAATGTGTAATAATTTGAAGTGCCTTAAAGGATAATCAAGACAATTTATTTTAATTTAAATTTATTATTTTTATCGAAATTAAATTTTATGTACTATTTGAATATCGTAAGCGTTATATTATGTAAGTCACGGTCAATAATTACCCATGTATTATATACCGTTCGAGAATGTGGACGGATTAGAGTTACTAGGAACTATTTAAGACTAATCATTAATTAATTAAGACAAATAATGATATCGTGTTAATAATTATCTGCAGATTCTGCAATTTATTTTTGAATACTTTAATAAATATAAAATAACATGCAAATAAATTCTTATGGTATTAAAATATTTTAATTTCTATGGCTTGAAAATAATATGAAAATCAGTCGTATTAAGGTACAAGTATATTTATTGCTTTACCATATTTTATATTATAATATACCTACATAGTTTAATAAAATTTAAAACTGGTTTCCAAGAAACGGACTTTTATATGGTTTTCTATTTACTTTTTCTATTATTTTTCAATAATAAAGCTCAGTCAATAAAAGTTATACGAGTATAACCATTACCCTGTTATCGTTTAAATTATACTTGACTTGGTTCTCATAAACGGTTATAAATCAAAATTGTGAAGAATTGAAATATGAAGTTTTTATTATTCAAATTTTCTGCACTCCATAATATTTCACAAAAAATAAATTCCATAAAGACCTCAACAATCAAATATCAAATAATTTAGCAAAATATCACATATATTTTGTTTTCGCTCGATCGGAGTTCACATCACTAAACTTTTGACATTTTATATCATATTATTCGTAAAAATTTTAATCCACAGTTAAAAAAGCGTTTGGCTAAGAGCTTTAAAAAAAAAATTTTATACCATACATGTATTAAAGTGAACGAAACTTTCAAAAAAAATGTTGAAATATAACGTTTCACTGTTTTATAAATATTATAATATTGACGTTTTATGAACAAAAACTAATTTTATATTTATCTTGAATATTATTTTACCATTACAATATCATATCATGACTAAAAATTATACATTTCATAATAAATAGTATATTGATAGAAGATCTATAACAACCAATACAAGTATTTAAATTATTCTTAAATTTATTTATTTATACATTTCAAACAAAAATCGGATAAAATCGTTACTCTTTCGAATTTAAATACGTTGATTTAATTTTGTATACAACATTTAAAATATAGACATATTATACAAGCTTTAATAAATTCTGAATATCAATTACAACCATAGATATACTCATAGTTTATATACATATTTAAAGCAGCTTAACCAATTGACAATTTATATTATTACTATTTACAACTAATAAATTCGTAGAAGAATTCGACAAAATCGTTGAAATCAAAAAGATCAAAGATTTAAAAAAGTCTTACTTTTAAGCGATAGTTCATAATGATAGACATCATTTAAAAATATTTCTAATAGATACTCGAATATTATATGTATAATAAATATACATACCTACTTAATAAGTTTTATATTAGTCCTATATTCATTCAATTAATGAATAAAATAAAAAAATAAATTAAAAGAAACAACTATTAGTAAACCTAATAAAACTACAAAATTGTGTAGATGTACAGATGTACCATAAATCGTAATAGAAATTATAATATATAGCTGTACTCATAAAAGAAAGACTTTAATGTCATCTGTGAAACGTTAGATATTGAATTAATTGAGTTGTGTTTAAAAATGTATTTACTATCGAAAATTTAAAAATATATTTTTAAATTTTATAAAATTGCCACTCTATGAGAACATTTTTGTGTTGAAATTTTAACTTTTAAAATTGTAGTTATTTTCAAAAAATGGTTACGCAAAAAGGAACATGGTTCCGAAAAATTGGTTTTTATATATCTATGCACGTAAATTCTAAAAAGGGGTGCCCCATAATCGTTTTTCAAATGAATTATAATATATTAATTCTAATATTTGTAAAACTAAAATATGGCATACCTTTTTAAGTAGCTAATACCTATATACTATGTAGTACATTATAATCAAGCTGAAAAATACTCATGTTTTTCCAATGAAATTGCGTTATTATACAGTATATTATGTTAAAAATATTATACTATATAAATAAATATAATTTTTAAATTGTTTAAGTATGCGTATACTCGTGGCATACGCGATGTCATATTTGTTGTAATATTTGTACTTAATGATCCATAATAGTACGGTGCAACTGTGCGTTCTGCTGACTTTCGAGTTTCGAAGAATTACGGGTTGTATGAACGTATATTATACTTCAATATAATATATTACGTTATATGTTTCACGTACCTATGTACTGTATACATACACACACATATATTTATATATAAAACTTGTAAGTTAATAAATATTAATTTTTCGTTATACGAACTACTCGTATACACACATAAATATTTATCGAAGCTTTCATCGTACATGTATCACGCCCGTCGGATCGATCAATAAATCTCAAGTATCGAAGTCACGTGTACCTACAACCTATATAGCTATCTACCGTGCTGTAGGTGCATACTATATAATATACTGAACTGCAGCGTGCAAAATCAATATCGCGACGGCGTATATAACGGGTACACACAAACACACACACATACACACATAAATACAGTAGGAAGTAACACATTTTTTTCTCTCCTCTCTGCGTATATAAACCTATTTAATTGGGTTTTGAGCCCATAAAATGTTTCTCTGAGATTCCTTTCGAGGATCTTATCACCGAAATAAATACACACACCCGATGTGTCCTTATTCAGAAAACCCAGTTTTTCGAAGACAACGTCTCTATTAAGTTGGCCCCGGCAGTTGACCATCGGCCGTGTTGTAATTTATGATGCGAACAGCTTTGCACGGAGGAGAAAAAAAAACCACCAAACAATACAATTGTGAAAAAAAAAAAAAATAAACGAACCCAACCGAAAGACGGACGAGTAAAAACTGCATTCCACCATTATAATGTGTATGCATGTATGCGTATACCTATACCGACTGAACACAAACGTCTCCTTCAACTTTACTATGTACAGACGTACACGTGTATACGCGCGTGTAGGCATATGATGGCAATAAGTGTGCCGACAAGAGAATACAAATCAAGCAAACAAAATTTGTGTTTGTGTGTGTGTGTGTCTTAAGACATCGAAGTCGTGTAGACAGGAATTCACTCGGTGCATAATGCCGATTTAAATATTAACACAGTACGCTCGCGTGTGATAATATTCTTTCCGATAATTATTATAATGAGTTTTTCGTTTCTATAGATGTATTGCACTACAGTATATTAGCTCGAAGACGCGTGCGCGTACAAGTATATAAATACACTCTACAGGTGTATAATACAATGTCTAACCATGTTATGTATACCTTATCCGGTGTACACAGCCATCACAATATAATACTGTTATGTACGCACAGTTAGTCTTACCTGAGTAAGATGACAAAAACTTGTGATAAGTGTTTATTAAATATTATACATCTATTGCAATGCATTCGAAATGCATTATTATTTCCGTTATATGAAATAATATGAAGTAAACATTGTGCACTATAGTGCCACTATACTTTCGCTCCGCGTTAAAAGCGTTTTTGCTAATTGAAGTTTTCAAACAAAAATTTACGGTATCAAACATAATGCATGTTTTTATATGGGTACCTACAGTTTTGTGTGTTCATAACTCTTAATGGTTAGTTATACATTTATATCTGTTAAAATATGTTCCCCAAATATCTGAGAGATTTTATACCCATGTAAAAAACTTAATAATCAATATATAGTGTTTAAATATAAACGAATATATATATATATAAATTTAAAGTATAAGATGAGCTGTAAGTATGCATGTATGCTGGGACAAACATAACGGTGAGACGCATCAATGAATAAAATATTTTATTTCTTATACAAACAGTTGCGTGTTGTTATTTTGGATTAAAAATATACGAGTACGTTATATTTTTTACAGAAAGAGTTTAGCTTTTATTTTCGATTCTCAACAAATTTTTTTGATTTTGATTAAAATATTCGACTCAAATAAAAATAGAAAAAAGTGGTGTTATTATTATTTATTATTATTTATTGTTAATATTGTCTATTAATATATATATTTTTTTTAATTTTTAATTTTTTTTTAGATTATAATAACATTTTTTCATTGATTTTGAAAACTTAAAACAAGATGAAGTAAAATTTCAGATCACAAACACATCTTCATGATATAATGAATAATAAAAAAAACATAGTTACAGCCTACAGGTAAGTACGAGTTTATAAGTTAGGAAGGGTAGATTGAAAAATTTGGATTTAGGTTTAATCATGGCAATAATATATACTATAGGTATATAAAAAAATCATACTAATTTGCTTATTTTAAACTTATAATTAGAAACATCCTAGTTCTCGTTATAAATTTTGATAATTAATCGGTAATATAATAGTTTGTAAACACAACACCTAATATTAATTATAATTCATAAAAGTAATTATATCAACTTAAATAAAATTGTCATTAAAAATATTTTTTGAAAAGTTTAGGTCAATTTTTTGTGCATAATACTCGTATATATCATAATTCATTATATATATATAGATAAAAATCAAAACAAGTTAAAATTTATATTTTTTAGCTAGAACCTAAAAAATATAATAATAATATTAATAATCCAATTAAATAATAATCATAGTATTGCTATGAAACATTTTTAAATTTACTTTTGCAGTAAGCAAAACTTATATATATTTAATAATAGTTTCAATAATGCAGTCGACCACAGTATAAGTAAGTATAAGAAATTGTGTTTAAAAAAAAATAAATCACTATATATATAAAAAAAAAAAAAAAAACAATGGCTCCTCGCATTACCAAAAAACCGCCCTAAACATAAACGTGTATATTATAATTGAAGTATATATCAAATAATCCGTATATAGTAAACAAAAATGATACGTCACGTACAATAAATCGTCGTGAACGAAGGCGCGCGTCAGCCGATGCAGTAAGAGCGCCCAACAAGGCGTGATGAGAGCACGTCCGACTGACGGAACACACGCCCGTATGGAGAGATGCAGCTGCGGCGACCGTTACGCGAACAAACAAAAAACCGAAAAAATTCAATTCAAAACAAAAAAATCTTTTCACCGTTTTCCTATATAATATTATGTATATACATACACCACGCATATACACCCGCTCTTTATTTATATTGTCGTCGCAAGTTTTTTTTTTTTCGTATACCTACCGTTAAAACGTAATCTCGTAAGAAAGCAGTGAGGGCGGCGAAGGAGGGCACGTGCCCCTCTCGACGTAATAATAATAAAAACAAGCTGTATGGCATAAAAAAATACAAATACGCGCACACGCGAGCACCGGCACGTCCACCCTCACATCTACCGGGATTCTATTGTACTCAAAATTATTATTATTTGTGATCCCCGCAAGTCGTCTGTAAAAACGAAATCGCGCGAAACTGGTTCCGTTCCGGCTTCACCGTCACTATTGTCGTCGTCCCCCGCACTAGCGTGTTATACAAAATATTATAATTTATGCATATATAATAATATGATAAAATATTATCATGCGTACGCGCGTATCCTGACTGATGAATAATAGTGGTGTGATAATATTTTTGCATAACGTCAAAACGTGTGCACAGCGCGTAAACATTTTATCCGCCAAATGATGCGACGACTGTAGCGAAACTAATAGCTCATCCCCGCACGTGTAAATTTGAAAATCTTTATTGTGTGGATACGATATTATCATATTAATTATTTAATGTCGCGTGTATCGTATTATAACATAATATGACGTGTAATATTTGTAATTTCGTCTTGGCGTGGTCGTGGTGGAAAGTTAAAACACTCGAAACTTAATCCGTATTTCGCGATGTATATTATGTACGACATGGTTATCGGTTAACTACGCATTCTATTTTTGTGATGAGGGTGGTTTATTATTTTACATTTATAAAATAAACTATAAATTATATTGTACCAACTCTAGACTGAAGTTAAAAAGAATAACAATAACAATCGTAATTGGTAAGCTTGCAAAAATTCTACAGTCATTCTCAATTATTACTAATTATATGATATATTATACACAGTTTTGATTGGCAGACACATTCGTAGTTCTATCGGTCGTCGACAATCGTCATAGTGAAAACCGAAAATCGTTGACTCCTAAACTGTCGTCTGTTCTGTATAATAGTTTTATATGTATTTAATGTACTCGGAGTTACGCAAGTTTATACGTTGTGTTCGAGATCTAACGGCAGTCATATAATATCCTTTTGGATATATGGATTGCGTGTCACTATAAATACACATCGCTTAAGCTACACCACCCTCTGGGCGAACCTTGCTCAGTACAAGAAGTTAAGTTCTCGTGTATACATAGAAACGTTTTAATAAAATAATGATATGATAAATGTGTAAACATATATTATAATACTGTGCAGCACGTATGCGTACTGTGCAGCACGCGCGTTGATTCATAAATTAAGTCATTTTAAACAAGTTCAACAAACAAATACGTTCGCTAGATGGGTAATTAATTGGTATTCCCGTTACACTATATAATATGCATGTCGTACCGCAATCCAACAGAGGGATGATTGTATTGAATGACATGTTATACAAATCACAATTATTATTACATAATCAAAACTGGGGAAAAAAAACAAATTTTTTACATTTTAAGTGAAATTAAAAATAGCATACCTATGCAATAATATTAATTTCAATATATTTTTAGGAGCGTTTACAAAAGGATCTTAAGAGAACAATTAACTACACGATAAACTTTTCTCTCATCATTAAGAAGGAATACAGAATTGAATTTGGAACTATTTAAGTTGCTTAAAAAATTGTAAATACAAATTATATAAGTAACCCACTATATTATTATATTTCAATATTTAGAATCTTTATATATTCATAAATGAATTTATCTTTATAAATTATTATATTATATTAATAATATAATCTGTATATTATTATAATGAATCATATTAGTTAATAAATACTATTTTATTCACCTTTGTACATCTATAGAATAGATACTATTTATACATATCATGTGATTTGATACCATAAAAACAAAAAATAAATTATGTATGAAAAAAATACCAAGCGGCTATTCGAATTTGAATTTGATATTTTGTACTAAAATATTTTACATGCAAGTATAACGTTTTAAACAAAAGTTATTGTTTACTTTTTAGGTAGGAAATACAAGAACTTGCTTTGGATTATGGAATTAAAAAATACAACTATTTAAATTTTTAAAACATTTAAAATATAACGAACATATTCCAAAATGTTAACCAAAAACGCAACAACCTTCACTAAGGAATAGTTAAATAATAATCGTGTCGTGTCATGTCAGGTTGTTCATCAAACATTATTTTCAAAAATCGTTCACATTGCACGATTATTTGAAACCATCGTGGTGACACTCCAATAGTTAAAAAAAAAAAAAAAACGACAGAGAAAACGATGTGTGTCCGGCACGTCAAAAAAAAAAAAAAAAAAAATGATATCGGTTCGTAAAAAATATATATTTTAATAAACGGAGAGGTGCCTATAGGTTAAGCACGAAGCACGACCATCGCGCGTATTATTTTTCGGTGTCATCCGATCGACGACCGCCGCGCACGTTCGTGATCGTACGGGCGGCTGCGGCGTGTCGTCGTCGTCGCCGAACCGCGTGTCGAGCAAACCTGATCTCCGCCTTTTCGTGCGCAGACAACGCGGCGGCTATAAATCAGGACGTGCATTAGCCGCGGTGCGTGGAACTATTAACGCCGCCGCGCAGCCTCCATCGATACTTTCCAGATTCGGCCGTTATTTTATATATATTATCATTCGTCGTCGTCGTCGTCGTTATTATTATTTACTCGCCCGATAGAAGTCGTAAATTGTGGGGGCCCCGAAACGAATAAATACGAAAAAAAAAAAATAAAATAATAATAATAAAAACAAGTTTTATTCATATACACGCTCGTACATAAATATATCTTATCTGCCAGTGTGTGTGCGCGCGCGCGCGTGTGTGTGTGTGTAAGAACGTGTGTGAAATCGCATTTCTAGGTTCGTGACAACCTCTGCCGTGGCAAGCAGTAGTTCGGGGACGCGGCACAATTTTTTTTTGTCTTCTCTCTTCTTGAGCGCGTAGTGTTTTTCGGGCCGATTAAGGTTAAGTGCACCTCGCGCGCGTACATCGGTCGCCGGACGTACTCGAAAGATACGCACAAATATATATATATATATATATATATACATGATATAAGTATATAAACATATATATACACGAAAAGAAAACAAAGTTTTTATCCGACGACGTCAATGTATATTATATATATATATATATATATATATATGTGTGTGTGTGTGTGTGTTTTATATATTTTATACACAACGGGTACACTGCATACTGAGATTAAGAGGTATATACTCGTAAGTCGTAGGTACGAACGACAGAAAAAATAAAGAGGGAAAAAACGGTAATTGGTGGTTTTTTTTTTTCGTCGACAATAATATATTACTGCGTGCATCCACGCAGAAAAATTGCCGGTTTTTTATTCTCTCGACAAATACATTTATTATATTATTATTTTGAAAAGTACCTACACATGCAAAGTGGCTATAAAAAGATACATATACAAATATCAAACATACATATATATATACACACACACATATATATATATATATATATTTATATACCCACACTTGTGATATATTCATAATTTATGTGCAAAAGTATATTTAAATTACGATAGTTACTGTGCTGGGTTTATATGATACTGCTACAAGCCTTTTAATCAATTGTTTTATACTGTAGTAGTGTAGTCTGCAAGTATACAGCTGCACAACCAAAAGCATAATATCATATTACTTGTATTGTTATACATATTATGCTATGGCATACCGTTGAAAAAGTAATAAAAAGGAAAAAAATATTTTTGGAAGCGATTTGACAATATCATATCGTAATACGATTGTCGATTGCTTTATAATTTTTAAGTACCTAATTATTTTCTAGTTTATAATGTAGTGATCGTCAATTAAATAATTTAAATAATTATACTATGATCATTGATCTTGTCAAAACTGATTTTATATTTCACATGCTTTTCTAAGCATTATTCAATAGGTTAAAATACGCTACTGTCATATAAATAATAAGAAATTAAAAATATAAATTTACATAAGTGTTTCATTTAGGACGCCGGCAGTGTCCGACTTCCCCAATCATATCTCCTGATTTCTTACCTCCAATTAAATTTGCTTGTTGTGCTTATAGTTTATTGTATTAATTGTAAATTGTCATATTTTAAATAAATTAAAAAAAAAATAAATGTCTTGACAAGCAAATAAAATAAAATAAGTGAATAATTATATTGTAATTGATATAATTTTGAAATTTATTAAGTATTGAAATTTGTCTAATAAAGAGAAATGCTGTATAAATTAGCAAATACTTTTACCTATATTATATATTTACACTATGACCATTACATATTAGTACATGTATAGTAAGTACACATACATATAAAAACTTTTCATCCCAAATTACAAGACAATATTGTAACTTGTTATAAGTAAATTGTAAGTTAACGTTTTCACAAACTATGCATCGAAAACTATACACAAAAATCACTTAGTATAATTAAACCTAGAAAATTACTAGGTATGTATTAACTACTAACTATTATAACACATTTAAGTGTATAACAGTTTGTTATTACATAATACATTTTAATGAATAATATAAAAAAAAATCAATTACTTATTTTTCTGATAGCTTCTAAATCGCTAATACCAGAACTATCCAAGCTTTTCAAGCCATTTGCCTACGAATGACTGTGAATGCCCCCTGGTACGTTACAAATGTCAGTCTTCACAACGAGCTAAAAATTGCTACTATCAAACAAACAGCTGCCAAATTCTATACTCGCCTCCACTCCAAAACGGCCGACCACCCCAACTGCCTCATCGCTCAACTTCACTCCAACCATCTTCCAGATAACCCGACAAGACGTCTCAAAAGAAATTGGCCTAGAGACCTACTCAACACTTAACGCATACCTTTTAAGGAAACCAATTCAAATTAATTTATTTTAAGCTCAGGTACCTCTAATGTGAAGCTCCTTCATGCCATTCATTGTCTTTTTTTTTTAATCTTATGCTAAACCTTTTACTTATTGTGCCCCCTAGTACAGATTGTAAATATTCATTTAAATAAACGTTTAAAAAAAAAAAAAGCTTCTAAATTCATGTACATACCTTTATATACTTTTAAATTGATACATGCTATTTCATTTCTTTCAATAATAGTTATCAAAATAACTATAACGTAATTTGTTTGCATAATTTATTAATTAAATAGGAAAAGTTTATGTTTCAGTATATTATTTACATACTATTGCATTAAACATATTATATATATATATATATATGTAGGCTTATAATTATTTTTCTAAAGAATGTACTGTAATTTTACTCATAGAAATTACATAATATTATTAATTATAATATAATTATTATTATACATAATATTAGTAATTTAAATGATATATAGTTAAATCGATATAAAATGTAGTATACAGGTTTATTAAATAGCTAATGATAATATAACATTGTACATAATTTTTGAGGATTATTATTATATTTTACAAATTAAAATTATTCAAAATATAAATAATCGTGAATTTATGGTATAGCCGTATAATTAATATGACAATATATTACATAAAAATGGCTTCAAACTTGATGATATTTAACTTTTTTTTAAAATTATTTTTAGTATTAATCTTGGCTTTTGTGCCTTATATATAACTTGAATACGAGTTTATTCGCAGGGAATCCCTAAAATACATATAATATGTCAATGTGTTGTATATTTATATTTTTATCAATAAAGAATTTGTGTGCACAAATCATCAAACTCCATAAAAAATTATATTTATAGCAATTCCACTAATAAACCATTTTATTACAATAAATCGACTATCTTGATTACTTATATTTAACTAACTACCTATGTGTTTATAGTAATAAGAAGAAAAAAATTATTAAACCATTCGCACAACCGTTAAATAGAATCATTTAAATTATTGTAATTACCTATAATTGAAATTTAAAAGTAAAGACAAATAACATTATTATATTATATTTATTACCTAATCTGTAAGTGTGATTATTTGTTTATGATAATAAGATACTTTGACAAAATATAATTATTTTTAGTCGTTTATAAACCGTTTAGTCTTTTATGTAAATTGAACTTTTTACAATATTACATGAAACTGTGTAATTTGAATCACGTATATAAGTATTTAATTTTTGATTACTGTTTGCAATTCATAAAATAATATTAAAATTGTATTAACTTCGGAGTATTAAATAGAGTATATTATGTAATATAGCATATAGAGTTTATGTTCCAAATTTATATTTTGCGAATTTTGTAATGCACTTGTGCATGGATGCATACATTTTTTACTAAATTTAATTTTATCAAATTGCTTATAACAAAGTTTTATACGTAGAGGGAACATAAAAGTATCTATATATGACATTATTACATAAATACATAATAATACTCATACAGTTTTATTATAGAACAGTTTTAGCTAATGGTCTGCAACAAACGTTTTTCGAAATAACTTTTACATAAGTTATTACTTATTAGTTATGTGTTATGTATCTATTGATGTTATTGATATAAAATAAACTACATTAGAGACCATACTTCTGTTTAAACGCCTTTATGAAAATATTGCATAATATACTTTTCTGCATGCGTTTATGGTTAAAACAAAACAGATTGAAAACAAAATTTCAAAAAATCTACGCATGATATATACATACTGCGTTATTATACAAGCTCGTTCGGTAGGTTTTTATTTTATATACATTGTATAAAATATTTAATAACCGTTTTTCAATTAATTAAATAATCGATTAACGTTGATACCTCGACCATTTTATAATTTGTGTTAATGTTTATTACTACAATTCGTCTATATATAATGATGACAGCAGTAACCAGTAACCACAAAAATATAATATATTATAATATTTTAAGTACTTACTACCTACTATGTAAGTACAGCAAATTTTAAAACATCAACTACGAAAAGTTTATTTTAAAATGTATAGCTGTTATAATAATAATATACCTACATCGCGAAACGAGCTAATAAACAGTTACACGTGTTATACGTGAATATATTTAATATACATCCGCTGTACAACGTGCTGCAGTCTACGCGTATAGCTGTCAGATAATCACAATATTAAACTCATTTGCACTTTTGTAATAAAATATAATATAACGATCACCCCGGGCTATACTTGACAAAATAACACTTAGTATTATATTATTCGATTATACTGCACATACCTATTACATACATAATATAATATTTTATTACTGTTGTAGTACGAGCAATATTGAGCTAAAGATAAAATAATATTAAGATATAATTTTTCTGCAATGCACAATGATTTGGGATCTCTATAACTACCTATGATTCTCATCAGTTTAAGAGAGTCCAACGCACATTACCTATTGAGATTTGCTAGTTTTATTTTAAGAGTTTCATATCGTTCTCATGATTATGCTCTTATCACAAATTCACAAATCATCTCAATTGAGTTTTGTTAGCAATGACATTTCTTAGTGGCCTGCTACTGAACACTATAAACTCTCGTTTAATGTTTATCGTCTATATAAACTCTACCTTCTATTTTATTATTTTATTTTTGTTGAAGTTATTTTATAAATTATATGTTTTTAATTTTTGTGATTATTATTATTTACTGAGAATAAAGGTTTTTTTTAATAAGTTTAATAACTAGATCATTAATCTATATTTGATATGTTGTTATTAAATTGACATGTAAAAATATCGTAGATATAATATTGAATTTAAAATTCGTTCATGATGTCTCGTGTAAATTAATTTCAAAATGGCTATTCTAAATTAAAAATCTTAAATATTTTTTTTTTTTTTTTAAAGCAAACGACTTTACGTAAAATGTATGATAGGGAAGTTTTTATTGGTTATTTTTCAAACTTAAAATAACTTGTATCATCAAATTAATCCGCTAAAATAAGCTTAAAATTCTTTATAATTATCGAATGGGTATAATATATTCAATTTTCTATGTATGAAGAATTAAATATTTACAGAGTATTTAAAATTCATTATTTAATCAAAAAATGTTGAAGATTTTTGACAATTATAAATTATAATAATTTAACAAGCATTATTATTTTTTGAAAAAGTTATAAAAATATCAATTTTATAAATAAATGATTGGTTCCATGGACTTGAGAATTTTATTTATTTTTACAGGAAGCTTTACTAGAAATTTACCGAAAATTAGTCAGTGTGAAAATCGCAAAATCACTTCTTCAAATAATATTTGACCATAAAAAATATGCTACTTTAAAAGTTGTTACGTAAGCTTTTTAGCACCTCTTATTGTCTTACCCAAAAATGTGATAATAAGTACGTGCAACTGTGAAAAAAACACGCATGGTAATTTGTAAAACCACTCAGAATCTTCGAAAATAAAAACGTAAGCTCACGATATTGCAACAATATGTAATAATAATATCCATATAGAGATCATCTTTGCGATTTCACCGTTATTGCGATGGGCGAAAAAGGAACAATATGCATTGAAAAACCGTATACATAATTTGACGAGAAAGAGATGTTGTTAAATAAAAATACATAGATATTATATTTCTCGGTGGTCGTAGTCCGCTTATGTTGGGTGTTTGGGTGTGCATTGCTGCAATCGTTGTACGTGCGTAAGTATTATTATAAGGTATTATAGAAGCATGCGAGTATCTTATTATATAAATATCTATATATTATATATACGCGTATTATACAAGCATAGGAATTATAGTATATAAATATTATAGTGTATACATCGTAGGCACGTGATTAATGCAATTGTGTAATTATGCTATGATATACATTTGCCAGAGCAGTAAATTGAAAATAAAACCACCGTGGTACGTACGTATAAAAAAAATATATACCTACGTAAGTACACCGCACAAATAGTGATGGAACTCGGAGGCTGTGGCGAAGGCGGTGGCGGCAGTGGCAGCATTTGGAGCCCATTAGCCCGTTATCGAAAAGTAATTAGTCTCAGAGATATATTATATATTATATTCGGCTGACCTCCACGACGGTTACGGAAGTATCTACTTGCCGAAGCACTATATATATAAATATATTATATATCTCATTCGTGTGTGTGTGATGTGTGCATACTATGCGAGCACATACTTGTACCTATAATATAAAACTCTACACTACGGCAGCTATATGCACAATTGCCCTTTAAACGCGCGTATAATATATATCTTTCAAAACGATTTTTTTTTAATGTATATCGTTTGTTAATTAATGCCCGCAGCCACATTATATACCTACTACTGCGCGGCTGCAATCTAATATGATCCGTAATCGAACGCCAAAGCCGCTCTACATTTCTTCTCTCATAAGCGCGCGGCGCTCGCGTTTATCATATAATATATATTATATTATATTATACACATAATATTATTTAGACGCGTATTTTAATGTGTATAGGAGTGAAATTACTATGCGATGGGATTTTTTTAACGATCACATGTGTGTATGTTATTATACTTGTGTTTGTGTATGTGTGTTTTCTCGCTAGTCGTCTTTTCGTTTAGATTTGCGCATTACAGCAGTAAACGAACTGCGAGGGAAAAGCTGGAGAAACGGACTGCGCACGGAGCATATAGTTTGACGAAGACAGTGGGGAAGAGTTGTTATAGGTAGGTTGATTGGTGGTATTATATATATATATATAATATATTATGGTACGCGGGAGGAGAGAGAGAATATAATATATAATAAGATCATCGGCGGCGGCCGGTTTGAATTCAGCCCACCCTCGGGCATTCTGCTCCAGATACGGACAACCGACGCGTATTACTATTATTATTAATAATATTATATTATCGTTGTTATTATTACAGACGAAACTAATTTGAATAAAAAATTACGACACACACGCACACCCGCGCCTCGGCGACGACGGAGTCGCGCGATCCACGGTGGCAGCTATATATACATGTATATTATAATATTATATATTATACAGATTACAGGTATGCGCGGGCTGACTAGACTATCTCTATATATAGGTATGGGTAATATTAAATACAACGTATGTACACCCAGCCACTCTATGTACGCCCGTCTATTCACAGATAGTATATTATGTATATACATACACGCGTTTATTACGATAATTATTATTACACCAATTATTGTTGCGTATACGTATACGTTCCTATATAGCGTTTAATGCATATATATATTGCCGCCAGTGCGTGTAAGTGTAACTACTATGTACGCCTTCGCCCTCACAATAATATTATAATGTTCGATATACTTTGTTCGTGTACGCGAGTACAGGCGGTCAGTGCAATAAAATGTAAAAAATAATAATAATAATAATAATAATAATAATAATATGTATCCGTCTACACATAAGGTCGATCATCTATAAAAATATTTATACGATTACCAAACGGTATAATATACTATTATTATGTAACGAATTCAGCGAAAAAATTATTTGAACACGCCAAATATCTATATAATTTCAAACGGAGAGATCGTCGCGACTCTATATGTTATGTTACCCGTAATACGTGTAAATATTTAGAACTCCACTAAATATAATATATTTTTAAAATACTTATTAATTGTATGTACCAAATATGAAACAAGTCGGTATGAATTTCTGTTGAAAAATACGAAATTCGTTCGGTTCGGACTTGATAATATTTTGTAATCGAGACACGTCAATATTCTACCCATATTTTTTTGGACGTTTTGACTTTTGGTACACAGCCACAGCTTGTAACTTAGTAACAATCTATTACTACAAGCTACTACTCCAAGTTCTGATCACCATTTAAGTCACGGTGAATCGAGACAATGATGTAATGTCATATAACCATTATTTCTGTAATATCTCGTATATTAATACGCAAATATACATATTAGGTATTACGCTTTTAATATATCGGTGCTAGACAATGGTCAATGACCTATATATGTAAGTGCATGTTATATTATTGTAATGGCAGATACTATGCAAAGAAAATAACATTACATGTAATAATATATCTAGTGCCGGTCTGGTTAGTCAGGGCTACACGGTAATTACAAAGTCCTATTATATATGTTTCAATATTGGAGACTTAATAGCCTATGAATAGCCAAATGGGGAACATTTTTAAATCATTTATAAGTCGTGAATGGGCATTTCAAATTGTTTTTGAACTAGCAGCAAGGTCTGGTTTATTCAACTATACGAAATAGCATTCAAATACGTTCTTATACTCTTTTGTAGTTTGTACACAAATTAAGTGTGAATAAGTATTTAAAAAACTATATATATATATCTCTAACAAAGCAACAATATATGGATCCTCAACTTGCTTGTTTGTTCAAGAAATTATAATTAGATTAAGACTTTACAGCAATAAATAAAAAAATAAAAAACTTCCATTTTAATAATAATTTATGTTTGTTTGTGTTAATTCAATTATTTATCAATTATATGTATAAAAATTGTGAACAATGAATTTATTTTTGTTGATAATATTTTATTATTATTATTTTTTTTTTTTTTAATAATAATAAAAAAATCACTTTAATGTAGTAAATTATTTTTTAATTAGAAATAAAATTATTTATATTAAAAGGCAGTCAATTTTTTTTTTATCAAGACCTATTAAAAATTACTGGGTCAGGGGCCCAATTACGTAATTATGTCATTTATGTGATAATAAAGTTGCTTAATGATATATTTTATGTTAACAATAATAAACAGTACTTTAGGGCTTTTAACCACGGTCCGTTTTATTATAAAATTATTAATATTTATTATAATGTATCAATCGGTGCCCAACTTTGGATCTAAACGAATAATAATTTGTGCGGATGCGGGAGTGTTAAATAAAAAATATAAACTTACTCAGTGGTATAATACAATAATAGTATCTTACGTACATGGCGTTTAAATAACCAGCTATACACAGACGCGTGAACCGGGCCATTTCCTGACGCATTATGATTTAGTTTTTACTCGCGGCACAGAGATAACGCACTGACAGGTTTCCAAAGCGACCGCTATGGTTATATTATTTTGTTCTAACGTAATTCGATATCGAGAATGTTCAAAAATCTATTACAGTCACTTCGTTAGTAATATTTTTATCGTCGGTACTTATTAGGTACTTATATCGGGCTATGTTTAATTAATATATTATAATTTAATTTGATTATAGACGCATAGTACAATAACATCATAGTTACCAAATATACATCTAAAAATATTTAAAAAAATATATATAAATTAAATAGTTTAAATAATATGTTTAAACGTTTATGTCATGGTGAAAAAAATAGTACCACGATAACATTCAATTACAGAGTGAGTGAATGTGACACATATTCGCAGTTCGTTGTATTAGTTTTGATCAAAAGTAAACGAAAAAAAAAGAATTGTTAATTAGTTATTTATATTTTGCACTTGTGTGCGTAACAAACGTAGTTGAATGCTGCAAGTATAATATTGAAATTTAAAATATACACGTCTTATATTAAGCGAAAATCTTACACAATAGCATCATATTTGGTTGGCAATTAAGACTAAAATATAAAAATATTATTATTATTGTTATTTTTTTGATAGGAAAATCATATTGTATACTCTAAACCTATCTCCGCGAGAGAGCATTTATTATACAATTTTTAATAGTCTCATAATTATTTTTAAACGCGCATTATAATACTTTAATAAATTTAAATTAAAAACGATTTGAGAACTAGAATTATATCGTTCAATAACATATACTATAGTCTATAATATATACAAAACTTTAATAATACCTAATTAAAAATTAAGACAATAATATCCTCGTACAGCATTTTCACGTATTATATGTATTTGAGTCCGACCATGGTATATACTACAGTAATATAGTAAGTGTTTGTGTAATAAGGATGTTCAATTTAAAATACTATTCGGGTATAATAGAAACATGCTGGTCGTACCCTACTACTCGTACCTACCTACCACCTACCAGCTACCCACAACTATTCTTCAATAAAAATTTAGCATCATTTAACGCAATCGTCCTGCTGTGCCATATCACAAAATATGTCTTAAGGGTATGTATGTAATATATGTTCGGTTTGTATATAAACGATACATACCAAAACGAGTTAACATAAATCGGTTAGTAAAATCTCGGAATTTTATCAGTTTTTTGCCTTCTGAAACGTAGGTGGATGCTCCCGCGGGCTGTTCTAAATGGCCGGAAATAATTTCTGAGTAACCGCCACCGCCACCGCCACTGTACAGCACGGCGTTACACACTATAGGCCCCGGGGTGGTCATCTATCTACATTCCTATTTTTGAATTTCAAATTACACTGTCTATTATTCAGGTTTGCGTACACCTGTACACAAAGTTTACTTATATACGTCATAATTCGTTTTAAACTCACAATTATCCTTATACAATATATTAGATCATATTCAATACTCGAATTAAATCGAAATGCGACTGCGCAATCCGAAGGTTATCACTTATTGAGTTTAAATTCGGCAGATAATCATTATTATTAAGATAAAACAACTGTTGTGTGTTGTAAATTGTAATATTTCTGTCGTAATGATGAAATCACGATGAGATAAGTGATTAAAACCACACAGTAATTCAAACAGCACGAACGTGTACTATACATTTATACGTAAAATATACGCTTATAAAGGTTTTAACTTTTAACGCGTAGGAGTTAATAACGAATTTAATGTTAATTATTATCTGCTGAAGTGCTATCATTCATCATCGAGATAAAACACTTAAGACACTAATACGAATTTATTCACTTGCTTACGTATAATATGATGTTATTTTAATGCAATGCACCAATATAAATAATCGATTTCAAATTCATTTTAAAAATAATAAATAATATGTATAACATATTTCAATAGAATGCGTACGTAGATGCACTAATCGATCTTATAAATTTAAATTATAGCGAATCAAGCGAAAGACCTCATAAAAACAAAAAATCGTTGATAAAACAACACTCCATATAATACCTATAACATACAACGTACGCGTTAAAAAAGTACTAAATCATTGGAATCGTAATTAAATATTAAATAATAAAAAAATGTAACACGTATACCTACTATAACTATATAGTAGGCATATTATATAATATATATATAACCTTTAAACATACGAGTGCTCAAGTAGTCAAGCACAAGTTGTTCTGTACTAGGAAAAAATCAAAGGTTATATATACACGTAAAAATGTATTCTGTTGATATTTAATATTTATAAATCAACATTTTTTAAAAATGTATCCTGAAACTATTTAGTTTATAAAATCAAATTTATTGTAAATTTGTTACATAAAATTGAAAATAGTATATACAGGTTTATCAACGAATAAGATGATTAAATAATAAGGTCAATGTAAAATAATAAACTTAACCCATCTGTGTCAATATTACATTCTCAAAAAAGACAATTCCAAAAAAAAAATAAAAAAATAAATAACAGGTAGGTATTATACGACATATCAACATGATAGATATTTGATGTTAAAATAATCATTCTGTTTATTAAAATATTATTTCAAAATTGGTACAGAAATATGGAATTTATGCTGATTTCTATGCTACCGCATGTATATTATATACTATGAATATATACATATGCAATAGTATCGGTGCTAATTAGATTGCACACTTTTTAATATTTTTTCTGCAAAACACATTTCGATTGCACACAAAAAAATAATTTATATTGTTAACTTAAATTATTATAGTTTATGAATACTACTTATTAGTTATTATATTATATAATTACTACTATGTATTATTGGATAATGTATAACAACTTGCAACTACGGACTTCTAAATTGATATTTTATAAAATATTATTATTAAATAATTATTTTATAGACAAAGAGACTAAGTTTTTATGTTAAAAAGATATAAAAACTTGATTTTTGTTAAATTTTCTTATTTTTTTTTTTTTTTTTTTTGTCGTGTTATCGTGCTATATTATAATTTATTTTTGACTAAACGTATTACGTTATTATTATATAACAAAAACAATTTACCGACATTGGGTAATTCAGTAATAAAGTGATATTATAATTTTTTTTTTTTATTTGAAGCGCAATCAATTTTTTCAACTATACATATAACATTTTTATTATGTAACTAAAAATTTACTAACACTGGGAAATTTGGGTAATTATGTTATAATTTTTTTTAATTTCAATATTTTTAACTTGACATTAAGTTTTATTATCATGAGTATAAAATTCAATGTATAAATATTTTATTTGTTTATATAATTTACAGAATTATAGAAATAAAATAATTTTGAATATTATATTTACGTATACCACATTGTAATTGATCAATACAAAAAATATATATTAAAGCTTAAATTAATATACATGGTATTATAAGCAGTTTATTACACATTAATCATTATGCGGGCTTGGATCCAAAAGGTACTATGTGTAAATTTGAAAAGCTAATTTAAATGTATTTCAATATTTTTAAGCTTACAACTATTCGATTTGAATCTATAAATTATTAAATGATTTAAGATTAATTCAAAAGTATTAATATCTCAACAGTTAATATTTAGAAGGAACTTGGTAATCAAATAATATTAATAAAACCAAGCTTGGAATCAAATAGTTCTAGAGGAAGGACCTTTTAACCTAAAAATTAAAAATCAAATAAAGATAGAACATTTTTGCAAGCAATATAAATAAAAGTATTATAAGTTATAACACATAGAACTTTTTTACGATAGTAATACCAACCAAACATACAAAATAATGTATATTGGTCCAATAAACTATTTAATTTAATTTAAGAACACCGTAAATTTTTCTTTAATACAGTTTAAATAAAACTAACTAGATTAACATAACTATTTTCCGTAATTTTTTTTAACACTAACTTAACTATTTAGAAACGTAGGTTTTTTTTTTTTTATAAACTATAATGAATTATAAATAAAATAACATTTATGTATAATATATTAAGTAATATTATTTAATAAGAATGACCAATACATCTAAAACGATATCAATACGCGTGAACGTAAAACAATGGAATTTATATGTAATTATACCAATGAACAACCTAAATGACAAAAAAAGTGAATTTTATAAATTTACACAAAATTTTTTGGACCCATGCCCGCGATTAGTCAGTACATGTATAATAAAATGTATGAAATAAAAATTGTGTAAGTAAATTATTATCTAAATTATAGGACAATTGAGAATTTCTTTAAAATCAATAATATGAAGTATTCGTTGTGCGCAATCATGACGTTGTGTTTTTTTATAAAGTATAAAAGATAAAAAATAAGTAATTGTATGTGGTTTTTTATGGATAAATGGATAAATAGGTATAAAGTAAACAATCATGTAACTTCCATGATCTTTTTTTTTGGAACTGTTATATTATCATGATAAATATTTGCACGACGTAATAATACGATAAATGCATCTTAGAACACTCCTAATTAATTATAGATATGACATTATAATCTTGTTGGCTATTTTAAATGTATATCATATTAACTTTCAGCACCTCAATTGCAAATAACAATATTATTGCGAATCTATAAGTACCGTTTGAACGATTCCCTATCAACAAAAACAAGGGTATGTGTCGAATGCAGCTGTTGGGAGTCTTGCGCAGTTTTCGACGGTGGTGTAAAATTTAAATACTAATTTAAACAAATATGATAAATGATAAATGTAAACGGCTAAACACGACTGCAGCGGCGATGACGATGACATTTTACAAGAAAACTCGAGACATACGAGTACATAGGACTCGGCGCAGTCTGGTCCGCACGAAAATATATGCAACACAGTATTTAATATAGTGTAATAATAATTAATCACAGTCTCGACTATTATTAAATCTCTGCTACGAACAACGATACAGCGCGGTACAGTGAAATAGTATTCTAACGTTGAGGATTTTTTTTTTTATTTGCGAAACATATTTTATGCACCATACGTCTGTGCATATATTGTTATTTCTAAAAGAAAATAAGGTTCGAAAATAAAAAATAAATATTTACGCAAAGGTGCCTACACCTTAAATAGATATTAAAATAGGTATATTAATAATATTATAAATTAAACTCTTGAAATATATAGGTATGCAGCGTGAGCATGTATATTCAGAAAAATGACGTAATGAAAGTAATTATATAAATTATTAATTTCCATAAGTATACATATACATATATTTAAAATACTACAGTGATAACCATCACAAATGAACTTATACTGCAATTATTAGAGTGGAAAGACGATTTAAAAAAAAAAAATATAATATAAAGTAGGTTTTAAAATTAATTTGTTTAATATTTAAATGTTTAAAATTAAATATTGTTAAAAAAATAAATGTATAAACTATACTTTAATAGTTTATTATATTATATTTTTCTATACAGTTGTATAATCATACGTTTGTATAATTGTTAAATTGTTATTAATTCAACAACTTAATTGTTTATCAAATTCTTAAAACATTATGATCCAAGTCAATAAAATGTAAAGATATATTTTATTGCAAATTGCAATGGCAAGGTAATAATTATGTACATATACGTATTTGTATTTCTAACGAAAGCGTGTGAAAAAAGTATTGACGACGGAATGCTTCCGAATTTCCAGTAGCCAAAATATTATAGTACTCCAACGTCTCCAACCCATTTAGTTTTTATGTTTTTATCCATCAAGTCACAGCATTTATAATAATATATTGTACAGAAAAAACGCAAACGCGCTCAATATATAATAATATGTCTAATGCGTATATATAGTGTTATTAATTGTTATTTATTGGACAACAACGCCACACAATCCTTCGAATCGAAATATTAGGACAAAAAAAAAATAGTAATAATGTCCGCCGCAAAAGATTTTTATTTATTTATTTAAATTTATCGTTTACTGCGTGTCGTGTAATATATAAACGACACACCATGGCCGTCAGTCGTCGACGACTTTTATAATAATATGATATTATTATTATGATTATTATTACTAACGATAACGGCGCCGCTCTGGCGCCTCGTATTTAGAAGCGCGGGAGTAAGTATGTATATAAATATGATTATTATTATTATTATTAGTGTTATATATGCGTGAACATAGGAAGCAGTATAATAATAATATATTGCGTTTAATGTGTAAATGATGTACATCATGAGCGATGAGCGCACGTCACCCGCGTCGACAGACGTACACCAGGTTCTATATAGAAGTCGAGAGTGCTTCTAGAATGCAATTTTGCTTTAAAATGTCTTTTTCATATTATACCAATTAAATTTAAAATATTTAAGGTCGATGATAGTCTAGTTATGGTTAGGTAATTTTCAGGGGTAATAGATCAATATCCGTTATTTGTTTAAATCTAAAAAATATTTGCCATTTTGAGTACGACTAAGGTTATTTTTCTCTAATAAAATTGAAATTTACAATAATGAGCAATTATCATAAATAAATAATAATAATAAATGACAATTTATTGCTGTACGTCAAGCACGTAGTAATATACTACGTACGTATACTTATCTAAATAAAATTATCGTTGCCCGATTAATAGATAGCAACAATGAAAACTTGATTTTATCTATATGTATTAGGTACTTACCACGAATATTAGTCGTATTCGTATTATAATGTTTGTTGGTTATGGCTGCAAGTCGGCTTTGAAAGAATATTTATTTTTTCTAAAACAAAAAAATATTTAACCTTATTATAGCCTTTTTACTCATTTGAAAAAAAAAAAAGTCGATTTATCAATTTAATTTTTTGATTTTCAACTATTTTAATGTACATAGTATATGGATACTTTTTTATGGATACTAATTCAATTTTGATGGAATTAGAGTGGACAAAAATAATTATTTTTCACACCCGACGTTAAAACTAAAAGAGTACCATGGCCGTAAGATGTGATAGGTGCGCAATTATTGATGAACTGATCTTAAAATATACATTTTGGCGCAACTGAACCGTCCCGTACGAATGACAATAATATTGTCACAATAATTTATACCTACCATAATATTATTATTTTATTGTTTTTTATCGTTGTACGACGACGATATCGTAAACGGCGCACGTACGACGCCTATTATAAGTATATTTACGTATATTTACGATTACGATGTACACGTAGGTATGAAATTATTGTATATGCGCGGTTGGAGTTATAATCATCGGTCTGTTTTTGTATGTTTGTGTACGTGTGTAGGCGTCCATACGACACGCTCACAAGTCGGCCACGCGTCATAAACAATGGATGGGCACGACCGCCCACGCGTTTTTTGCGTATATTGTCGCGTTGTTTTTCGCGCGAGCTCGCGGTCACTACATCATAACAATATTACGACACAATGCGAGACGACTGCGATGTCATATACACGCGCGCGACTGTACAAATCACAATATTATACAGAGTGATGTCCGGTCTCGATTTTTTTTTTTTTTTGTTTCCGTTTCTGCCGTTACGAGAATATTTGACCGCCGGAAAATCTCCCCTCGCCGCACGTTCGAACTCTCATTATGCGATAATATTGTACATTATAATAGTATGTCTACGATGAGGACCAGTTATAATACTTATTATATTATAATATGTAGATACTTGTTTTTGCCCGAACGATCTCATCCCCAAACCCTATTACTCGAAAAATGTTAATAATAGCGCTTCAGTTTAGCAACGTACCTTCTCGTATAATCTAATATGGGAATAGCGGGGAAATACGGTGTCACTATATGAATATATAAATGTATGGTATACAATGAAATACATTGTGTTTATTTCAAACAAATAATTAATCATGAAAATATGTGTTATACATTTTTGTAAATTTAGCTACAATACTTTTATTCATAGGTTTGTAGCCTTGTGATTCACTGTATACCTATATTTTTTCCACAAGTAAAATGTATATAAAAATAATATAGTGCATCGTTCTTAGTGTGATTTAATAATTATATGTATATTATAGTGATAGAGAGAGAGAAAGAGGCCGAAACGCCAACCGTTCATTTGTAAAACGATAAATTGCAGTAGATTGTATTAAAAAAAAAAAAAAAAAAAAAAATGATGTGTGGGATCGTTTTTCGGCGAAAACTAAGTTTTATATATCCTTATCGTACATAATGGATGAAATAAAAATCTAAATATATATGTATCTTTATTCTCTATGGAAAATATATTTAATGTGGAACAAACAGATGTTGATAGGTCGCGTGAATATTAATGAAACTCACTTAAAAACTATTCATTCAAAAGTATATAGATTTATGAACTTAATTCATTTAATAAACTACTAACGATATCTGCTGTAATAAATCTGTCCAGAACACTTTTTTTTACGCGGTATTTCTATCTAAAATAGAATATACCATAAACTAAAACTTTGGCCCTTTTAATCAAAGTTAAATGTGCTATAAAAAAAAAACCACGAAACTAGTTTACAATATATCATCAATAGTAGGTAGTTTATAATCTATATACAATTAAGGGGGTAGTTGTGCCAAGTGTGAGTGGATAGTGATTTCCGTAACGGTGCAGTATAAACATTATAAACTCGGCAATCTACATGCGTCAATCTGAAAAAGTTACGCACCTATCTATAGTATATTATTATTATGATTATCTTTTATTGATATTGTAATAAATATTTATGAGAAAAAAAAAATAATGAATTTGAATGATAGAAAAAATGTATGCATGGTCAAAATCTAAACCTTTAACGTATTTATTTAATAAGACTTTGTTTAAAATATAAAAGGTAGGAATAGGTATATAAAATAAAATAAAATTTTGTGGTTAATGGTAATAAATAATCACTCACAATTTATAAAATATTAAGCACTATATTACTGTGATATGGATGTACAAGAATGAAATATAACAAATACTAATTACGCGTACAATATTACTGCGAACTGAACAACACAGTAAGTCGCGATACATAGTCACTGACGGAATGAAAATTGAGCATCTGATCAGCTGGTATTTATAGGCTCCGCTTTGTTCTAGAACATCCCCGAATATACTCTAGCGAGACCATCGTGGAATATTCTAGAACATGGGTTTTTCCTATTGTACGCTGTCGACATCGTAAATAATTTGGGCGGCTCGTTGTGTATTGTTCACATCGCCACAATTTGATTATATTTAGTTTATAACTGTAATTTTTATACATTTTTTGGGGGCATGTAATTTCTACCAATTGCGACCTTTTTAGGCCCTTTTTCATGTAAATTCCATCGGTTTGTTTCAAAAATACGTACCAGTGGAATTTACATACTTTAAATTCAACCCAAAAATCGACTACCTATAAATCGGTGAAATTAACAATCACCCCATTTTTTTAAAGAGTTTTTGAATTATATTGAAATTCCGTCGTAAAATTTGATTTAAAAAAATACAATATGTACACATACGTAATGGTATTGAATATTATGATGTTATGTGATAGATTTAAAATTTTTAAGTACTTGTTAATCGCTCTGTATAATTTAACTAGGTATGTAAAATAATTGTATACACATTGCAATATTATTACAATTTATAATAAATAGTAAGAATAAACAATGATAAGACTGTGTTGCGCGGGATGCATTTGATGGACGCTATAGTTGGGTTGAATCCAGCTGCTGTTGCAGCAGGTGACGGCGATGTAATAAAACAATAACTTTTATACATACTTCACTAACTGTGTGTACTATGCAGTAATGGACCGCTGACCAGACGAGATGATCAACAGTGGTGGCACCCGAGACGGGCGATACGTCACGCGCTTGCGCTAAGATGACGACGTGCGACGTCACAAGTCAACTATAAATAATGTAAAATAAAAATAATATGATAATATTAAACTGTAGCTGTTTTACAACGGACGTTTTTATTGTTATTGCCCGGTTATTAGAATTGAAATGTTCGAACATTTTCATCTGTCGGTAGACCCGACGACGTCAAGAGGGTTATAACGATGAGATATGTGCATTAAACCCACAATAATAATATAATATGGTACTTTTTAATTATTATATGCGAGTATAATATATTTTTATCGGAGAATAGACACTAAGACTAGGTGTTAACTATATAGTTATCGAGTGTTCATGCTTAATACAATTTATAAATATCATAATTTAAAACAAAATAAACCTATGACGATTAACTTGGTTATTATGTAGTTGGTCTGCTATATCTTTCACATGTTTCCAAAATGTTATTATATTATTATCAAATGTATTTAATTTAAGTATTTTATAATCCTTAAAATTGATTAGTAATTATGATTTTCCTGACAGTAATTATTATTATTTATTTTCGATGTAAAGTTGCTATTAGTAATAAATAAAAACGACAAAGGTGTATTTTAAATACACTTTGTGTTTGTACGTAATTGACATACATATTATAATAAGTCATATTGTTAACTATTATTTTCCTTAATCTTCTGAATATTTATTTTACACTAACAATTAATTGCTTTTAATAAAGTACTATTACTGTGATAAATTTATAAATGAACATTTTTAATGATATGTTATTTTTATTTATTTTTTTACACTCCAGATGACTTCATGAATGACCGTCTTTTGTTCTAATATAATATAACATTGTATTATTATAGCTCAGCAATTATCTACAATTTACAAACCATGAATAATATAATCAGAATTCAAGATGAAATTTATTAATTATAAAAATAGTGGCCAAGAAAATTTTTAACAGGAACAACAAAAAAAAAAAAAAAAACCAGAATTTGAATGATTTTTATATAAATCTAATCAAGAAGTAAATAGATTAACAAAAGGACTTTTTAGGAATAGTATACGTTGTAGAAAATTAGTTAATTAATATTTATTTTAAACGACTGCTCTCACGCATTATTAAAGTTTTGTTGTTTTGTATATGTTGAATAATTTACGGCAAGGACAATAATTATTTTAATTATTAGATATTTATCAAAAAATATATGTAGGTATGTACATGTGCGTAAAAAAAAAAAATATAGGGATAGAGCGGGTAGTTGGAGTTCGTTAATTTTAGGTCAAAACCATTGTGGACAATAATAATACATACATTCTAAAAATGGAAATATAATAATAACCCTGGTAACGAGATTAAGACAGAATAAATGTATTGTAACGGTACATGTTTTGGATGTGCATGATGATGACAACAATCAATTCACTGTTCAGGACACTCAAGGGTTAATCGCTCATACTCGAAATTAGACTTGCAGGAGAGCAAGCGTGGATGCTTGCGCATAAAATACGGTCCAGAGGTTAATTATGATTAGTTTTACGATTTTCCGTGTGTACATGTTAGATATACGTATACATATGTATTATAGGCTACAAGTAGTCGTCGTCGTTTTCGTAGGGCGTATACGAATCATGTAGTTCACGAATATAATATGTATACGATGGTATTTTTTTTTATACATAGATTATATTGCCATTGAAACTCATAAAAACTTGACGAAAATCTAATAAATAAAAGACTGCGAGCCTGAAGTTTACAGTGTACATAATATTATACCACTGAAAACTAGGTGGCCGAGTTTAAATGTATTTTATATATATATATAGGTAATGATATAGTTATGATAAAGACGTACTAGTAGGTGTATTACTACACATATACATAAAATAATATATTATTAAGACTGGGAATTAAAAAGATAAATATTAAAATTAAGCTATTTAAATCATAAATTATTTGTAAAATAAACTATAATAAGTTAATTTTTAACATAAATAACTTGTTGACTTCAAGTACATTTTTATCAGAATTATTAAAATATAAGTTACATTTTGATAAAAATTAAATAATTTGTTTATAGTTTTATTTTTTAAATAAATAATAGATATCAAGATATAGTGCATAAAATTTCGAATATTTACAATAATTTTAAAGTTACTTGTAGAAGTTGGTGGGCCGTTATGTCAGCCTCCACCACCATATTAAATTACTTGTGCGAAAAATATCGTAAACGTTTTGAAAATGTTCATGTAAAATCATGCTAAATTTTTATACTATTTTTTTTCAAATGGATAGAGAAACAAGCAACATTACAAATGTCTGTTTGCGTTTATTATAAGCTCACATTTTATTTTATAAACAATATTATAAATAAAATATTTCATAAAGAAACGTTTTTTTATAGATAACATACAAAGATATTAAATATTGATATATAATAATTATTAAGAACTTATTTAATTTGCTGAATTAATAAAATATCAAGAAAAAAATTTTAAGAGAATGTCGTATTTGCATATATTTCTTGATCTTTTTAATGTATAACATACCGAAAAGTTACTCAACTATTAATCATATGACTCATTATAATATAAAGGTAAGAATATTATGAGTTTTCTCTTGAGCTATCTACAATATTTTAACTTTATGAGTAAAAGTTAATGAAGTTATGAGTATGTAAAATATTACAATTTAAAAATTATTAAAATTATAAAATTATTTGATTAAAAATCAAAATATTGTAATAAATCTATAAGAAAACACAAATAATATCCTAATACTTTTAAGTTTAATAATAGATTAATACATTTTATTATTAAATATTACTATAGTCAGTTAGAAATTTTGAATACAAATGTGCTATATACGTTTGTTAGATGGAAAAAACACATTCATGTGTGGTATTCTAAGAAAATACTAACCTAATTATAAATAATTAAAAAATGAATTGGTCAGTCAACTGGCCCCCACATATCCCTCATGTTTTTATAATTCCTGTGCGCGATCTTAAAAAAATACCGAAATAATTTATCAATCGGGTGGGTAAGTAATAGATATATATTATTGTTTTTATCAATGCACTCTCAGGTTGAAAATCTCAACAAACACAATACACTCGACTTAGTCAAATATAATTATTAAATTATGGGAGATGTATTTTTTGCATCCGGCCTGTAAACCATGCGTCAAATACTTTCGCTGTAGACATATGCTAATGTCTGCATAAACGCATATGTTCGTGTAATATCGTATATAATTATAATATACATGTTATGCTATACCTGTGTCCTATAAACAGTATGTATACACATAATATACGCTGTATAGTATATGCACGGTTCGCGTTTTCCCTTTGAAACCAAACAAAGTCAAATAAATCATATGCACTTTGTATAGACTTACGTAAATACAAACATTCGAATGTTTGCGCATATTTTTTCAACTATTTATTAATATATTATTATATTGTATCTATACCTCACACATGTGACGTATTTTACATGTGTTTATACGCTATTTGAATAGAAACGTATTATAAATTATAAATCCAATGAAGATATACACACACATATATATATATATATTTATTTATTTATATAACACGATGTATGCGTACATAAACGGTGAAAATAATAAATTCGTCTAACCCGTCTGTATAAGAATTTAAATTATAAGGACGTATTTTATTATATTTTGTACTTTATTAAAGTCACGAGCTAAATGATAAATTAAATGCCAAATGTTTAAAATTTTGCAGATATATATATAGTAAAGAGTCATCTTGTCGAAGCTTAAAAAATTAATACGATTCTCAAATCGACTGAATCCCTGTTACATTATACATTGTGCTTATACATTTTTAGACCTTTTATAAAATAATATTAATAGTAATCGTCTGTAATTGTAAAAACACTCAAAAACTATAACTCGCATCCATTGTCTTTATAATATATAGCAGGTATCCAAGAAGGTCGTTATTAGATAGGTATGTAAACAATTACGTGATGATTTTTTTTTTATTTTTATTTTTTTTTTTTATCGAAAAATCGGTGAATGATGTGGAGGAAAAACAGCGTGAAAACAGTGGTAGTGGCAGTTTATTGTCCGAGACGGTTTAGTGAACTCTTTTTATTATTATAATGGGCTTGTACATGCGAATGTGTTTATGCGAACTCGCGCGCGTATCAACAAGTGAATAATGGCGTGTTTGCCGCCACTGTGGCCCGCGTCCAAAATGGCGGGTGTCATCAGGTGACGCGAATCGGTCACCTCCACCTCCGTAAAACGTTATTAATTATTAACGCCGCTGCGTATACACATAATATAATAATAATTATAATAGTGCGATGACGATGATGATGGTAATAATAATATGTTTCGTTGGACGAGAAACGCTGCATTATCTATAATAGTCCGGGCGGCGAAGGCGAACGAACGCACCTTTTTTAAACGGGATATTATTTATTTTTTGTTTTTCCGCACACGCGTCACGCAGTTCGCGCTGTCTCCACGAAACGTTAAAAATATATCATGTACATACAACTCATGTACTATATGTTGTACGACTGTATTTATTCAAGCATAATAATATATAGAACGGCACTCCGAATCACGCATACGACGGCGACCGTTTATTAGTCCACCGTCACCCAGACTACGTACACGACGGTCTTATTAAATCGTCTTTACCCCATATATTATTTTATAATATAATATATTAAGTCATAGCGTTTTCTGTGACAGTCGAATTATTAACGATATTTTTATAGTCTCCCGCACCGCGACTGAGTTTGCGACATAATAATATATTATAATGACATTATTATCTTCATTTTAAATTATGTATACGCTATAATATTTTATACTAGTATATTATAGCTGTACACCTAAATAATATGTTCTGATTATTTTATTTACACAATTTAGCATAGGCGTTTTAAGAAATATTTTGAAGATATGTGACCAAGAGTATAAATATATATTTCCTAGGGGAGAGGGTTCCTTATATGAAAACAGTTCCCCTTGCATAGTAAAATTTAAAATTAGTTTTGTTTTAACTTAAAACGTTCACCGTGAAAGACAAATTTCTAGTGCAGATCTGTTAATAGACCTATATATATATAAAAAGGAATTAATTAAAAATTAATCCACCGTGGTAACTATGCGTAACATGGATTTACTCCTATACAATGCCACATAATTTTTGATATATTTTAGACCGTGAATGTATGAAATTTGCAGGTTTTTTCATGACTAGAGTGGCAATACACGTAAACAAGCTTATGGAGATCAGGATTTATATATATAAATTCAATGGCATAACGAAATAATTAAAAATTAGTTATTAATCACCTATAATAAAATATTATATTTATATTATATTCTAAAATAATAATTAATTATTTAGCACAAAGGTATAGGAACTTAGGATTTTAAATGTTGTATTAGGTTAATATTGATATAGCGGTGGTTTTACTAGACAACTTATGCCTCTTTGGTTGTAAATATTCAATTTTGTCCCTTATTCCCTCAGTCTTGATTGCATAAAACATTTTTATAAAAGTATATTTTATATAATTTATTAAATAGAGTTATTTTTGAGTTTATTTTTCATATATCAGTTTGTAAAACAAGAAAAAATAACATCAATAATTGATTAAATCAAATGACGACAACATTAAAATCTGGACGTATTAATTTTTGTGAATTCTAAATAACCGGTTATTTAATAATAATAATAATAATAATAAAACGTTTTTATTATTTAGCAAACATTTATAATATTATATTATAATATAATGTTCTATATTAAGTTAATATAAGAAAGCCGCCAATTTGTTATATAGTAATTTGTATGGGAAATATTCATCGTAAAAATCAACAACGTTAAGTAATCAATCAACTCGCGATCCGTAAGAATTATGTGACCGCTTGTACAATTTCGTGATCATTCGTCTATTCATTATTCATTTACAGTCACTGCGTTCATACAGTGGTCGTTTTAAATATTACAATATTTCATATTTCCATAAAAAAAAATAATTAATGATGCAAATAAAACACACGTAGGGCTATTTTAAGTACTACAAAAATAAAACCATACAAAACTCGTTTTTACGCTAAATAATATTATACTAAATATGTTCGCAAATGTTCACATTATACACTAATGAACAGAGTCAATAGAATATTTTGGTAGATATTTTTTCTTGACTTAGAATAAATATCACTAAATGATTTATGAATAAATAAATTATCCACGATACTCGATATATTTCATACTGAATCAAAATATTTTAAGAAAATGTTTATAATTTTTATTTACTTCTCTTCAATTTCAAACGAAATAAATAAAATAATATAACATAATGAGATGGAATTTAAAAGTCAAGTTATAATATGTGGGTTTACCAACAAATACGACAGAAAGAAATAATAAGGTCAATTTTGTAAAATATTAAAACATACTAGAAAAGTGTATTTTATCCTAAAAAGTTAATATTTTTTAAAGTAATGATAAATTAATAAAGAGTTGCACTGTATGGCAGTATAATTTATAATTTATATTAATATTTTAAAGCTTCGAATAGTTTGTATTTTTGATCGTAAAAATTGTAATATAATATACTGGATTAATTTCAATAAAAATTAAACCAATAGATTCCACAAGACAGGAAATCTGAAATAGTGTCTATAGGTTGTTATAGAGTGGCTCACATATGAATGAATTCATTTTTGGGCACACGAAAAATGAATACATTTTTAGTTATAAATTGGGTTGCTATTAATTATAAAAATGAAATTCAAAAACAACCAAACGTTTCTAGTTAATATGGGATTTTTATCAAATAAAATAAAATAATATTTAATTTATTATTCAAATGTACAACAAAAAGCAATATCTTTATATGTTTATAATGTATAAGCCCCATGAGTATTCAACCGATTTTAAGAAAATTTTAGAGATTATTTTCTAGAATTTTCAGGAGAGACGTTCCAAAATAAATGATATAAAATATCAAATTCGTTACGGGCGGATTGCCCATTTCGGCACTGATGTCGATTTACCCATAAACTGAGGTATATTAAAACGAAAATATACCGATATAGTGCCATAGTGCCACATTTTAAAATTTTTTTTCCCAAATATTTTCTGGGTATATATCTAGTATATTACATAATTTAGTTTAATTATCAATATGGGTATGCATCTATCAATCTAGTATACGTGATAGTGACACACAAAAAAGACTTCAACGAACTTGTAAATCTATCAAATAACGAGCGCCAACCACAGTATGATACTTGTGCATATATTGTAAATACAATTTGGGTTCTTAAGGAAATAAGTTTTTAAACGCATCTATAATTATAAACTAATATGTAATTATTATGATTGTTTATTATTACTATATCGTAGTAGATTTAGAAAACAATATAACATTTCATCGAATGCGTACTATATGTCGGGAATTGAGAATGTGGGTAATAACACTGATAACGTAAATTGGTATCAACTATGTACTATACAAAATAGTATTGGTGTATCTTTGGGGGGTCAAGGGGGGGGGACATTCGCTCCCCGTGGGTCGTATAATTATATGTGTTTTAGATACTCCCACCATTAATTTTTATTCGGAACGGTCCAGTTATGTTAAAACTTTTTTTTCTATTTACCTCTCCCCTCTCCAAGGAGATGAAGTAAATACGCCCTGCAAGGTAGTACTTACTATAGCTGCCAAACAGCCCGTGACTCAATAAGTTTAATATGGTACATTATATGCAGAAGTACTTATACTGCAATAATTATTCTACAAAATATTTGTATTGTTTAATTTTGGGGATGGATTTTCGTTTATTATTAATTATTATTTATTACACGTTTAGTAACCGTTTTGAGTTTCGTGATTTAATAAGACACATTGTCAACAGGCGTATCTGCACTGTGCATGCATGCATTTGAGTGACACAAATAATAACAAATAATTCTAAACTACGTTTCACCAAAGGTATATATTATCTTAATAAATGCAAGTTGCAGTTAACGACGACGTGCATAATATATGCGTATTATCTAATGAACGCGCCTCCACCCATTGTGAGCACAAGTTTTCGCGCGAGCCGCCGCTTTGGCGATTTATCACCAGGCGTTATTGTGGAATAACCGTCTTGGATACTGGTCAAATGTCGTTAGTTACAACGTTGAGTGATATTCTTGCCGCCGCCGCTACACAAAACTTTTGATCTATGAACGCATAAAGCGTGACTGCCGCGTGGGTGGACGCTATATTTGTATACGTTAATATACACGTTATCGTATACGAGCCGAAGCGCGTGCATATCATAATAATAATAATAATAATAATTCTTATTATTATTATTATATAGCGCATCGCCAACAGATTGGAGAACACGAGAATATAACAATATATTTCGGGGCTGAATAATTAGACTTATATGCGTAACGGAATTATAATATTATATGAGTTACGTTTGTATAGCTGCATATAAAAATATATGCATCCTTATTATAAGTGTCGTCGATTTTAGACGGTTTAAACATCCCGATGTGATAGTATGCCATTAAAAATAAATTCTGAGACATTTTTGAGATATTACTTTAATATTTAATATGATACAAACAGTGAATACATATGTTTATATTCGCGAGTAAAAAATAAAAATACGAAATTGATAAATTATATTATTAATCTTTTTTTTTTTTTTTAATTTATTAGAAGATTATTCAAAAACGTATATACACCAATCATGCACAATGTGAATATTGCATGGTATACTCGGTTGGACTTAGTTTATAATGTTTATATAATACATACTACCCACGCAATCGTCAAAATAATTGATCAAATTAACCAGGAAAATATTTACAAAGTTGATATTATGTGGTATATTAGTCCTTCACACAAATTATGTCGACTCGCGCAGTCGTACCTTATAAATAATATCTCGTACTATGCCATACTTATTTGGGTCTTAATTGTCGTCGTATGTACCTAGTATTATTCGTAAATATCCAATTTTTACGCACCGAAAAATAAGACTTAAATATTTATAATTTATATTTAATATAAGTGATAAATACTTGATATTTTTGTTTTTTATCTATGACAATATAATAAGTTTCTCATTTATAAATTGAAAATATCAAAAATGTATAGTCATAATATCTCTTGATAAGTATTTAAAGTTAGAATTTTCATAAAATTTCAATTATATTGCAGTTAGAAATTCATAAAAAATTTTTTGTTATTAACTCAGATTTGAAATTTGATACAAAATTCTTTATATATTTTGTAACCTTTATTATAAAAAAGATAAGCAAGTTGTACCACTATGTTGGTGTATTAGGCGTTAAGTGGGTTATTATTACGGATTTGTTTGAATTCAATGATAAATCGCATTCTATACGAAAAATAATTCTGAGCAGACATGGTCTGTCAACTTATATCACTGAATATATTTTGTGATATGCCTTTTTTTAAATAGCTATATAAAAGCCATTTATTTAACTTTTAGTATTAAATTATTATAATAATATAATATGTTCATACCTTGTTATATCAATCCGTGTAACTCAAAATGTAATGACATCTTTCTGTAATTACCGTTTACGGTAAAAATAGATACGTTGCGTAAATAGATTATATCTTGAAATAAATCAAAAACATAATTGCGTACCTATAGAAAAATTCATAATAATATAAATAATAATATTCATAAAATTGTTGACTTCCCATAAATAATGTTTTTAAATTACAAAAAAATGATTATCATCGTTGTTAATTGCTTAAATAAGTAATTTTGTCCAAATTTTAACATGAAATGTCTATAAAAAATAATTACTTTTATATAAATTAGTTATCTATGAATATATATTATTTTTTAATTAACATTTATTAAAGTATTTACAATCTATATTAAATTTACAATGAGTAAATTGGAGGGAGAATCGACAGTGAAGCGGTGGAGATGAAACCTATAGTAAAACTACATGTACATATTAAGTAACTCGAAAAATAAACGTATATTTTTATGAATTTATCAAAATTATAACTGTAAACGCTTTAAAATAAATATTGTGACTATAGATTTTCAATATTTTTTACTTAAGAAAGTTCCAACTTATGAGGAGTTTTGTTTTACATATTCAAACATTTCTACCCAACAAACTAAATTTAATCGCTATTTATTTTGGAGAAAAAAAGAAATTTTTTTATGTTTATTAATGACTCAAGAATAGTCGAAATATTTAAAAAATGCTATCGTGATAAAAAAATTAATTATATAAATATTTGTTGAAAATTTTAAGTAGGTATCTACAATTATACATTTTTGAGATACACCGAAAAATAAAATTTATATCGTTAAAAATTGGATTTTTGTGAAAATACCCGTTTTTTCTGGCTATAAAAATATGTACTGATAATTTTTACTTTTGACTTTCCAAAGTACCAACTTGATTCAATTTGTTTCTAAAACCCTCTCTCATTTTTGAAAATCAAAGCATTCTTAATTTCCTAAAAGACTTAAAATTTTCAGTTTTTTTTTAGCTAAGTTATGAAAATTTAATACAATGTTCCTCATAAGTAGTTTATAACAGCACTAAAAGGTTAAGTCAAATAAAAATACAAAAAATATACAACCACGATTATTTTTTATATATTTGTTTTATTAAAAAATTATTTATAAAATGTGAACGAAATTAAGCATTTTATATATAAATAACGATATTAATTAATTTGTTATAACTCAAAAACATTATTCATGGGGATTTAAAATTAATTAATTATGTATTCTTTATTCATTTTACTGTGCGCAATGAAATTTTCAAAAAAATCTAGATTTTTTAAGATATTATTAATTTAAAGTATGAACCAATTCACAATATTTTACGGTATTTACAGTAAGGTTTAATAAATTATAAACTTAAAAATTAATAGGTAACAATAATATAATTTGTTAAATGGCAATATATATAGGTACACATAATATGTTGTATCCATATCGCGTAATTGTATATTTCTATTTAAAATTTGTAATATATTTTATAATTTATAACTGTTAAATGATTGGAAATTAATAATTTTTTTAATGATATACTATATACCTATTATAACGTTTTGCGTTATATTTTGTTTGATGATATATCATTTGTTTTGTGTTATTTAATTATTTATGTTTATCGTTTTCCATTATAATTACGTTAACAAATTTTAATCATTTTTTTGTCAAATATTACGTTATTATAACGTTTGCAAGCCCTGTATTATAGTACAAATTATAATATCTTCCAACAAGTATCGACCAAATTACCTATGCAGTTTTTTTATAATAATAAGACAGTAAGTATAAACTAGTCTGCTTTAACCCGTAATATATATTGATTAATATTGTATTAATTTCATCAAAGATGTAGGATTTCTTAGCAGGTTTATTTAAATAGTGTAGATTAAGTTTCGAATAAAATTTTGTTTTTTTTCGTTAAACGCTTCCATGCTTTAGTTTAAATACAAACAACTAGGGCACTAGGTAATTGTACACCAAACAACTGTCAGAAGGGTAATAAAATAATTTCTGTACTGTAGACACCAGCGCGAGTTAACCAATTTTATTATCTGATAAGTACAGGTAAAAGTTAAGATAAGTACGTCGATAATTTTATATTATACCAGTTGATCTTTATAAGATCACTATAGATTAGATATTATTACTATAATCTAAATAATCTAAAATATCGTAATATGATAGTAATAGTTACTTTGATTTAAGTACCTTATACAGAGTAATTCATTTCACACGGAACACAGTTTATAATATAGTCTTGATATATCTACATATAATTATGAATATTGTTACGTTAAGTGTTTATTCAGATGATGGAACTAGTTCCGTCATGTGTAGTTTGGGTATCCATTTCGTTTAATGTTATTCAGATAGCGGAATTACGTGAAGTGGAAACAACTAACAAGCGTTTTCATTTTGCGAAATGGATGTAAACATATCCTTTTTATGAAATGTACAATTACGCGATATGGATGTGACATATACATATATTAATAGTAGTATTAATAATATTAGAACGCATGCAATGATTTTGGTAAAAATTAAATCAATCTACCGTAATACTAAAAGTAAGATAATTTACTTTAGTAGCTATATATCAAAAAATATACTTAATACTCGTAATATAAGCTGAAAGATCATATCTACTTATAATCATTTTTCGTATAGGTATAATGTTAGATAATTGAATTTAAATTTAACAAACCTATCGGTTATTATAGATTACAATGATCTACTCGACATTTAATGTACAGTATACCCAGTAAATACCTACTTGTCTACCTTTTTAATACGTAAATGTTTAATCTTTTAAATATATATTTTTAAATTTAACGTTCTATTCTAAGAAAGTGTATAAAGCATAATACTTAATTTTGCGAACTATATTTGATCATGATTTCAGGAAAATTTAGTGGTAATTGATTTATCATTTATTGTATATATTTATAATATATTGCATCCAAATTTGTATTTAATTTTTTTTAACCATCATAAAATGTAAATTAATTTAGTACATCTAAAATAAACAAAAAAAAATAATTTTTGCAAATCAAAAAATGGTATAAAGTTTATACAATAAATTGTAAAAAAAAATATATATCATAAATCTGATTATATGAAAATTTGTGTAATAAACACGCACCTTCAAAATATTGCTTGGTTGTAAAGATGTTGTGTCTTATATTATATTATAAAATAACCAAATACCATATTTTTAAGACACTATTTTCTAAAAATTATCAAACATTTTTTAATTTTTTTTTTATCCAGTTTAAAAGTGATATGTAATATCTGATACTAACATTATAAAAACATATATTTTATAAAAAAATTAACTTTCAGTTTTTTGATTACTCTCCAGTAGTAACAAATTTGATTAATCTCTATAAAATATAATTATTAACTTAAATTACCATTTTAATATTATTTAATACCTAGATTATAGCTGTATCATTTTAAAATACACACATTAAATCATCGTATTTTATTTATTGATCAAATAGGTATATAGTGAACATTTAGAAGGAACTCTTATTGCATATTATATACCTACTAAAGCCCGTGGCTTAATGGCATCGAAGAATAGATAATATGGTGTTAAATTCACAAGCCGCCTGTAAGTTGTATTATAATTATTTTTAAGTATTAGATGAGAACAAAACAGAAGGAGCTTCAGGATGAATTAGATGACCAAATGAATGTACACGAAGAGCGTTTAAAAAAAATAAAAATCCAATTTGTGATCCGCGTCGATAGCGCACTCATTTCAGTGTATGTAATTATAATATGTATGTGTGTGTGTGTGTGTGTGTGTGTGTGTATGAATAAGGTCTAGTATGTAATCAAAATAATATGCGACGGGCGAGGCGGGAAAGAGCTGACGGACGTAGGCCAACAAAGATATATGTGAAAAAAAATCGGTCGACCAAGTCAGTGGGGGCGTGCGGACACGCGGGCAACCGCCACCGAGGAATCTCTGTAGCGGTAACATCGGCAGCTATATAATATAGAAGTGCTCATATACTATAATATATCTATATATATATATATGAAGTAAGAATACTGGCCGTCAGCAGACAAGATATTGTGTATTATAATATACACAGGCGATTGCGACCATCGGTGGTCGAGTTCTAACAAGTCGCTTGTATTATCATCGCTGCACATACACACACATACACACAAACACATACACGTCATATATACATATATATATATATCTAATCTAAGTACGCGGAGTCTTTAATTAACTGAAAAACTTTATACGCACGCGCGCGGGCGTATATACCTACAATATTCCGGACGGATGCTGTGGACTGCACCCGAGGCGAGTCGATCGGACGGTTGCCGCCACCGACGTTTGGCCGTACACCAAACGTATTTAGCTACAGATTAAATAAAGCAGTCCGTGTAGGTGGCTGCAGTACGGTGTATTTTATAATATAGTCGCGGCGACGATCTAAAATCGCCGCTGCGGCCCGTTTTCACCCGCTATAATATGACGTCACGCGCATATTATTATGATATACTATATACGCGTAATAATAATATATTCCTCTATACAACGCGTATTACAATATATTTTAATGATTTATTTATATCATATTATCCTTAAGACCTTTTGTTAGTATCATTATTATATCGTTATATGCGTTCTATGTAGCGGTTTTCGTTCACTGCTGCTGTTTTGTTATTTTCTATCGACTAGCCGATAGACACACACACACACACACATATATATATATATATATATGTGTATAATACGAGTATTTTTGATTTTAATTTTATTACATACAAAGCCTTGGGCATTATTTTTCACGTTCTACATGGTAGCTCGTTAATTTGCATAATTGACTTATTACTGTTTAGCATATTGATAGAGAAAACGTAAATTGACGCCTACGACACCGAGAATTTATTGCTCAGCGATATAACCACCACAACTATCACATGTACAATATAATATATGTATATATAACATAAAAAACGGTTCAGCCCAGTTTTGGCGCTTGCTTAAAATATATAATACCACGTATACCTCTATCTATATCTAATGCGTAGTGTTATAATAGAGGAGACAACACTACAACCACCGCGGTATCTCGTCATCGCCGGCAACCCGTTGTTGTTACATTATTATGACCGGTTGACATAATAAATAATTTATAAATCCTAAATCACGCCCCTCTGAAAATTTCTCCGGTAAGTCTAATATATACATGTACTTATAGTACACACGATTATGAATTATGAGATAGATTGCATGCGTACTAATGTATATATAGTATTAAAATACTCTATTTATTATATTATATTCAAAGTTTATAGTATAATAAAATCAAAAAAGGAATTTCTGAATGTGATGTGGATAATTAGGAAATATTAAATGTGATGCTTGCGGTCAATGATCAAGGTTTGTTAATTTTTTTTTTAAATTACAATAACAAAAGCATAAGGTAAATTTTAATAAACTAATTCATTTTTCGTGCATAAATTATAAATAACAATAAACTGTAAAACAATACAAAAAACATAATCGCTCAAGCGAAATAGATTATAATATTAACATGTGTTCTACAATCCGATCGAAATCTTAGTCGTCGTCTGTTACACGAAAAAATTTGTTGAATGGATATTATCATTTATGAGTCTATGACCTGCATCGATATGTTAAAATGGTTATGTCATGATTAATTCATATAGACTCCGTGAACTCATAGGTAGGTACCATATATGAATCAAATTATACAGCTTGAATATATTATATTACTTTAGAGTTTAGACCGTTTTATTATATTGTTTACCGCAAAAGTGATATATTTATAGGTATCTGTAAAACGGTTTGTGCAAAATTGTTTAATGCAACAGCTGAAACTATGCAAATTATTAATATTCAATACTTAAATTATCTTTTCAATATACTTAAAAGTAAATTGCTCACTTCAACGATATTTTTTTAGTATTATAAAAACAAAATGATCATGAATAAATAATCATAGATAATCTATTATACTCTTACAATGTAATAATAATTAATCTTAAACTTAGGGATAATACATGTATATAATGCCATTTAGAATATAATCAATGATAATACATATACCTATACTGCTACAAGTCTCGAGAGTTTGTAATTTATAACAGAACTATAACGATATGTCGATAGATAATTGATATAATTATTAGTCAAATTAGATTGAAAAAAATGAAAATAATTAAACTGGATCACTTAAATTTAATGTACCAATCATGAGCCACCAAATCGTGTTGAGAGCATTAGCTCACTATTGATTCATTTAATGTTTAGTGATTTCTCGTGCAAACTGGCCATAGTTGTTTGGATATTTAAGCAAATTATCAATTTCATATTCCAAACTATGTTTAAGACTTCAAAATATTTAAATAAAAACGATGGAATAATTTCTATTATAAAAACTGAACCATTAATATGTAAGTAACTGACTTAAGCATTAATTTTATGACTAGTTTAGAAATTAATTGTAAAAAAAAAAAGAAAAAGTAACAATTAAAAAAAAAAACGAAAAATCATAAATCAAAAAAATTAAATCTTGGGTACAACTGTAATTATTTTGTTGATTCTTCATAGGAATAAACTATACAAACATTAAAGAATAATATTCATTAAATGAAAAATGTCAACAATATTATTTGAAATATAGAAATAACTTAATCTGCATAATATAAGAAACTAAAACTTAATATTATGAGTTTGAACTGGAAATAAGACCAGGAAATGATTCTAAACAAAATCGAAAATTTATTAAAAACGTGAAAACCCACTGATCTTTGACTTAGTAATTGTTAATACTTAATGAATCTATAGTTTTATAATTTGTTATGAAATAAACTTTAAATGTCTATTGAATAGGTTTTCTTTCCCATCAATAGCGACATCGCATCCACCATCTTACGCGGTGCTTGAGCACGTGATAAACAAAGAGCTCAAAACCACATTAAGTCGGTGATTTATTTTCGAAAGGCGCCATCGTGTTTAAATATATAATATGTGTATATAATGTCTATATATAATACGAACATTGGATGACATTCCTTTGTGAACGGATAGTCATCAAACACGCGGTGCTAGAGGAATGCGTATATTGTACCTGTACCGCGAGTGTATATTGATAATACAAAGCGTCGTGTGTTCACACATTGCAAAGCTTTCGCATGAAAATAAACCAATCTTCTATATGATTATTATACAGCCCAATGATGCAACACAATAAATATTATTACGTAAGTGAATAATTTGTAAGCATTTTTTTTTTTTTTTGTCAAGAAACGATATTCATATAATATTTAATTTTTTAAATTTAATGCGTGCATATTTAGTTTTGTGTATTATTATACGTATCTAATGAGTATAATCATAAACGGTAATTGATGACATTAATATTATTTATTAAATAGGTATTTAGAGTAATGGTTTTTTTGGGGGTTTTTATTTTAATGTATAAACTTGTTTAACTGCAATAATGTTAAAAAATAAAATATATATCATCTCGCAAATGCTTTTCTTCTTGTTAATCATCTATACATAAATATAATAGAACTGACGTAAATTAGTAGTCTTATTTTATTTCTCAGAACGATAAAGGTGCATAATATGTTGTGATTGTTGCAAAGTAAAACGTTGTGTAATAAAATAAATCTGTACGTGTATTTTGTTTTTGCTTTTTTAACGTTGAATATACAAGAATTATTGCGTATAAATACAAGTTGATCACAAAAAATACGAATTATGCCTATTAAAAGTAAAATTTATATAATTTACAACGACAAATAATTTTTTGTATTGAACACATAACTTATAAAAATAAATATAAGTACTTATTTTACTGTATAAGAAATCACTATTTATAACAAATGAAAATGTAATAAAATATAATTTAATTTATGTTCTTAAAAAGCGTTTTTTAACCTTTTGATAAAACCAAGTCGTAAATATTATATTTTAAATATATTCCAATATATTTGTCATAAACTCATATTACAGACTCACGATATAATGTATTTAGGTAAAAATTGACGTATATCAATGGGTATATTCAACTTAAAAATTGTTTTTATGTAATATTTATAGGTATTTACTGTCGTTTAAAAATGTGATGAAAATCAAACATAGGTTATATTATGACATTTAAAAAATCGATATCCATACATTCTCAATAAAAAGTTTTAATAATTTTTGGAAGAAAAAATGTATTAAAAATGTAAATTTATGATAAATGACCAAGTGTGTTCAGTTTACATTAGATGGAATATAATATTATGTTAACTAATTTTTGAAACATATAAAACAAAATTATAATTATTATATAAGTAATAACTAGAGACTTAAAAATCTATAGTGTAAATCTGGTTGTGAACAAAACATTTTAGGGATGATAAAATTAAGTTTATCCACGTATTGTATAGTCGTATTCTATATAATAATGTTACAATTGAAGTGTTATTTCAATGTATTATATTTACATATATATGAAGAAACTTAATTAATATAATACGCTTTTGAAAAAAAACAATTTACATGATAGAACATTTTGTTAAATTATGATATTAAGTTGAACTCAATAATAATTATTCTTTAATAAATAAATAAAAAGTAAAAATATATAAGAATGTACATTTTTTGATAATTGAGAAAACATGATTTTGAAATGTATAAATTATTTGAATATTAAAGTAAAATTTGAGTATCGTTTTGAGATAATCTGCGATGTCAATAAAACCAAAATATCTACTAACAAGCATAAAATTATATAAACAAATTTTTTCTTTTATTCTATTTACATTTTTAAACTACCATAAACGTATATGCTAGATACTTAAATTAGGTGAATTTGAGAATCATCAATTTATTTTATAAAAATGAATTCATCAGCATTTATCAAAAGTCAAAAATCGAATAAAATTACATATGTACAGTAGATCTTAAGCAATTGCTATCGACTTATGATCGTATGGACAATGATTAAATTGTAATTATATAACAACCATTTATACTTTATATATTATAAAGTATAGTTTATAGTATAAACTTTATACCCAGGTATTTTAGTGTTTTATTTCCGTGTACAGTTTCAATCATCATGAGAAAATGTGATGCATGCTTCTTAAAATGTCGAAGACAATATAATTTTATGATACATGAAAACACTTGATTGATGGACATACGGAACCTGGATTAGTTTATAGTTTATAGTCACTTAAGCATGTAATATATAATATTATACCTGAGAATATACCTATAATATAGGTCTTATACTATTATGCGCTGATAAATTCGTTAAACAATAGCTAATATATTATAAGAGTAAATGCGAAAAAGTTGAATTTAAAAAAAAAAACAGGAGGAGGATAGAAAAATGCGTAAAAATGTACCTAAAATCTTAAATATATTTACCTATATTGATTAAAATATAATTAGAAAAGTTAAGGTAAAATATTTCTTAAAATTAAGAGACACTATCTCTTCCCCGACATCCTTTCTCAATTTAAATATTGCGTGTATACATTAAGTATACAGTCACCTTATTATTATGCTCGAGACTGCCGTCATCGGTCGGGTCAAAAATAATGGCATTCGATTTATTCGCATTGAGAATTTGACTTCACGGTATGGTGAACGTGTTATGCGCGCGCGTCGCCTCTGCCGCGAATGATTGAAATTAGAACCGTTCGATCATCGGGTGGCGAACCCGGTCGCGCGTACATAACGCATCTATTTTCGGTCGTCGCGGTGTGGCGTCGATGACGAGTTGTCGTAGGGTAGTGGTAAAGCTGGTAGGAGGAAGGGAGGAAATCGTCTTTAAATAATTAGATCGTTCTCTTTATTTCGCGACGCGTATCGATGTTCGGAGATGAACGAAAAAAAAATAGAACCCGAACGCGATCCAATTTAAACGGTTGCGCGTTGGGTCCGCTTTTAGATCAGAGCAAGTGAAAAAAAAAATAGAAATTATATAAGACGCATCGCGCACGACTATATAATGCTGTAGCAGACCATTTCGTCGGGACGGCGCGGCGCTGGAGTGCGGTGGCGGTCGAACGACACACGGAATTTTTTTTCCGTCGCGGAATTTAAAAAAAAAAAAAACAACGCGTCACACGAACGATCATTTAGCGTGTAAAAATCGCAGCCGATTTGGCTACGGTCCTCCGTCTCAGTAGAGTATCTATATATATATATACAGAGTGATTCACCAAATATGTTCACTTTTTCTTCTTTGATAATAATTATAATAGTTATTTAAAATCTGATTATTGAAATATTAAAATTTAGGCACTAAAAATCAATATTTTTTAATTTTTGAGATTTTTATAGTGCTTATTACTTTGTGAAAATACAATAAACTTCTGTTTTTTTAAATAACCCTTTACTCCTTTATATTGTAGATTACTTAGCAAATAATTTTTCTAAAAAATGTCGACATATCAAAATCATGATTGAATGAATGGTTTTTGAATTATTTAACTTTATGTACTAAGAATAATATTGGTTTATGATAATTAGTTCCGAAAAAGGGCTATGATGATTAAAAAAATATGAGAAATTTATATTTATAATTCACAAAAATTATTCAAATATAATAAATGTTAGATTCAAAGTTATGTTTACACATATTCTATATTTTTATTAAGGTTTGTTATTCTAATTCTATAAACATTGCAATAAATAAAAATTACTCGCTTTGATTTTAAATTTAGATTCATCAATGTTTTCAAAAAGTCATTAACAAAATAAATTGTAGTATAAATGAGGATTCTTATTTAAAAAAAAAAAAAAAAAAAAAACTAAACTAAATAAAAACGAAAATTTGTATCACCACTGAACATTTCATAAGTAGTATGAAAAGTCTAGAAAATTTTAAAATAAGGTCTTTAAGTATGTTTTAAAATTTCAGAGCTCCAAATTATGAATAAATTCAATATTAACGTAAAAATTGGGAAAGGGTATCCTTGGTGAATCATTCTGTATAATATGTGCGTACTGCATAAGGTGTTTATACACGCAGAGCTTGGTTTATTTATGTTTTATACGATGCGTTGGAAGTTAAAAACCATTGATGAAAATCCACAATAGGCCTAATCGATGACGCTATATTTTCTTGTTTGCGCGAATGTACATCGCACACACCCTCATCTACTATCGTGGAAAAATATGTCTTAGACAAAAGTAATAACATAATAAAATATTATTATATAGATAAGTAAGTATTACGACCTAAGTATATATGATTGCACAAGCAAATATTTCTTATATTTTTGGGTTTTGACAATTTTTTAATTAAATAACATGATGGAATTCAATAAGCTATTAAGTTCAAGTAATAAACCTAGTAAATTTTGTTTTTTACCGATCGGTTTTTACAATAATGAAAAGATTAAAGTAATTACTATAAAAACTAATATTACTAAATTGTTATTACATTTTTTTTCATTGTATGAATTTAACATTACATGTTATCATAGGTTAGTATTTACTTATTGAAATTACCATTCAAAATATTTTCTAGTGGCAAGAATATAAAGGTAAAACTAGCTTTAACTTGTATCGAAATATTCGAGAAACTAATTCATAGAATGTAGAACACAGACACCCTAAATATTATTGTAATACGTTTTGCAGGAAGTATAATAGGTATAGTGATAGTTCTCAATGAGGACGCATGTACTGGTCAGGTATGCACGTCATATATTATATAGGTATGAAAAAGTAATTTGTCGAAAATTATTATATTCTAAAAGTACAAAGGTCGCGACACTAAGAAAGAAAAAACGGATCGCCGACGGCGGTCGTCAGCTAAACAATATGATATATCATACATAATATAATAAATCACTTGTGCGACTGGCGTATATAATATACATATACATGCACGTGCATATAAACTGATGTTTATGCTACAAAGACACGTCAACGAAACAGTTCACCCAGAGTTGATTACAGTTTTTGGATCTTATATGCTATTTTATTTTTTTATGAAGACGAAACGCGAGCGTGTTACATTATATTATATACTAATATTTTATGTAATGGTAATAACAAAAGTAACACAATAGAAAAAAAAAAGTATGAAAACTAACTTTGAATTGTTTTCGCACACAGTAAATAATGATTTCCCAAATAGTAATGCTTGTATACACTATACATAGTATAATATAATGAAAATTAAAAAATTCAATCGTCGTTGTTGTGTTATATGGTATAATATATATACAAGTTTACACTATAATATAACCATACGTAATCATCATCAACGTCGAGGATGTTTCGCACATGTGTATATACCGTGGACCACCACTACAATAATATAATCTAATAGTATTATTATTATTATTATTATTATTACCATCGTCTCTGTTTCGCTATAGCCTACATGACGGCTGTTGCCCCATCACAAGGTTCGCGTGAATAACTAGTTGCCTATGATAAATGTGACAAAGAGAAAAATGTAATAAACTATACGTGTGGGACCACCCAAAGGAAAACGAAAAGTGCGACTCGCGGTACATATTACACACTTGTATGTATGTATATACTATATACATACGTATATAATATAAACACGTGCCTTTATAATATACGTAGATGTATATTGTATATATTCATGTAATATAATGTCTGAATAATATGGGGTGGAGGTGGAAAGTAGCTTTGCGCGCTGAGAGGGCGGCGCGGGACGAAGGACATCATCAGCAGGTTTATCGCGTGGAAAACGGTAAACTCGGGAGAGTTAAACCAGCCCAATTAAAATATCGAACATGCCCGTAAGTCCGGTTTCTTCCCATTTTTTTTCTGTTACGTGTGCATAAAATATGTTTTTAAATAAAAATTTCGATTCTCGTAATGCTCTCGGTGTGTATGTTTGTATGTGTGTGTGTATGTGTGTATAATATATTTTGGGTGTATAAACGGATGAGTGTTGCGAAGACGACTGTGGCGGTATGTCATTGGTCACACCGGTAGAAATGTAGTAATAGTGGTTGGCGGGGGGGGGTGTTGCGAGGGCGGTGGCAGGAGGGGTAAAGGTCAATAAGATGAGAGAAATCGCACGCGGCGGTGGAGACGACAAACACACACATACGATGAGGTCCACGATCGGGTTATTGTGGGGGACGCCACTGCCTCCGTCGACCGAACTGGACTTCGGAGTTGTAATGCGTGTGACGATATGACCACGGAGATGGCTTTGAAAACGCGTGCGCTGTGTGTGTAAGATTTAAAAAAGAAGACGACGACTTCGACATGATGGTAATCGTGATATTTACGGGAAACTGGTTTCGCTGTGTGTGTGTATATATAGAGAGCTTCAGGCCCATACTGTTTATGTGCCGTCGTCTCATCCGCACGCATCGTTTTCGTCATTAACCGTATAGCATAATATAGGTAGATACGCATAATATGTATATAAAATAATATGTTTATTTATACGTTCGCCTGTCATTATTATTGTGGTCATAAGTCGAAACATCGGCGCGCTTTTATATTATATTATATTCTCGACTTTTCCGTTGGACGCGCAACCCATGTTATAATAGTAGCGAAGTCATTAAATTATTATTATTATTATTATTATTATTTTTTTTTTTTTTTTAATGTAGGTTGTTTCAACGCGCTCACTTCTTCACAGCCAACCCATTACAAATTACTTTTTTTAACTTGTTTTTTGAAACTTTAGCAAATATCAAATGACCATAATTATTGATTATTATGTTTAAATGTATTTCAATTTTCAATGATTAAAATAAATAAACGAAAGCTAAACGTTGGAAACTGCCTATTTATTTAAAACAAATAGAATTTGCATTATAAGTTATTAATTTCTATTAACTAAACATGAAATATTCTTCAACATAATTAAACGTAAAACATCGTTACACGCTGTCAACAAATTTAGTTGTCAAGTATACGTTTATTTCCAAAATAATTAAAACCAATAAACTTATCAAAAGTAAAATAATAAACGTCAACGAAATATTCAAAACGATTCCGCGATGTAAAATATTTAATTTAAAAAAAGCTTAATATACGCAAGGAAAATCATTTATAAGAGCCACATCTATTTTTATCTATAATAATTATTATATAATTTAACATACTACAATCGATAATATGAAATATAAATAAAATAAACTAATTTTAAAACTTCAATACCAAAATACAATTTATTATTTATTAATTTTTTTAATTATTCATATAATAATTTTTCAAGATTTATACAGTGTTTTATGAGACATAGTCTCATAGCCTCATCAATATAATTTTGTGTTATCAATAAGCATCAATTAAGTATAGTTAGTAGGTATACGTTTTGAATTGTAATCACGGTAAACTATTTACCTAATATAACATATGTCATCAATAATTATTTTATCTATTAAAAAAAAATTGTTTTATTTTATTACAATTTATTAAAAACTTATTTCCATTATTTAAATGTATATGATATGAGACTTTGAGTTTCATTTTCAAATAATATAACATATAATTTAAATAAAAATAACTCTAGATAAAATCACTCAAAAAATAAAAGTATCTTATTAGTTTTTACTTTTTAATACGAAAAAAACTTTATTATTTAATATTATTGAAATAAACCCAGTAAAATATATAAATTAAAACCTATAGCTGTCTCATAATATGGTTTATCATTAAGTAAGTATACGATTTAAATTAGGTATTTTTTTTTTTTTTTTTTTTATGAAATAGTTTATAGAAATTAAATATTCTAAAATCTATATAATAAAATATTAATCTTAACATAACTTAAAGTATATTATAATCACTTTAAAGAATGGTTTCCGAGTTCAGCGGAGAAACCAATCATTCGATTATTTATATTATTAAAACAAAATAGTAAAATAAACTGTAAGTAAACATAATATTGCGTACGAAATGGGAAATAGGTACATACCAACAAAAAATATATTATAACACTATTCATTTTAATCATATTATATTATTAATGTTGTAGCCGAGAGGGGGTTACTGAAATCGGCGCCGAAAGTCGTAAATAACGTTTAAGTACGGGATTATAAATGTACACCTCCAGGCACACGCGAGCTAAATTGATCACGGTTGCGAAAGGCGTTTATGTATACAAGAGAATCATTTGAATAAAACAGTATCAATTTAAAAAAAAAACAATATAATTTGCATTACATCGTTGCTCGTATTTTATTTTTAGAGCCGCATTAAAAAAATATCATAGACATATCGAGGCTACTCGAAGTCTCGAAATATATTACACCTGACGCAGTTTGTACAGATAGGTACAACGTTCTTACCTAATATACAGTGTAGGTACACGGATATATATAGTATAACAATTATAATATACGATAGGAACGATACACTATATTACAGATTTAAATTACAACGCAGAAGTCAATAATATGTGGTTGGGCTATATCACCACGCAGCTTACTGATTATGTCAGAGCGTATTACATACATATATTATAATAATATGATAGGAACTACCGAAAATATATACGATATACACAACATAATATGATTCAGTGTAAAACAGGCATATTATAGGTATTCATATCAATATTAAATTAATATACATTTACCTAGGTACAATGTACATATATCTATGTAATATTCAAACGTATGTGTAGATCTCTATATAAGTACACTGACGTGGGATCGAAAATTTTGCAATGTGTATCTAAAAACGTTCATAAATTTAATACATTGACCTATTATATTATGTTATTGCAATCAATATAATTCAATCGTTGTTCTCAATGTTATCGACTGTAATCTAATAACTCCTAATTAATTTGATACGATTTTCTGTTATTTAAGTTGATAAACTTATGTTTATTACGACCATCGGATCGTATAAGTATTATAATATATGTATACAATATATGCATATAGGTACATGCAGGTTTTCACAAATCAATGCCGCAGTAGTATCAAGTATTCGTGTTATTAAAATGTATATACTCGTATAACAAGGGAGCATGATAAAATTCGTATTTAAAAATTTTGAAGTTAAACACATCGTTTATTATATGCATATAAAAGTTGTTTTTTTTTTTGAAGAAGAAGAAGATAGAACTATTCATTTATTGTGGAAAAATACCCGCTGAGCGTTAACTGTTAACGCATACAGGTGCACACTGCACAGTGATAGTATACAAATATAATATATATAATATGAACTACTGTTATACAAAATGCTATCAATTATAAATATTATTTAAAACATAATTTAACTAGTCGAAATGTGAAATAAAAAACATAAATAGAAATAAGTGGCAATTTATACTTTTACATTGCGTAATCGTTACAATTGTTATACAGCAATAAAAAAAAAAAAAAAATCTGAAAACGCAACGCAATATATTATATTGTCGTAGAATAATATTGCGTTATTATTAATCTTCTAAATATCATCCACTAATAAAAAAAAAATCATGGACAAAATATCGCTAATCGCTCACCTCTTCAGAACGAGTCTATAGTGTATATTATAATAATATTTAGTACCTATTATCATAAATTTGAAAGCCGTGATAAATCATAGCATTCGTAAAAAAATCCTAAGCAGTTTAATATATTATTTACATAGGTAGTTAAGTTTAAGACATTTTTTTAAAATATTCACAATATAAATGTTCATACAATAGGTATACCTATCTAGTACCCATCACAAATATGAAGATTACCATTTACCAGGTTTATTATATTATATTATATTATATTAAATATAAAGACGTAATAAATATGACATAAGCAGGCATATTGTACGTATTAAATCTTGATATCTAACTAAAACTTTAATAACACAATTTGTTACGTTTTAAAAATAATCTTAAATTGATGAGTATTATCAATGTATGAAAAAATTCTAAATATATTTAATACTATAATATAATTATCATTGGTAGAATTGTATAGTATGTACTTTATAAACATGCGCTATTGAAGAACTTCAAAGTATGACATAAAAAAAGAGTTAGAATATGCAGAAATAAAAATAATAGAATACATATGAACGAAAAACAATTGACTAACAAATATTAACTGATGAAGTTTTAAAAAAAATACTGAAAAAGACAATACCATGAAAATTATTAAAAATAAATGTGGGTACTTAAAAGAAATTTCATAATGACTAGTAACGGAATATTAGTAAATTAACTCATTGGTTAGATGAATAGTGATATTCAATAGATAATGATTATTTTAAAGTTGAAGAAGTAAACTAGAAAATTTCAAACATTATTTGTAATCAATATAACTAAAATTAATCAATCTGTTTGATTTGTATTAAATATCAGACCATTAAAAATAAATACGAAATGTTCAGTTTACGCATTCTTACTAAAAAGTGATAACTTAAAAAAAAATAACATTTTATTGTAAAAATAAATAGACATAATTTAATATTTGTGTTATGTTAATATGGTTGTAGGTATATCATTAAATACACTGTTAACGAGAATTATGTTAAAATACCTAATAAGTATTCCAATTATGTAAACCCACTGTTAATATTAATGACTACGAGGGTGCCAACTTGTGGTACCGTTTTTTGTCCACTTCAGCGGGAGTTGATAAAACAAAATGATTTATAATGGAAAAATAAAATAAATTAATCCATACTACTATTTGAAAAAAACGAGTCTTCTTCGTCGGTTCTATCTAGGACTTTATATATAGTACGTTTGTATAAAAAAACAGGTTTTCCTAATAACAGGAATAGTTTGTAATAATAAAGAACTACGAGAATAATGTATCCATAGAAAATGACCAAATATACACTTTTTATGTCAAATTGTAAATTATGTGATAAAACATATCAAAACGCCCGATCAATTGTCGAGCAGTTTGTTACCCGTGGTTAGATGAAAATAGTCGATAAATAAATACCTACTTGTTTACTTTGTTTTTTTACTATAAAACTGAAGTGTATTATATTTTTAGTTTGTATTTTTCGACAATATTTTATAGTAATTAAATATTTTGTTAGAAAAATAAATTGTTTACTATGACTAAACAAACTTCAAAACCTTTAAGTTGAATTATTTAATTAATGGATATTATATTAAATATTGTTATAGTTATGCCATTTCAGTAAAACAATACAAGGATTGAATAGTACATACGTTATTTTATTATCTACTCTCGGTTATATTTTCTATTTTATATTATGAGTAATGAGTTATGATAACTATATGTGCTTACGCGACGTATTAGAGAAATGTGTAAAATTATAAATTATTTTTTAAAAGACACATAAATACTATTGTATTTCATAAAGTACAATATGCAGTTTATAAATATAATCGAATAAATGTATGCGCGTGTTATAATATACGCATATTATGGTTTAGTAATGTAATAGATATAGGTACCTAACTAAATTGTCAGTTTTCGTCACTACGTATATTTTGTATAAACAATGCTATACAATGGAATAAAGGTATTATTTCCTCCTCCCAAATATATATGCATTATTAAAATCATTTAAAACTGTTGTTTGAGTTATTTAATTCCAACACTCTCTAATAATCACTATATAGTCAAATCAACGAAAACATTTTAAATAATCGCTACCGTGAATAATATGTCTGTAGGCTACTTAAAATAAATATAAAACATTCTAAGGCTATCTAAGACTATACCAAATTTTATGAGATATTATTATTTTATCATAATTATTGTAATTAAACCCATATGATCAGATAAGTTTCAAACAAAAAATTGCTCAATAGATAGATTTTATACAAATATTAACCTAACATAAAGACATTTTGAGTTTTATTATTTGGGCTACGTCTTACAATACCCATGAGTACTTTATATCATTAAATATAATATATCCTAACACTATAACTGTAAATAATACTACAGTATCCACATTTATTTTTTACAAACAAGTATAACAAGTATGGGCAATTATTTCTAATGAAACAAAAATTAAGTTAAAATAATAGTTTACAAATTTTATCAATCGAATAATACATCTCGTTACTGCATATATGTAGAACGAAATAATATTATTATAATAATAAAGAAATAGCGTTGTATTTAGTGAGTAGCGTAAAAATCTTATACAAGTATAAATAGCTTTATCCCCGATAGTTGTGTTGTACGCGAATCATGATAACAATATAGTAAGTACTCGTAATAACATAGCATAAACGTCGTATGTTCTTTGTCGGGATTGTGATTTTTTTTTATTCACTAAAATACAATAATGTTACTTTATCTTCGTTGTGTCAGTCATCCACATGAACTCTTTTACCAAGACGCGAGTTACAGCCCATACGAAATATATTATATTGCCCATACACAGTTCTATATAACTAAATAAAATAAACCTAGATACGTGTATATACGATTATTGATTTATATATATATATATATAATATCATAAATTATAATACAATAATATATGGTGTATGGCATTATATCAGCAAAGACGATAATAATAATATTGTCGTCATCAACCGGTTAAAACTAGTGGGATCGACACTTCTACCACTACCTACTAACTATAATTACAACAATACTTCTATTATTTTAATGTATGTATATCTACTACTTAGTCTATATAGTGTGAGTGAGGTGCACCTGAGTTATGGAAGTCCGCAGAACACGCGCGCGTTGTGCAGCGTAAATTTAGTCGATACCTGTAAGAAGAATGCAAGGTTACACGGGTTCGTCACACAGCACAATACTATACGATATTATTATTAGGTATATTACATTATAATATTACCGGTGTGTATATATATATATATATATATATATATATATATATATATATATGTATAGATTATATGGACTTTTAATAACATTATAATCGAGTGTTTTCGCTCCCCCGCTGTAATGTGTATATACAAACACACACACACAATACATATACACCAATAGTACGGCATTGTTATTTGTATGCGGTTGATTTTTTACAATTTTGTTCGGTATACGTTTACCTCCACGTCACTTATACAGTTCGCACATACACACACACATACACATAACACGAGCATAATGTGTATCTATATTGGAAGGTAATATTTTTTTTTTTCTTTTATTATTTACTTCTCGTGTTATGTTATGGTATTTTTTTTCTTTCATATTTTCCTCACATACCGAAAAAGATTCACATGATATACGTATACTGGAAAACGTACCGAAATTGTTATTGCATTACACACATATCTGGGACGTTTTCACACACATATACACGCGCGTTCATATACAGCCACCCACTATAGATATATTATATTATTATTATTATTATTATTATTGTATGTATGTTCACACGAGAACGATTTTGGCTTTGATGCAGAACGGTTTTCTAGCGCGAAATGTTCAAATCATTCGGATTGTATTGTTTGTTCGATTGTCAAGAGTATATAATATAATACATAAAGTCAAATCTGACGGCTTTATAAATTTTTTTAACCTTCATACATATACACATATAAACAAGACGATATAGAGTAAAAACAGTTGGTACGTTGCCTCTTCAGGTTTATGTGTACTGTATACAGTGCACCGACGTCTGATATATTATAGATACAGTAAACACAAAGCTGTCCTAACATCGTACGAATCATGATGTCTTTTTTTTAATCCACCGAGATTGGTAGGATTGTATATATAGAACTAGGTCTGAGTAAAGAAATAAAATGTATAATTAATCTGTCACGTATATTATATGAAATAATCACAAGCGAATTTAGTTGTTTGCTATACTACTTGTAAATTACATTGGTAATATAAAATATTGTAATATATTATTATAATGGACAAGAGAAAAATAAAAATCTAGAATAATTTTGATCTATCATTCTAAACTATATATTATTATTGTTACGAAACGTTTTTACCGTTGTGTAATAATTTGAACCTTTAATACCCGTTTGGTTGAAAAAAAATTAGAAATGAAAATATTGAAATGCGCCAACGACGTTCTAGTGGTAAGTCGGAGGCGTATAATAACAATATTATTATAATCATCGTGGTATCAAAACAACGTTATACAACACGTTTCCATCTCCGCACATTTGTAATAGTCGCGTGCATTATAAAATATGTATAGTATGTTGTATGTACCACGTACATGTCCATTGGTATTATAGATATTACTCTATATAACATTATATACTCTATATATTTTTCTATTCTGTGAATGGGGTTTTATGTGGTACGTGATTTTGTTTCATATTTTTATGAATGAAACTCATGAGAAAACTAACTATGTCTTCCGCCCACTTGCGGTCAGTTCAGAAAAACTGATTTGAAAAATCTTCGGGCGTTATTCTACCACTGCCGCCGCTATGTGGCGTGAACCAGTTTTTATTCCCGCAAAACGCATTATTGTTAAAATACATCTATACATCCATTACCCTGAGTGCTGACCGCAAATGTTCGTGTTTGGTTGTGCCTCACTGTTTTGCATTTAATTAATTTCGCACGATCTTCGATCATTGACGAAATTCACGAGAGAAAACTATTATGTTCCTAACACTAAAGGAAATTGGCAGAAAATTGAATGTTTATATAATAAAACATATCAACTGACTAAATACATGTCTATGATGATTAATGGATATGTATTTTATGTGACATTAGATTGTAAAATTTTCCAGAACTATATTGACTTAGTGTGTTTGGACTCAACATTACAATTTAATATATTATAATAATTATTTCACGTAATAATATTTGTCTTACAATGTCAAAATCAATTTAATAATCTAATGAACCCTTTTGATAAAACTACAAAAATAAATTTATTTCCAATTCTACCTTACTACATTTTAGATTAGCAGTTCTTTATTTTTAAAACAAAAAATATATTTACATTTAGAACAAAATTAAAAAAGTATGATGTAGATACAATTATAAAACAAAAATGTAGCGATTTTTTTTTTGTAAGACTGTTAATAAAAAAATATATACCTAAATTATTGCTTATTTTTACATTGTTGTAAAATAACTAACTATACTTGAGGTAATTAAAAAAAAAAAATAGCAGTAAAATAACGTTAGTCTAAAGTTCTAAATATCGCATGTTGCAATAATTATTTCATTATTTACATTTCACATTTTCACTTGTATTTAAATCACTTTAAATAACTGTCTAAAATATAAAAAATATAATAATATACTAATTTTAGGTAAGTTTCGATATTGATACATAGTTATTTATTGAGACCAAATTATTTTATTGTCAGAAATTCAAATCAAAAATCGAAATATATAAGTTAACAAAGTAATGTGGTAGAATTTACTAGGATTTATGAATCATGCATAATAATTTACCATGAAAATTTATTGAATATTTTTATAGAATCTACTGAAATAATTTTAAAATAATCACTTGTTATTTATAGGAGATAAAATTATTGTAATAAAAACATTAAAATTTATATAGATGTGGTGCTTTATCATAATATCATGCAATAGACTTAAGTAGGATCTAATTAGTATTTTCGTAGGTATAAGTATACAAACCGTATTTATAATTTATAATAAATTAATCTGCATCTACTCTAATTTGTACATTTAACAATGTTTAATATTACATTAAAAATTAAAATTATGCTTTTACATACATAATATATAATATATCATACTTTTGATTCCATAGATATTTTTGTATAGTTAATATTATTATTCATTAATAATAGGTAATTTTACCAATTTTTTTAAAATTAATTAATGTTTTAAATTAAATTAAATATACCTATGTAGAAATAAATTTATTTTATTAAACAAAATAATAATATTAATATGAACAATTGTTATTATTAATATTGTTTTTTATATCACATGAACCAATTAATAATTTATTTAAAAAAAGTTATAACTTATAATATTTACTTTACTTTCATTCGTATAATTTAGGTATTTGAGTATGAATAAATTTTTGAAAATAATTTGAAAAATAAATAAAACATAATTCGTTTGAAATAAATATTATAATATTAAAAATAAATAATAAAAATCAGACAAATAATATAAAATTAATCATAAAAGGTAAGATTAACCCATTTAATTGTATAATTTATTAAACTATTATTCTTTACTATTTTCGAACTGTAAACATTTCACTTAAATAATTTTAAGTTATAAACTAAAATACAAATTAATTTTGAAGCAAATATTTTGAGGAAGTCAGAAGAGAATAATATAAAATTATGAGACATGACATATCTACGTGCATATAATAATATGCGTGACGACATGAGTGGCTTAATATTTTTGTATTTTAATTATAATATTTCACACTTTAACATTTATATTTTATAGATAAGCTTTTTTTTTGTGAAACGAAATAGGTATTATATTAGGGAAAACGAACCGTAATAAATAATAAAAACATGAGTATTATTTAGAGTTACAGTGAATGATAATAATAATTTAATTGTGTTAATGGCCATCTATTTGTAGAAAATAGTTATTATCTATGCAGACAACAGTTTAATGAGTTTTGCAGGACAATAGTCTAAAAAATTGCCTGGCTGCATATAGTACTCCAGAAAAATTTTATTTTGGTGAAAAAATACGTCACCAAAATGAAAACGAATGTAGTGAGGTAGACAAAATAAATTGATTTTATTACTTAAAGTACTTAGTAAATTAAAAATTCTACAAAAGACTTGGAAAGTTTTAAACTTATTAAATCTTGCCTATGCTATTTTTTTTTCACTTTAAACTTCTAATTAATACGATTAACAGTTAACTTCTTAGTTATATCATGTCAAAACATTTCTTTTCGTGTTTAAAATATTGATATTTTATAGTTCTTGTTTATGTTTATTATTGGATAATATAAATTCTAAAATAAACACGTGTATGTTGTATTTTAACATGTACACCTACTATATGTTAGTAATTTACTCCAAGGGTTCATTTAGCAATTAAATATAATTACTACACTTATAGTTAAGTACCTAATATGCCGTACACAATTATTTTATGATTATTTACGGTTTGATCATTAGTCTGCAAACGAAGTGCAGTCTTTAGGTTAGTGTACAGACTTTATAATATATTTATTTGGTGCAATAAAATATGCGTGACATGATTAAATGGAAATTACTAATATTTTTAATGATTTAAATATTCAATGTATAATTTAAATCACTACAAACCATTCAAACATATATTAGTACGTACAAATATCTTATAAACTTCTGTATACATATTATAACCATGTTATATTTTAAATAAAATGCAGTTGTGTTAAGTACACAAACATGCGTATACATAATTTTACATTTATACAACCAAATGTTTTAATGTTGTTTCACTGTTTTAAATATCAAATAACTCATTTGTAAATTTTTTTATTAAAAAAAAAAAATCATAGTTTCACGGTTACAGATCGTTTATATATGTCACAGAATTTATTAATTTTCAATGAATAATTATGAAATACATACACGTTGTAGACATTATTGTATATTTTAAGCGTATTTAATGATCAGTTTTTTTTCTAACTAATAATGTGATAATATAATTATTATCTTCACTTAAATTTCTTAGTTTAAAAGTGATTAACAAATGTCAATGATTATGGAAATTTAAAATAATTCAAATAGACTTCTTTTTAAAGTTAATGGTTTTTTTTTTTTAAGATTCTGGTAGCCAATAATTATTGCGGAAATGGAAATTTTAAGTGAAAGATAAAACCTACTTTACGGCATTAATCATTTATTGTTATTATTAACTATAAATTGTCAATGGGCTAATGGAAAGGCAGGTATAAACATTTAAAAGAGACCATTAATCCTGAGAGTGCCTACCTACATTCTCTGCTGCTATACTTATTGGCCCCTCACAAAAAAAAAATAATAATAAATAGTTTTGATCGTTTTCAAATGTCAAGACGATTGTGACTGTATTATAAGTGTTGGTTTATAAACAATTTTGAAATGTTCGTGACGTATTATTTATGTATAAAAAAAAAAAAGTACACGCTCCATAAGTAAACCGTAATTTGTTTTATAAAACTCTTATTTTTTTTACAATTGATACATAATACATACACATATATAGTGTTGTTTTAAGAATCAAATATCTACGACTGTGTATGTGTACGCGAGTATGTTATCAGTGTATATATATATATATATAATACACAATAGTACCTAATAATAATACAAGAAATCAAAAACTTGTTTAAAGAAGGGCTAACGGGACAAAATTGATTACAATAGCATTTCGAGTGGAGATTTTCAAAAATCACGAATAGAAAAAAACACGTGAAAAAATCGGGATAAATAAATGAAACGAATATAAAACCCGTTGCGCGACTTGCCAAGTGTTTTAACATTTCAATGTTCCTGTTGACTGGCATTAGAAGTCTGTCGTAATAATTTACTCGTTAAGAAATCGGACAAACGGTCCTTGGCGAGTTTTTAATTTTTTTTTCATTTGGTATACCTATACAAATAAATTACACCAAGTACTACATTTGTCACATTTTAAGATGAAAGCAAATATCCCCACCCACCTCATATACGTATAGTAAACAGTGTCTACCGAAAGTTTACAATATTATGATACCTATAATAATAATAATAGAAATATATTTTCTTATGTACAATATAATGTATAATATTATAGTTTAGATACACCACAGCCATTAAAATGGGCAACGATTACGCGCATGCATAATGCAAATATAATACATATTATATTTTATAAGTATGAGTATTGCATGAATACATATATATATATATATTTATGTATATTGTACATAGAATACTGAATATGTGTATAATGATCAGCGGCGCGTATAAGGATTTTTTCGTGGGCATCCATATAGGTATAGGCGTTTTCCAGGGTTATCTATCTCACTCTTTCTCTCTCTTTGTAATATACATATATATGTGTGTGTGTGTGTGCGCGTGTTCCTGTGTGTGTATGTACAAGATATAATGTGGAGCACGTCCGGAGAAAATTTCGCAATCAAACATCACACAAATAAAACTGGTTTCCCGCCTGGTCCCCAGCCTTCCGGGTGTCTAATCACACACACATACACAGAAAAGTATCTCTAAGGTAATAATAATATTTCAGAGCAGTTCTTGTTTCATCATCTAGAGCAAGTCCACCACCACCGCCGTTGTCGTATATATTTCATGTTCGTTTACACGCGTGCGCCCGAGTGTGTAGGTACACACATATAGTATATATTTTGATTACAATCTTGAATGTTTCCTGGCAAAGCGACATCTACTACACACATACATTGGTACATGCAGACATACACACACGCATATAATGTACACCACGCATACATTGATACCGTGGCAGCGCACTGACCAAATATTTATGTAATACAAGTTAATAAAAATAGACGCTCATTTATTATATACGTATTATAAATTATAATATATAATATTAGTTTAATACTTGGCTGTGTGAAAAACGAACGTTATTTATATAGATTTTTGAGAAACGACGTACCCGAGAAACGATACGAGAAAAAAAGGGTTCTCTCCCCTTTGCGCATTATTATTATTATTATTATTATTTTATTTCCCTTTCAATATTCCGTTACCGGACAATGCGGTGGCAAAAAGATTCCCTCGGTGGGACGAGCCTTTTATGATTCTCACGGTGTCTTTAGGTCGTTATATCCGTTCCTAACGACTCTGTTGCACCGGTATAACCCCACGTTGAACTCGTGCATTATGTGCTTGTTGAAGATAAATACTATTAAAAAAAAGCATAACGTACGTTGCAAAATCAAATTCCCAAACTCGACGCTTATACGCATTGCCATACGTCCATGGGATTATTTCCTTACACTATTGCTACTACATAACCATGTGGTTCGACACAACCTCGTCATTTACACAAGCCACCCTTTGATCAACAACTTTTTCAACAAGTCGCAGTGCCACAAGCTGCTTTAGAATATCGGTACTTTAAATAGTCTAATGTACGTTGTAATGATGATTTATAACCAGTAAAAAATACATCGTTTTTACATTTACGTTTATTATACACATTTCATTAATACTCATAAACCAATTATTTAATTTATTCATTGCTTTAACTAATATATTTAGTTTAAAATTACTCATTTAATGTGCAACATTTGTCTTAACTACTGAATTAGACAATTGTTATTTTTTTACTAGACAAAATACTCACATCAATCAACAGTCCAGTTGTGTGTATTATTATTAAAATATTAATTTGACATAATCTGCCAGAGGAAGTACACTAACCCTAAATGAAACTACTCTTGAATATTTAAATTTCCAAGTATATAATACATATACTAATTATTAAAATTACAGTAAAATAAAATATTTAAAACGAAATTATTTAACTCTTGAACTGTAATTGCAGATGAGAATAATTTATCTCTGTTATATTTTTGTCGTATATTTATTATTAAATACATGTTATAAAGATTTACTTAAAAAATGAAAAATACATTTTGTAATAAACTTAATAGTAGGTATTTAAGTCTAATACTTATTTTAGTTTGTAATGGATTTTTGCATTGTAATTATAAATATCATACTGAGATTTTAATAGAAATTTTGGCCACTTAACTATTAAGAAAGAAATTAATTTTTTAAGTCATGTGACATTTAAAATATTTTAAATATTACTTTAATTTAATATAATTCGCTAAAAATGTACATGTAGTACATTAGGAATAATAAGCTATATTTATAATGTTGAATAACATTTTATGTAATGAATACACTTATTAAGTACAAGTCAAACCCGCTTGTCATTTATTAAAAGACTATATCCATTGGTTTCCCACTCAATGGTTAAAAACAATAAGAAAATATAATCATTAGATGGTTCAGGTTTATAATTTTTACAAATAAATGTAAATTATCGTTGCATCCCCAACGTAGCTTCGTTGACCCGAGGCAAAAAAATGATCATCGATTATCGTGTAAGCACCGCTGCTTGTTTGATTACGATCACAAGACAGCGGTCATTTTTCTCTTCTGATCTCCCGCTGTTTACCCTAGACTGTGTCACCTGTCCCACAGCCGCTGCTACTGCCTTCGCCGGCTGTATAATAACTAATAAATTCCCTAAACTAAAACAATAACATTTTGTATAGTTTAACGGTCTTAAAGTAGAAAAAAATCATTGTCAGAATAGCTAGAGGCTACTACTCATATCTGGCAAACAAAATCTTAGATGGATTTTTAATTTTCTTCTTAGAGCACCGGTTTACATGTGTACCTACAATGTACTTAGATATTTTAATATATAAAATAGTAATAATCAATAATGGCTACTAACGTTATTTTATTTTAAACATTATACCTAACTATAGAGTTTAGAAAAGTTGCTATATATTTATTAATATTTAGTACATTGTTTTTTCCAAAGAATAATACAAATTGGCATTTAATAATATAGTAGTTTAAATAATAATGAATATCTATAAAAAAGGAAGCAGATGGCTAAGTATTAAAAAAAAACAGAATCATACCAATAATATTGGTTGTCTTTCAGAGGTCACTACAATTTTTTTTTTTTTTGATATTTTTTTTATTTATTCATTTTTTTTTTTAATGTTGGCCAAAATAAATTCATTGAATTTTCATAAAATTTATTTTATCAGAAAAAATTTAGACATGCAGTTAATAAACACAAAATTCTTAAGTTCAATTAATTTATGAAAAAAAAAACCCATTCCATTTAGTATTTTTTATACAGACATAATATTAATATATAATATGTAACAAAAATAATTAATTTGGTGTTCAACACTTTCCTTTCTCCCCCAATAAAAAATACTTGCCTGCATAGTATTGTCTAATTTACTACATACTCTTATTGTTTTAAATAGTATATATATTGAGTAATAAACCACGATAGAATTAAAATAAAAATCTGTATAAAAATAATTAAATCGATTTAGAATTACGTAGTTTAATATTTTCATTTTATCATTTTTGATTGAATTATATTCATAATAATTTATTAAATAGATAAATTACTATGAATATAATACATGGTAACAAAGAGATATTAAGTATCAAACGAACTTTTTGTCTACATATATCCCCGAGTAGGTATATATTATAGAATATTGAGTTCAAGATTAATATTATTATTAAAAAAAAAATAAGTAATTGGTTCTTATTATATCTGACACTAAGTTCACGTTATCAATAATTATCGTTACTACAGTTATCGAATAAGAATTTTAAATAAAATTAATACAAAGTAATATTTTTCCTACAAGGTACAGTATTTTATATCACTGTAGGTTGACGTAACTAAATATGTAAAATATAATATAATTGAAACTAGTCCCATTCAAGTCTCTTTGATAATTTACATCATTACACTTTTTGAAATTTTCTGAGCAGTTTATAAATTCCACTCGGGGAGCAAATTGATAATTAAATGAAATAATGTAATAGTTATATCCAGTATGTGCAAAAAATGCCTTAATTACGACGATCGGATTTATGACTAAATGTTATACCGCAATTAGACATACCAAATACTAAATAACCGTTTGCATTTAAATATATTAACAATTACGAGTACATAAAATCCATCCGTTAATGCTTATGGTATGTATGAAATACGTCGACAAACAACATCTGTAGCACAAATTGATTATGCATAAAGCACATAGAACATTCAACTATTTATGATATTAATTAATACGTTTTCTACTTGTTATTATTATTTTTTAATTTTTATTAATACGATGTTATATGATCATTGTTGCTATTAACATCTCAATAAACTTAAGACGCCATCTAATAAGTATCTAGTTTTTATTACTATCTTTGAAAATAACAAAGTGCAGTAGTGTCTAACAAACCTAAAATTTTACTACCGTTTCCAAGTGGCTAGGAAAAATAATACCTCAAACTCATGTTAGTTTCTTACATTTGATATATATGCCTAATTTATATACACGAAAACGTATTATCAATGATCGTTAACACAATACCTACCTATATATTATGAAAAACGTTATTCGTTAAAAAAAAATTAACATCGACTCTTAGCACGTCAGAACAGTATAAGTATGCGATTATCGAAAACTGATGTTGTCTTAAATACGATGGGAAAGTAGGCTTCGTCATCATCGTACTGGTATTATTATTATTATTATGAGTAGACACAGCGCAGCATTCCTCCGCGGGGGCCGAGCGAATTTTCAAGACGTATGAGCTAGCCGGCGGAAGGTCGCACGGCGTCGATTACCGGTTTTACCGTACGCAATAAAATGCCGCGAAACGGCAGCTATGTCTTAGCTCACACACACATGTGCACATAAATACATACATATATAAATACACAATCTCACATATACGTACTTAAATTAAGTACTTCGATGCAAAAGACGAAACGCGCGTGCTGCGAGTCTGCGACCGGCCGGCAGAAGAATCGTCATTTAGCCCGAGGGCTGATGAAAACTGGATCGACCGCCGCCTGACGATAATAGTAATTATTAGCGTTCGTGTATAACGTCCGACAGTCGTCGGTCGGCATCGTCCTTATTTATTATATTTAGTAACTTTATACTAACATTTCCCGGTGTATTTGATTGGTCGAAATTATCGAAAAATGTTTTCACCGTTGTTTTATATGACACTGACTTTCATAAAGAAATAAATAAATCCAATCTACAATTGCTAAATACATTTTTAAAACAATGAAAAACTATAACTTAATTTTAAAAGTTTATCTATCAGCAAATAGAATAAATTATTCTAAAAAAAGACATTTTTAATATTTTAATGAAAAATGGTTATAAAAAAAATTCAAAATGTAAATAATGTATATAACATGTACATTACTGGTCCAATGTGTGATCTACCAACAAGTGGCTGTATACAATAAGACGCTGTAGATAAAATTTGTAATCTATTAATAATCGATATTTACACTAGATAAAGGATAATTCACCAAGCATGCTCATTTTTTTTTTAACACTGCAGTTATTAAAAATCTAGTTTTTCGAATATTTAATTATACTTAAAGAAACAATATTTTAAAATTCATTTTTACTTGCTACTTAAAGAGTGTTCTATGGTGATACAAACCTTTATTTTTCAAATAAAAATCCTTTTTTTAACAAATAATTTTTTTTTTTCTCTAAAATAGTTTAAGTAGGTATAATAAATACGTTTATTTTATATTTTTGTAGACCATTTTAAGAACTATTATCCTTAATATAAATCATAAACATTCAAACACTGCAGAGAACCTACTTATTCGCATATTGAATTAGGTGCATCATAATTTTCAAAAAAAATTCACTAAATAATTAACTGTAAAAAAGTAGAGCTCTCGTGTGAAAAACAGAAATTTGTATCGCCACAAGACACTTCTCAAGTAGTAAAAAAATCTCATGAATTGAAAAATTGCAAAAATCAAAATTTTAATAAATATTATATTGTTAAAAGAAAAAGAAAAAATAAGGGTGTTTTATGCTTAAAATATTTAATTACTAGTTAATGTTTACTCGTATCATTTATCGTGAATTTATTATTCATTTTTTTTTTTTTTATACAGTACCACTATTATAATTTTCTATCCCTGCTCCAAATATATTATAGAAGTCTTATTGCTTTATAAACATAAAAATATGTGGCTTATGAAGCAAATTTCTAGATTAATTTAAAGAATGAAATAATAGTACCTATTTAACTGAACAAAGAACAAATATTTTTTGAAAAAAAAATATACATAAAAGTATCAATATATTCTTTGTACCTATAGTTTTATATATATATACTCTAAAAATATTAAAACTATGCAACTTTGTACATTTTAGATTGAGTCCTTTACATAATAATATAGCATTGTAGTTTATAAAAGTAAATTATTATTATTATTGTGGCTTAGTGTAGCGCGTTGGCTGCTGCCAGTCGTGGAATGCTACTGGGAGTAAGTAACGGGCACAGCTACTAGTTCCCGGATGGGTGACCACCCGGGCTCATAGTGGTTAAAAACCTTGCCACACATACACATGTTTGCTATCAACCGTATCAACCATAACAATCGTAAAAACAACCTACTTGTACCAACCTTACCTCTACCCACAGTTCATAACCCTTACAACAGCTAATGGCCCTAGTCACCGAGCTTAGGTTCAATAAAAAAAAAAAATAATAATAATTATTATTATTTTTATTATTATTAAGTTTCGAATTTCCATAGAATAATTCGAAATATTTAAGATATCTTAGCTTTACTCGTCGCTTTATCTATTATATACACTATGAGTAGACTCAACTTATTTAGGCAATTTTGTAACATATTTGAATTATTAGGTCCAAAAAGTTGTTCATGGTAATTTAAAATATAAAAATAAAATAAATATATTGTCATTGACAGATGAATAGAAATATTTTTAAGCACTATTTATGATCGATTGTTGCATGGTTATAGACTTGTAATTTCAAAGTTAATCTGTGTAATTAAAAAAAAAAATTATTTATGATAAAAATGGTCTCATCTATATTCTAAATTGTTTACTAACGTTGAAATTAATTTTAACAAATATTATATTTAATATTCATTATTTATTAATAACCCATTTATTAGATTAAAATCCCAATATTACAAGACCATTTGTATTAAATTATATTTTGAACGAATTTAAAATTCTATTATTCTAAAATTTAAAATCTAAATTATTGTACCTAACTCATTATTAAAGTACAACTAAAAAAATACAGTTTTATAATATTGTCTTTTAATAATATGCAACACAAGTACAATGGGTTATAATAACTGCAATTATTCGAAACTTTAATTTAGATATTACTATTAAATATACGTAAATACAATTAGTTATTAAAATTAAAATTAAATATATTATAATAAAACTATATGTTGCTTGTTATCATTAAGTTTATCAAGTTAAATTAGATTAACAATATATACGTAAATTAACATTTAATAATTATAATTGATCTCTATTTTTTAATTTTTGTTTTCAAATAAAATATCATTGCTGAACATGCTCGCAACCTGGATGTTTTACTGAGAAATAAATTAAGAGAAATCGATTAAATTTACATTCAAAATTTGTATTTGCTTTGAAATTCGCATCAATGCCAATTTTAATTAGAAAATTCATTTAACAATAGATCATTTTTGAAACGTCGTTTTAATTTTCCCAATGGACTTGACAATGTTAGTCACAAAAAAATGTATGTTTGTAAAAACCATCGCGTGAAGAAAGTGAACAAACGGTAAAATATGGCAAGAATAATGAGAATAATGTGATGATACGATATTAACTACAAAAGAGGTGGAAAGGAAGTTTCGACTTGCGTGTCAAACCGTCAACGGACCCGGAAGAAATGAAAATGAACTAAATATTAACGTACGCGGATTTTAATTAAACGTAATTATACAACTTTTCCTATGTTAATTATAGAGTTCTTCCTCGTATATAATATGTATATTAAAATATTATGTATATTATATAGGTTTACTTTTATTTTTCGATGATATAATGATGATAATAATACGTTTGACAGGGATGTTTTTAAAATCAAAACGTTTCGGCGATGGACATATATAAGTAGTTCGAAAAATTACCTAAATACAATTTTTAACTTCAGTAATCGTCTTTCAAATAAATACGACCCAACCATATGAGTAACATGAATATAGAACTAACATTTTATTCATATTTTTTACAAGATTACTATTATTACTGCGGAAAAAACATATCTGCGAATAAAAACTATTAAATCATTTCTTTATTTCATTTATGAATTATGTTATGCAAAACTACACTTATTATTTATTTTCATGTAAGTTAAGAAATATATAAAATAAATAAATGATTTACCTACATTCTGTATACGATATATTTTCGATTAATTTTAGTATAACATTCTAGTTAATTTGACTCCATTATAATAAATAAACTAAAATCATCTTCAATTTCATTATGTAAAATTATATAGCTAAAGTTAATTTTCACTTATGATATACTTACACTAATACTATATTATAAAGTTTTTATATAAAAATGTGGTGCAGTCCATCGTTTATAAACTATGACGCAATTAAATATACCTATTTTATTCAAATAAATAACTGTTTACATAGAAGCCTAGTTCAGTTAGTATAACTTTGTGTCATAACCGACTTTTATATACTACAAAAATAGCCTTAAAAGCTATCGTATAGGCATCGACTTATCAAAACGGATAATACTTATACTCGTTTCTATCAAAAGTGTACTTTATTTTTGGCATCAATACTCATTTTCACAAAAGTAGAAATTATATCAATTTAGTTTTAAATTGATAAGTCGTTTCCGCCAAACAAGATATTAATCATATTTCTGCCAAAAAATGTCTATACCATCAAAAGTTATAATATTGCAAAACAGTTTATGATAAATTTTAATAAAAATGATTAAGCTGTAATAAAAAGTCTGTACCGACCATGGAGTCAAAAAATGTATAAAACAAAAAGATTTTAAAAATAAATAAAAGTTTTTTTTAAATATAATGTTAATTATAAGTATTGTTTAGTTTTCTTGGTAAATTAAAATAGGTATGTAGTTTTATAATTAGTTTTTTGTTTTTATTACAGCAAAATATAGGCACTTTTAAAAAATTTTTTTTTATATAACTATAATAAATTTTACAGTGTTAATTTTATTATACATGTATAATTAATAGATACGTACGTACATGTTAAACTCATAATTTTAGTATCGGTACAGTTATACTATTATTATAATAAACATTATTTTATTATCATATATGATATTAAACATTGTATAGTGTAATAATTTTTAAATGTTGTATAGTATTTTAGATAAACTTACTGTATAACAGATTTGTATAGTAAATACATTACTTTTGTAGAAATGTGATCAACATTTCATTTGATTGAAACAAGTATTGATGAAAAAGGAAAAGATCGCACACTTTTGGAAAAAATGAGTATATTTAGAAAACAAATATACAATTGGTGAAGACGTGTTACACCCGTTAGAAGATATTTTGTGATTTATACAAAATGTTTAATGTGTATTATATTATGTAGGTACCTATAGTTCAGCGCTTACCGCCATTTAAATAATTTATATATTATAATATATATTACATGAGTAATATATATTACTATAAGTCTCTATAATAATATGTATTGATAATCGTATGTTATATTATTATTTGTTACTAAGCATGCAAGTGATAAAACTTCAAATTTATAACATAATAGTTTTTGAAGGTCTATGATACATACAATGTACAGCGCAAATCGTAAATTTACTAACACGCTGACTTTAAGGCAGAAAAAAATAGTAAAGTAATAAGTAATAATGTATTTTATATATATATATATATATATTTTATTACAGCCATAAGATAGTATACCATGCTTACATTTGCCCTTAATAAGCAAAAATTATTATTTTAATATATGTATTACTTTCAGAAAACTACATGCGTTATATTATAATATGGAATTAAAATATTTAGCTTAAAGCAGGATGTTCTATATCCATCACTTTTTGCAAAACCAGACAGTTTGTTTTTATAGATAGAAATATAAAATGCTCAAATGAAACTGACGAAAAATGTATAAAACTTATGTATTAGTATCTTGTAAAAAATACTGTTTCATCTTTCAACTTCTGACTTGTAATATACTTTTATATATTATAAGTATTAAAATTTTGAAATGTACAGAAGATATATGGTATAATAAGTGTTTACAAAAATTGTAGTTTTAATAATTAAAACTTATAAACGCAAAAGAAAATATTACTATATCATGCTATTTTTAAAATTATTCAGGAAGATTAATGAAAAAGGTTTAAAAATATTTGCATATACGATATCATTAAAAATCATCATTATTCATAAAAAAAAAAAAATAGCTGTTTCAAACGTTAACTAATAGTGCCTAAATACTGTACTAAAAATATAATAAGATAATATTTAAAATTTAATTTGTATTCGTAATATATATTTATATTATATTGCATATATATATTATTATTATTATGTAAATCAACCTTATAAAGTATAGTTATTTTTATATTATATTCATGCTAACAAATAATGGCCCCACTATAATGTCATCGTTATACACCCCTGTACAAATAAATTGCCACAAATATATTATTATTTTTTTAGTTTTGGGCGTTGTTTTCTCATTAGGTTTCCCAAGGGTGAAATCAATATTATAATAAAAACATCCTTTTTTTCGTTATCTTTACACATATACAGAACTGTAATAGAGTGATGTTATAATTTAATGAGCCTACGTAATTAAAAATTTGAGAGCGTATATATATATTATAAGTATGAGTTTACGTCCAAAAACTCATATTTTCGATTTATCAATAATGTGTGAATAATATTATACAACTTTATCAATTATTTTAATATTTTATTATCATGGAATATTACCATTGGTAATATCTTACGCAATTGATTTGATCTAATATAAAAAAAATAAACTCAGGTAGTTAATACCATTTATTATGCTATATTTCTATACCATATATTCGTACTTTGATTATTTATCAATTATTAATATCTACATAATATTAGATGCATATGAAGTTAACCATCCACTTTATACCATCGACTTAAAAATAGTAAATAATTTAAAATTGAATATGAAAAATTTCAAAAAACGTTTTTGTATTTTTGCACTTATTTATATTTTTTAGTCAGTCTCTTACTTTATACGATCAACTTAAAAATACCACCAAATAATTTCAAATCGAATAGAAATTGATGTCTGTGCAAAAGTTGTAGTTATAGACGACAATTTGACAACTAATGCGCCGACAACGCTTTATTTTTCGTTCCCTCCCTCCCAATCGTAATTTTATCAATTACAATACGATGGATGTATAACTAATAAACCTAACATTTATGCGATTTATATATAATACTGTACATACTTAGCGGCTGGCTTGCTAAACTTCATCACCATAAACTTACGTTAAACCACAGACTTAAGCGTAGAAAAGTTCGAAAATAAAACGACTAAAACACGGTTTAATTAGAGCACGTGAAAATGGTCGGTTAAGCCTATTTTTACTGCCATTGTACTTTACTATATTATATTATTGTTTATACAATTTAATGCGGACGGCAGCGCACAATTTTTTTTTATTGAATAGGATATTAAGAAAATGAACGACAACAAGAACAGTCTTACAGTCTTCCCAACATTGCTTAACGAAAAAATATCTGTAAGGTTACTATAATAGACAACATATACAGCGATTGCGTAGGCTGAGCTTATACCACGGTCAGTGTTTAGAATTTCACTCAATTCAGGCGACAAACCCTCACAAAAAAAAAAAAAAAAATAATCACTCAACCAACATGACTATAGCTTATACAGCGGCTAGGTTTCAATACTTTAGTCGTCAGAAATATCGAAACTAACTTTTCTCAAGCGTCTTACTAATGATATTATGGACTCTATCCTGAACTACCAACATAAATTAACCAAAAGTCTTGTCCATCACATATATTTATGTATCATCAATCCTATTAACTTAAATATTTTTTGCTTATTATGTGTTTACAATATTGTATTAATATGGGCCCGTCCCTATAATACAATTAAATTAAATTAAATTACCGTTTAATAACTCTATCATCGTGGTGGCTCATTAAAATGTAAACTAATTCTAATATACTTATAATCACAGAATCGTGATCTACTTCTATTTATATGTTACTTTGAATATTTACTTTTTTATGACGTTTTGATGATTTTTTTCACATCTCACATTCATAGCCATATGGCATATATTATGTAGATATTAAATTCTCCGTGAATCGTTTACTGTTATTTATATTTATTGAGCTCAAATAAAAATACCTATTATAATATTTAATGGTAGTATAGTTCTTACAGTACTTACTCCTGAGTTCGATGGCATGACGTTTGGTCATTTGAATTGGTACTTGGTAGTATGAATTAATCATGGTATATTAATGGACTGGTACACGATTACACCAGTTTTCCCTTTTTACATGAAAAAACGCAATAACTCCATAATATATAGGTAATTTTTTTTTTAGATCTTTTTAACAATTTTCCAATACATTATTTAAAAATATCAATACATGGGAACTAAACATTTATGTTTTTAATATGTATTAAATAAAAACATATAATTTTTAAAACTAATATCTTATAAGCTATATTATAAAATACAATTTACTTTTGTTATCAGTCTTAAACTTGTAAAATTAGAAAGGAATATTGTTAAAAGGACCAACAACTATATTTTATGGGGCGCAATCGTGTTCCACTTTGCAGATAATATTTTTAGTTCACCACTATGAATAATATTTGAAAATACTTTTCCTGAGTGCGGTAGCTTTGTATTGTAATAGTTTATATTAATTTTGGATTTTTATTATTGATTATATTATACACTAATATAAAACAAATATTAATATAATTTGTCATATAAATATTACTTTTTACAATATCTTTTATCGAAAAAAATGAGTTAACGCATTTAAAAAATATGATAATACTTTAATAATTTAAAGGTAGAATATTGTAAGACATGTACTGTAATAGTATTTCACGTGTAGGTAATGGTTATAATACGATAAATTAGTAAAACAATTTTATCACAAAAGCATATAATATGCAAGAGGTTGTATTCGGAATTTTTACATTCCTTTGGGCATACAATATTATATGTCATTTTTAAATACCAACAATTTATATGGGGTAAGATTTTTGATATTTTGTTATAATAAACTTGCACGCTTCGTTTGTCAATACCCTCAGATGTTTTTGTTTATTATGTTACTATTAACAAAATATTAATATTTATTAGGTAAATATTTCATTTTCTATAGCTTTCTTATTTTTACTAATACCATAAAAATTACAAAATTTTAAATTTTAAATATAATGTATTGATTTTACAATGACGTATGTTTTTTATTTATTTCATTTTTGATATAGGTTCCTTGCTGATATTTAGGATTTCTGAGAGATAAAAATTGAAGATTCTCAATACTTTTAAAAATACTCGTAATTAGGAAAAAATTACGAACATTTATGAAAACTTTAAACTTATTATAAATAATTGTTTGGTAACTTTGGTTACTACAAAAAGAAAAAAGAAAAATAAACTTTTCTCACAGAATCATTTTTTCAATTTATTTATTAATTAATTCAAATTAAAAAAAAAAGTATGTATATAGCATATCTATTTAATTTTTGGGACATTACTTATCAATAATTATCATATAATTTTTAGTTTTTACTCTTTACCTACTCATTATGACGTGGTACTACCTCACTCTATACAAATAGTGTAACCTCAGTTTACTAAGAGCTACAACGAAAAATGTATCGGAAAACACAACACGTGTTAAAACTATTAATCCGGTGACAAAAACTAAAGATGCGTGTTCAACATGGTACAGTGAAATGGTGTCTATATCTATAATATATCGTGTGCTTCCGCCTAACGTGTATGACGTGTAGGACGTAGGTGCATGCTATGGGCGTGCTCGTAGAAAGTATATTTTATAGTAGTGGCAACTCAGAGGCTCGATAATCGTAAGCAATATTTTTTTATTTATACCTCATTATATATATTTTTCTCTCACTACAACTGTTTAGTACTCACTACTCAGTAATATAACAATCCGCAAATTATGTTTTTCAAAAATCAAAAGAATTAAAATAATAATAATAATAATAACTGTTCGTGGTTTACTGCACACAGTGCCACCAAAATTCTTCATCATAAGTCCAAACTTATTTAGCTGTAGTTAGCTAAATATAATTAAATAAATGTATAATAACACGGGCATTACCGAGGGTGAATGTCAAAAACCAACGCACGCGATAGGTACGCATATATATCGTGTTTACTCACGCTAATCGTAAAACCGTTAGGAAAACATTATGGTATCAATTATAGTACTATAATAGGGAAATATCGTGGGGCGTATTACTGCGGAAAGATTCAACTATTTCAATTTTAAAATCTATCGAATATTGCCGAATCCCCTCGGACAAATAGTTGTTATCATGTGTATTTTACGGATTTATTTTTTAATACGTTACATGGATGTATGTACAAAAAGTGATGGTCTTATATTTCAGAGACATTATATGAAATAATCTTTTTGTAGAAAAAGCTAATTATCAAAATATATTGTTGTTCATATTCAAAAAAAATTGTTTTAAATTTTATTTTCATTGCAATGAAAAACATTGAATCATATACAGTAAAACTTCTCTATAACAGAATCGCTTGGGACCAATAATTTTTCCATTATAAAGAGTTTTCCGAAATATGAAGGATAAATTTAATTTTTTATTTTAACCAGGACTATTGATATTTTCCGTTATAAGGAAGATTCCGTCTAATAGAAGGTCCGTTATATAGAGGTTTTACTGTATATGATTGCTATTCTAATATGACAAATAAAACGCAAAAAAATTTGAATAGGTATTTTGTCGATCATTTACCAACGGACACCTCGGTGTAGATATTAGATAATATATGCGAAAGACGCAATATCTTCATACTCGACGTTAACACCACGTTGGTAACGGTGGCAGACGTGATTCATGCAACAAATTGTTGCCAACAACTAATCATCCGGAGTTCTCTTACTTATCAGTAAAGGGTTTATGTTAGTTTACACCTGTTTATTTTTTAAAGAAAAATGCTTTTTGCATTTACATTTAAACCAAAAATTATTTAATACGTTACATCCAATCACCTTTAATATTATAATTAAGACTATAATTTTGTAAAATTCGCCTATAATTTTAACATATCTACTTTAATAAAAAAAAAAAAAAAAAAAAATCATAAATTTAATATTGATTTGGATACTATTTATAAGTTTAAAATAGCCTAGATTTTTACATAATATCATGTCGATAAACTCCGCCCAACTAAAGACGTTTCCCAGCGTAATTAAAATCACTTGATGGTTAACAATAAATAATAATGAAACTTTAAAGAAAATGATCAACAAATCAAAAATTATAAGACATGGATTATAAAGATCTTAAAATACTATGGTATGCTGGAAACATAGAATTTTATAATAAGCAAACATGACAGAGAAACTTTACGAGCTTACGCCTATTTATATGAGCACGAGAATGAATTATTTACACAATTTTTATGAACCAAGCACTTTTGCATACACTAAAAAATGAAGCATCATGGTATTTATGTTACTTAAAGAAATGTAATTTTCAAATTAATAGTACTTTAAAATTGCTCACTAAAAAACTATAGGAACAATGGGGATGCTCCTTACAATTATGTTCATATAAACATACAAACTTTAAAGAATATCCTCAAAACTTAAAAATCGACATTTTCATAACAAGGTCACATATTGACTTAAAAATTTGAAACTAGATCACAAAAGAAATTTTTAAGTGTTTTCAGTTATTTATTTTTGAATTATTATAAAAAAAAAAGAAAAAAGAAATAGGTTAAAAACTGTCTTAGCGTAAAAATTTGGAATTCCCTATTTTTTTTTTCCAAATATTAAAAAAAATACGGGAAAATATTTACTTTTTAATATATTAAGAATAACAACTAAATTCAATATAAAATCAGAAACTATTAACAACTAAAATTGAAAATTGAAATTGTCAATACGATTACCGAACCTTGAAAAGTGTCGGTGCGCACAATAGTGTTTTGCTAACGATGACGAGACTGCTGCAGTATAATATAGTATTATAACTCGCGCAACGCAATAACAAATTCAATTAAATAATAAAATCATAGTGCGGGGCGGTAAGACATATATTGGATGCGCGGTAGAGTTAATTATTTTATACTTTGGAGAATCTTCAAAAACTTATGACACGTGCATGGTGAGCTTGATTTCACGTATTTCCAAAATACAATACATACTCGTAATAATATACATAATGAGTAATGACTTATACAAAAACTGTATATGAAGCCGCTAAAACTATTGCACCGCAGCCTGGATCATATTCATATAAAGTCTGTGCCGTGTTAACGAATTTGATCATAGATTTTATTTGACCACGCTTTATTAATTATTACCCTTTCTTTTATCTATAAATAAAATATTAAGCGAAGTAATAATCATTATAGTATAATATTTTTTTAATTATTAAAAAATAATAAATTATTATTAATTATTAAACTATTTGTTTACATGTTTTCATTTTTAATAACAAGAATTTAAAATTTGTCTTATTTTAGTACTACGAACTATTTAATAATGTCCTAGTAATCCATATTTTTTAGAATACGATTTTCTATTACCACAAAGGCCAACAATATGCCATATTTTCATTAAATATATAATGATGTTTTTAAGGAAGATTTTCACTCATTTCAAAACTGAAATAAATAGATCTTTTCTCACTTTAAAATCGAAATGAATAGTATTAAAACAAAAAATGTCAATGCTATTTCAAATATTAGAATCGCGTGCTGTTAAATTTTGATCGAAATTAATTAACTCATAAAATGGAAAACCAACAAATTGATCGTCGACAGAAATTATTTTGATTTTATACTTAGCCGTAATAAAATCTTTAAAATTAATGTTTAATTACAATATTTTTTAAAACAAAAATAAACAAGATTTGTAATTTTTTTTAGATATTTTATTTATAATTATTTAGTGGTATATTATTGTAGAAATTAATTATCTACCACTAAAATATATCCAAAAAATGTTGCCACCCCTTAAATATAGCACTTTGATATTACGATATTGTAATGATATCTAAATACCGGAAAATAATGAAAAGGTGACGAGCTTCTCGCGAAATCCACTCGAGCCGTGTGTAATCATAAATCGAAAAATTCCGTGTCATATACGAGTATAATAAACGTACCTAGTCTTAAAACGATACCGGAACAAACGATGGTGACGCGTGGGTACCGATGTAAGAATTCGCCCCCAAGCGGCGTTGCGGTGGTTCTGACGTTTCTGTATTATGTAGCTTTCAAGTTGGATGCAATTTGTTGTAGAAACAAACCACGTTCTAGTAAATAATCTAATTTCTAAGTACATTTCCTTGGGGCGACAAGAGCGTAGTAGGTACGCGTCATTATACAAGTATATGTATGTATGTATATATATATATATATATATGCATCAACCATATACCAACATAATACAAATGCACAATATTATATTCTATACGACGCGAATCATAAAATATGTACGTACATTGTTGACATTATATTGTACTATATAGACACGCGTAGAAATTGCAATTATTATTATTATTATAAAATTTGATCGCGAGACATTTTCAATTTATAAACTATTTTTATCATTATAATATTTACATTTTTAACTTTTTTGAATAAAATGTGTAATAAAATATTGATTATAATTTCCTAATTTGGAGCAGAATATTTTTTTGAGAATTTCTAAAATAAAAACTAAAAGAAAATTTTCCTTTAAAAGAATCACCTTGTGCCTATATAATATGTCATACACTCTTAAATCCGACATATTTAATACTTATAATAACGAGCACTTTTTGACCGATACACTGGTATATACGCGCGTGTAACGCGCGATTTATCAAATGAGGCTTCCGCTCTCTCACTCTCTACATATCTCTTTCTCGGTAATGAAGACGATTCTATATAATAACGTTGGCAGAGGCACATAGGAAGTATAATAGATACTGTTGCAGTAGCATCTGCCACGGTATAGTATAAGATACCTATATATATTAAATATATGTGTCAATGTGTGTGGTACATATATATTCGTCTGTCGATGTACACGTATATAGTGTTTTATTTTTACAGGTAGTTACACTGCTGCGATGGTATGCCATATAGTATACAAGGTGGTATATCTATATATATTTCAGACGACAGCTCAGGAGGTCGTTAAAAAGAAAGATAGAAATAAAGACGAACTCGTCGCGATATAAGTGACAAGGGAAAGAGGGGCTAAGAGGAGAGAGGACGTTTTAGAAGTATTATAGTCGTCGACGCTTATGATTCCGTACGGCGTGTGTCCGGTAAACCTTACACGGGGACTTAAATTCTCGGTAACTTCCTGTTGCGTTCGCGGTACCTACCTATACACGGCGGCAACGGCGGCGGCCAATTTGCTGTGAGCGCACACGCACTCGTCGCTATACATCCTCACAAACTATACGATGTTAAACACCTATTATCGCGATGGAAAAAAAAATCAGACACGAATGAGCAGAGTAGAAAAGAGGCAAAGCGTAATTGGAAACCAGTTGAGTATTATATTATATTATGAGTAGGTATATAATAACATAATATAATAGTAATACGCGTTGCTGGTTGTCGTGTAATTACACGCGTGGACGCGATGCGTACACAAATCGAACCATATTAGCACGCGATGGATGGCCAACAGCAGCGGCAGCACATTATATACTCGTATAATATTCTACGCGTCTTTAAACGTAGTACGTTTACACCGCAGTTATATTATATTATACCTACCCCGTGAACGTAAACGAACGATCGACTCTATGGACATGCCACAGACACACCTGTATTATGGTGGAGGTCGCAAGGCGCGTTATGCCTTCGGGTCCACTCCGCTCGGCGACCGTATAATATAATAATATAATAAGGTTGCGTCTGTGTTTGTGTTGTATGAACAGTGAACACAAAATTAATATTTACGCGCACGTACATATTATAATACACGCCAATGTACGTATAAATACACATGCGTTACAGGATCTGATCTTTATACGTATGGTGTACATATTATAATAGCCAGAATATAAATGGGCATCACCTTTACAGAGTCAACAATTTCGTCCTCAGTTTTTCGTATATCTTTGCACGCAGAGCAACTTTACTGAAAATACGTTCATCAGACGCCAGGACAGGCGAAGCGTCGACAGCGGTTTTAACAAAACGTCTATGAAGATAAGGCGAATTCAGTACCTTGACATATACAAAACTGTTTACATCATCTTACCAAAGATTGCCCAAGCGTACGTCTATGCATTTTATCGTGATATATTTTAAAACTTTTATAATATTTACTTTTAACAATAAAATTGACATGAATTATTATTTTTTAATATCTACATGTTAAATGGGATTGAACAAGTCCCGAGAGACAGTAGGAAGCGCCCGCGTTAACCTCCCCTCAAATCCGCAATATTGTTATAATATAGATACGTTGATTTCGATTCCTCTCTCGTCCACTTACACACACATTAAACTATGATATATTAAAACATTACAACTTTGCGTGCAATTATCGTCGACATCCAACACGAATCGTATTGGCACGCGATCGATGGCCAACAGCAGCAGCAGCAGCAGCAGCAATAACAGCAGCAGCATCGGTGCATATTTATATATCAGTCTAAATGTGTGTGTGTGTATGTGTAATAATATATTCTAAATTATAATATATACCTTCCTATACATATTTATTATTATTATTAAATACATTAATGTGCGCGCGAGAAACGCAATATTAGCGCGACCTGTTGAAGCAAACGTGTATACATTCCACGCGGGGTGACACGACGACAGTGTTGGCCTTCAGGTCACGTTTATTAGACGTATATTACATTTTAAACTGTTAAATTCGCGAAACGGATACGAGTCATAAGAGAGTTCATCCATCTGTATATCTACACATCGTACCTGTACGTCCTATACTCTACGGGTCACACATAGCTGTCTAATGTAACATTTGACTGTATATTCAAGATTACTGATGCACATTATAATGAACAAAAAAATATTATTTCTATTTTGACATGTTTTATTAATATACATGAACCAGTAGTCGCTTGCAACAAATAATAATAATTTATTAAAAGATATTTATTGTATATTATTAGTAGTCAAATAATCGTAAGTTTCTACACGCTTAATTAAAAGGGTAAATTAAGAAAGTCATTGCTACAGACAAAAATCAAATAAGTTCTAAAATATTACACTGTAATCGAACCTATTAAGACTGATAACAGAAGACTTACCGGCCACTGCAGTGTGCTATGTATATATATATTATTTTCACTTTTGTAAATCATTTCATGAAAAACTAAATACATATATTAATTTTCTTATATATGATATGGGAACATACATATATTATGGTTATGGATATACCATGAGTAAGAACTTAAAACTATGTGGTGATCTGTATTTGGTACCTATGTCTTATAGTTAAGAAATATCTACCTACAACTTCTTAGTAAGGTGACCAATTACTCCCTTTGTAAATATACGTATATTATAGTACTATTATTTATTATTAAATTATACGTCCCTCAGGCGCATCGCATCAATTCCTACAATAAGCATATCTACTCGTATATTATTATGATATACTTAATATTCATTGGTTTAAACATATTACTAAATAGGATGTAAAAACAAAAACAAAATACTCAATGACTACAAGAACATACAAGATAAATCACCAAACATGCTTATTTATATATTTTCTTTTAGTAATGAATTTATTCAAATTTTGATTTTTGAAATTTTTAAATATGTACTTTTATAAGGATAGAATTATTTTCAAATACTTTAATCTAGAACGAAATTCAAACGATTACTTTTTGAGTTATTTAACCTTATACACTTAGTAAAATAGGTCTATCATAATAGCTTTGGAAAATATGTGGACTATGATATTTTTTTAATTTATAGTAATAACCAATTATTAATAATCTATTAACATTTTATAATAATAATAAAAACATACTACAATTTGTAAAAATATCCAAGTATCATAAAAAGTATGTGCGAAATCACTTTTTAAAACTATAATTATCCTTTGTAAATACATTTTAATTTTTCAGAAACTGCTTATTTAAATTTTGCATTAGACACATAATTTTTTTTAAAAAAATATCATAGTTTAATACTGTAAAAATGGTTATACTCATTTTTTAAAAAGAAGTTTTTATTATTACCACAGGGTATTTTTTAATAATAAAAAAAATCAAAGTCTTTGAGAATATGATCATTAAAAAAATACTCCGAAATTTGAAAATTTGAATTTAAGGAAAATATACTTGGTGAATCATTCCTATAAGTAATAATAATGTTATTAGATCGGAAAAATATTAACGGAATCCGACTAATATTGTATAAATAAATATACTTTTTGTATTGCTAAATTTAAAATCACGCACAATACATATTATATCTATAATATTGTTAAAGTATTCTTTGTGTGCATATATAAATATAATAACAATATTATATTATTGTAACACACACGCCACACAGCACACGCCCACTAGAATTCGAGTGTCAACCTCGTCATTACAATTGTTTCCTAACGCCCCCGCTGTGCGCATCGCACTGTATGAATACCGGTCCACCCCTTCCATTAGAACATCCACCCCCGCATCAAGCCCGCAATAGAAATACGACTTTATTATAATAATTATTATGCGAGTAATGCGTTGGCAGCGATAGTTTCGTATACGAAGAGTTTAGGTTTTGTGTTTATGACTATACGTTATAATAATAATAATAATAATAATAATAATATTATCATAATAGTATACTGTCACACGTGTATTATTATTATATAATTACGAAGATATAAAGTTTTTGAACCCGCACAAACCCTTTTTTGACTCGTGTGACCAAATAATTGGATGAAATAATCGTATTACTTGTGCCATGTGTGTACAAAGTTGTATTATATTATGTAACTATACCTACAATATTGTACATAAATGCTCATATGTCACAAAATTAAATAATATATGTTTTTTTTTTCATATCATATTTGCATTGATATCATTTGCTAACTTCCGTGCATATATTGTCATATAAAAAGTTTCGAAAAAAAAAATTTACTCTAACCTGTATTCGAGGTAAATTGCATTAGTGGCAATACATTAAATTCGACTTCTAAATTATATATTATTGTCGAATCTATGCGCACAACCAAATCAATGAACACCAAAGAATTTTCAAAAAAAAACACCTAAAGTGATAATTATAAATTATAGACGGCACCTCGTAGAAAAAAAAAATAATTGACTTTTTAAAATAATATGCGTTGTACAAAAAAACAAAATAATTATGTACCTAATACACCAATTTCTTTGTAAGATTAACTTGTATATTATATTGGTTACTTTGCCGGTATGTATACATACGAGTATGGTTATTTCAACGGACTTAACGGTGTGTTTTTTCGAACTCTCTTTGTCCGCAGCGGCGTTATCTCTCACAAGAGATAAGTTTCTTTTCTCGTTTTAAATAGTATACAACAATAATAATTTACATACATAGTTTTTAACGACTTTCATCACACAAAGAACAACTGTAGGGTCATTAGACCTTAGACCGATAAGACAACTTTGTTATATAGTGTGACCAAATTATTATTAATGCACACGTATATACCTAATTGATTTGTGTTGCCTGCAAAAACACCGCATGTGCACGTTGCAGTAGAAGCGGTTATCGCGCAGAGTAAGTATACACATCTATAAATTGCAATTCCCAGGTGCCACCTGCCCGTTCTGTAATATAGAAATTAGGTGTCGAACAACGTGAAATTGTTATCGCCACGGTGGCGGCGTCGGCGGCGATCGATCGCAGGATGTCGATGAGACACGCGTGAAACGATCGAAAGAGAGAGATAATTGATTTGCGATAACTTTTAATGAACTAACGTTACTAACGTATTATAAGAAAACGATTGTTATTGCGCAATCGGATTATAAAACCATCTGTACATACTATAATGTACGTACGAGTATAACATGAAATTATAATATTATTAAAATTTTTGATTTAAATTAATTTCTTGAAAAAAAATTGTTTTAAAATCCTCCTGGAGTTAAGTTCTTTTTAATGTCACTGGATCATTGTAACAAGACCCGCATCGGGCAACTCGTCTCATTAAATACAATATTATAGAAATACCTATACTATTATTATGGAACTGGCTCCGCGTACCTATACTACATACTGAACGTCGGTTCCAATTATTTGAATTATTATTATTATATGACCGGATGGCAGCAGCGGTATAATATTTATCTTTTTCATAATATACTAACAACCAAAGTTCAAATATTGCAGCGGTGGTCGTGTATAATTTAATACAAATGTAAATTTAGTCGGATACAGTACATTGTATACAACGCGTGTGTAGGTATATATATAAAATATGTATAGGTACACGTATAATAGGTATGTATATACGTGCGCAGACTTTGTTTAGAAATCGTTAGTTCGAACCTTTTTCGCGGACGAAAAATCGTAAATGCCGATAATACCTATCTGTCTCCCCCACTCATGAAGTTGAGTTCACTTAGCACACCGCACTGTTATAATATTACTTGAATGTATAATATGCATGGTGTAGATAGGTACTTGTGGCGCACACACTAATACGCCATCAGACAATATTATAAACACGCTCTCTTTTGTTGGCGAATACCATTGATCAGATATCCATCGTGTATCGTATAGTCTTTAAAACGTACAAAGTTCGCCGACTAAACATATCGCATTCAGTTGTATATATATGTCCTTACATATGTTGTCGTTATCCTGGTTCAATGCTGGGCTATAACATACTATAAGTATATAACATTCCCGCTACCTACGTGGTAAATTTCTGTTGGTAAGTATATTATGAGTATAAGTACATGACGGCGCTGTACTGCTATTGACACCACTGTCAGCTAGTGTAAAAACAAATGAAACTTTTTAAAATTAAAACTTACGCCACCACATAATACATAATATTATTATTAACCATACATAATATATATAGTACGTATAACACATTTCAATATCGTTGTTGCAGACAGACGTAATAACAATATGTATATACATGTACCTACATCATACATTTACAACTATGACAAGGAAGTTACCTCAATGTACTACTGGTGTCTATTAGAGAATGTTTATATTTTATTTAATAAAATATTTAAAGTGCTTTAGAAATTTAAAATTTTGCTGCACACTAAATTTGACAACACAGATCCATTTTAATTCACCAATCAAATTCAATGCATTTTTTTAATAATAGTTGAAAAATTACGAAATACGTAATCGTTTAGAAATTAGCTAAGAAATATTGCTTAATTCATCATTGCTTGGAAATAATGTACATTAATGTTATTTTTTTAATTTACGTCTTTGACAGTTTGATATAAATATACAGAAAAATATGGCAAAAATCAAGATTGTAGATTTCTTTGAATTTATTTTAACATTAATAAAACAATTAATTAAATGGGTTAAATTGAAGAAATATTTGATAAAAGACAGTAGAAAATGTAATAACCACCGTTCATAATTATTATCACCCAATAAAGGTTGAATTATTTTTAAATTTTAAATAGTCTTATTTAAATTGTGTATAAAAATTTTAAAATATTAATAAAATTATATTTATAAAATCAAAATCAATGTCTGTTTTATACATGAAAAATGAATGCAATTTTGATTTATAAACATAAAAATAAAGAACCGATATTTAATTCAATTATTTATATATATGCTAACCATATACCAACATTAATTATTTTTATGAGTATCACTATGCCAGAGTAGCACAACTACCGAGTTATTTTTAGTAGGCCAGCTAAGAACATTTTTCAAATTTGTGATGCCACCCACTAATTAATGCCCCTGGCATTATCTTTACAGCGTTTATTATTTTGTAGGTAGGTACAATTTATTAGCTGTAACACTTTTGGCACACAAAGGCTTAATAGCTATAATGTTAGAAAGTATATTTAGTATTATTTGTACGCACAAACCAATTATTTCATAGCGGACGTAAAAGAAAAAAACAATTAGAAAACTTAATATTCTGGTGAAAATAAAAAGATCAGAGAATATTGCTAGCCAGTGACTATCACGAGAAAATGTGTAACAAAAAGTTAGAATTGAACAGGAAATATGATTTTAAACCGTTTATACGGTCCAAATATATTTTAAATTTGTCAGAAAAAAAAAATTAAGTTTCCAATGAGCCGAATGATTTTTTTTTTAATGTACCTGTTATAATAATTTCCCGTTATATTATGTTTGAATAATTTTTATTAACGGACTGTTATAATAGGTATGTTAAGAGAAATGCTTATCTATGGTTATTAGTAAGTTATTTATGTTGTAGTTTAGAGTTCACGTAAAATTCATTTTTATCGACTTTTAAAAGATTTGTCTATTTCGATTTTTATTACATTTTTACGACATTAGACATGTTATATACACAATATGTTAATAGAGTACTTGTGTATATTATCATCAAATCTGAATAAAACGATTAACGCAATCGTATGAAATAAGTTTTAGTGATATAATCTGTAGCCTATACAAATGCAATAAAACGAATATAACATCTATCTACATTTAAGTGTTCATCAATCCTTTGTATCACTTGCATTTTGGGGAACGATTTGATGTGCGGGTTAAAAACTCAAAACTGAAGTGGGTAACAATAAGGGACAGGAATAAATGTTTAGCAATAAATGGTTTATTATTGAACAATATTGTGTTGAAAAAATATTGAATAAAATGAACCGACAAATTTCATTTCATTTTTTTTTCTCGTTTCACTTTTATCGATGTTTAAGCTTTTCTAATATAATTAATCAAATTAGATTTGAATAAAATACGAATCAACCAAATATTTTAACGATTGTATAATCGATCTGTATAATAATTATTAATTCCATCTTAAAGGGAGTATTAATGTAAATGTTGGATGTAGGTACATATAAACAGTTTAACATAGTTACATTTTACTAAATTTAAAAACGAATAATTAAAAAAAAACTGGTTGAGTGTGCGGATTTGTCCACCAAGGGTAATTACTATAATTACAATATAACATCATGCAAAAAAAAAAAGAAAGTATTAGATAACATTTTTGTCATAAAATATAAAAAACACTAAAGGAAGTGTGGTATATATAAATACTACTATACACATACAGCAGTTTTTAAAACGTATACATATTTTATGCCTTAATTATTATTTTAATTAAATGGTCCCAAACGACGTGATTTTTAGTTATTATTTTTCCACTTCGTGACGTTATGTCGTTATGATAATTTATTGTATAGATTAATAAAATTCAATCTACCTAGTAGTTATATAATAGTAGATGACAACTATGGGTATTATTTTAATAAAATAAAAAATAAAAAAAAAAACTAAAAAATCATAGACGTTTATTATGTTGTGTAGGTACCACACAAAACGAAATTTGTTATTTTTAATTAACCAGAAATAGTTTGAGTATATTTTATAGAGTGGGCATCGAGGCACGGACATGTTGTGGACAAGTCACCTATTAGATTTTCTTGGCCCATTGTGAAAAATACAGTGGGAGGCGTCAACAGTAATCGTAAATCTTTTAAGGCTACTTAATTACCAGTTTATTTTTAAAACTGGTCAAGATTACTTTTGTCTCTTTGAATTTTAAAAAACGTAATTGAGCTCGAAAACTGGTCTATGAAAGTGTTTAATCTAACACTGTATGGGACCAAGGTTAGAATTGATATTAAACTTTTTAAAGAACGCGTCATCAACAGATTAAATACATACTGCATGCTTTATAAATAATAACGAACATAACTATATCGAATTTTCAGATCGTATTTGTATAAACAGATTTGCCTTTATAAATTGTTTGAAGGTTTAAAGCCTAAAGGCTTTACGTGTTATAACACTTAAAATCTTATTTATATAAATTTGAATTGCATATTGATTACGAAATATATTTTATGAATCCACGTAAAAAGTATTAGTGTCTAAATTAATTATGTATAGCTACTATACCTATATACTTATAAACCTGTGCTCAATAAAAAATATACATTTTATCATCTTCAATTAATTATAAGACGCTGCATAGGTAGATACAACAGTTTATTATTATATATTTATTATGATTACAATAATTATGATTCAGTTGAATATCATATCGTAATTAAAATGGTTAAAATAAATAAAGTATAAACGCACCTTCAACAAATTTTTTCTGCCATTTGTTTTGTACGATTTATGTTTGACTTAAATTTAAGTTTGATATATTCGTAAGCCGTATACCAGTTTACATATTATAATGTAGTAATAATTATACTGAGCGATGAAACATTTAAGTCCTACGGATTTCTTGGGGAATACGAATTTTTTAAGCGCACGCTTAGTAGATTGTTTTCAAAAGTTTACTATCCCACCTTCCATGTAGACTTCTTAATGATTGTTAATATGATAATTTAAATTTCATTAAGACAATAGTTGCTTCTATTGCAGAGGTGGTTTCTTTAAATTTCGTAATAGGAGGGCCCATCAATATTATCATCATAATATTATATTTTATGAGAATTGCTTAATTTTTATCAACTCTATACGAAACCTTTTTTCGGTAAATAAAAACTCAATGCTCAAAAATTATGAATATTGAATGGAATATATAATTATATATTAATATACATACCAGCTGGTAACAAAAGTATGAATAAGAAGTTTTGTAATAGCTTCAAATTGTTAATCTACTTGTCATACTTGCAATTGAAATTTAATAATAAAAATATTTCTTAAACTCAATATAGTAATGATAAAAAATATTTTTATAATAGTTTATTGAAGTAAAAAATGCATTTATGATATAGAATACATTTATTTAACATTTTAACAATAAAACCCGCATAATAGGTATACTATGCAAAAGTGCCATTTGATAAATAAAAAAGTATTATAATATGAATAGCGTATAATAGTACTATATTATACTTATTAAGTACTTGTTTAAACATAAATGGACATCTGTGGTATTATTATTATTTTAACTTTTGTATAGTTTAATATGTATTGAAAATCAAATCGTATGTAATGAATTTAACATAAATATAAGCAGTAAAATCATAACAAATCTGTTATATCTACATAATATGTAAATACTATTCCAATGAAAACTGTTAATCAAACATTTAAAAACTTAATATTTTCTTTTATTTAAAATTATTCTATTCATGGATTTACATAAAACTAAGTAAATCGCATTATTTAACTCAAATAATAAACATTTGAAAAAAAAATGTATTATAATATTATACTCGTAGCATCGTAAAAGGTAAGGTATAATGATACAATACTTTTTGGACAATTAACCCACGATAAATGTTCTTACAACTTCTTTTTTTTTTTGATGAACTTATTTTTTAAAACTATATGTATAATATAAAGTTTATGAAGTTTACTATATACAAGTAAAATACTCAATAACTATATTATATACATTATAATTATTATGAAAAATAAATAAATGTTTTAATATATTTTATTTTCTTCATTAATTAGTTTTAGAATTAATATAACTTGCTTCAAAACAATTATTTAAATAATAGATTTCCAAGGTAGAATAATAGTAAGTATTTTTGTTACAAATAACTATGTTACTGCTGAGCTCTGATAATACGTATACGAAGTACTATTATTTATTATTATTATTATTTTTTTTTTTTTTTTTATTGACTTAAATACGGTTAACGTTGATAATAAACTAATAATATTCTAATAACTATATAATAATAACATATATAAACTATAACTACAATAATTATACGTAAACATATACTGGAGGTACCCCGAAAAAAATATCGTTGGTAAAATATCGCAATAAAAATGTCGTGAAACCAATATATCGTAAAGAAATAATATCGTCGTAAATCATTATTGTAAGTATCTGTTAAATCCGAATACACCAATAATTTAAAAGAGCAAAACAGTAAGTTGGACTAAACAAGTAAAAAGAGTAGTAGTAGATTATCATAATCGAAAGTTTGAAGATCATTTTCAAGGTAATTCATTTAATATATACTTCCATAATTAATATACATATTTAATTATTTTTTTTTTTTTATTTTTCTTTTAATACTTATATCAATTTTATTAAATTATACATATTTTTATCAACTCTAATATAATATATTTATATAACAATATTATATACTTTGAAATTTTAATTATATAACATTATTTAAAAATATTATAAAATATCAATCAATAATCAATATTATTTATTTCTAACTAAATTACTGCTATATTTCATACAGACGATATATGTGCTGGCCGTATTTATTCTATGCGATATATTGGTTTCGCGATAATTCAGTTGTGATATTTTGGTCACGCAATATTTTACTGGCGATATTTTGTCGGTAATTCCATACTGGATCAAGTGCGCAGAAAAATTTTTATAGGAACCCCACCTAAATTTTTTTTTAAATTACATACCTATTAACTGCTTTTTTCATCAATATGAATACAGTAATATAATGTTGTAATAACGCATTCTTATTTTATAAGTTATTGTTTATGTAATAGGTATATAATTATAAGTAACGACTCTTTTTACACATAAACCATAAATTCCATATGTTTTTGCGTTAACCACATACTTTTATACAAAATAATGTCATACAAACACTAATAAATAATAATCAATAATCGTCCTAACCCTGCACTTATATCCAACCTTTTTTTCTACCATTCTCCCTTACTATCCAATTATTTAACTTTCTTAATAATTAAACCATTCTTACTAAGCAAATAAATAAATTTGAAAAATAATGAAGTAGAATTTTTTAGACTAACTTCTTTAATCAATCTGTTCTGTACATATTAATTGTTTAGACATATTACCTATACTTATTATATTTGTACCTAATGCATACTTCACGTGAATATTCTTAAATTTTTTTTCTTGATATTAAAATAATCTCGTATAATATGTATATTAATATTGAATGAACAAAACCATCAGGTGTTAGATGAATTACAAAATTCACGCGATCTGTCAAAATAGTGTTTAAATATTACATGTAGGAACTACACATATATTTAGCTTAACTGTAGATAATTATTCATTATGCGGTGTTTATAATGATACAACATAATAATTTTATTGTTTCATCAATATAAAAAAAACTCATTAAGTTCGACGAAAATAGAAATGTTTAAAATTATATGCAATTTAAGTTCCTAATATTATATTTAATCAGATTAAATTTTAATAATATGCTTAAGACATTTTTGTAAGCTTGTATTTGCATAGAAAGTAAAATTTAGTCATTTTAATAAGTACATAATTCAATAATTAAAATATTCCAACCATTGTGAACTTAAATATATCAACTTATTTTGTTGGTAAAATAAAATAAATTTGACTCATATAAAATGTGAAATTTTTATACTATATATGAATTAAAACACGTGACGGTAAACATATATTTGAAACTAAAATATTCTGAATATTTCAAATTTCTAAAATTATCAACAAATAAATTTAAAGGTATTTTATTGTTTGTTAATGAATTGATAGTATTGAAATCAATGTGATAATATTTTTTAAACGTTAAGTCTTTGAAATATAAAAAAAAAAAATAGTAAACTAAGAGCAAATATCGAAAGCGTAAGCTTATATATCGATAACAGATATTTATACAGATTTTACAGTTATAGATAAAGAAGGAAAGGCCACTGAACGCAAATATTTCTAATTTATGTTTATATTTTAAAATATTTCTGTGAACAGGACGGAACGGTGAAACGGACGGTTTAATCAAAGAGAGGAGATAAAAATTAACACTTCAGTAATAAATCGTTTTCATAATTTACATCTAGATCAAATTAACTTCCTACACATATTATCATGTATAGTATGCATTGTACACGGTATACCTTATTTTTAATGCCATAAGGATTTATGTGTAATTTTACGAGTATAACCTGATAATTTGAACACTATTTTAGATGAAAAACTACTAGTGTAATATATTATAATAAAATAAAAGTAGGTTGCTTTAGTAGGCACTTAATAGAAATAAAAATAATAAATAATAACAACGTAAAGAAAAACGTTTCTGTAAAGTACAAGATCTATAAACAAATATTAGATTGTAGAGTCAGATCATTATAGATAATACAATTACACATACTCAAAGAACTTTAGTCAATCAATTAACGATATTATATGCTATTTCAACAAGTAAGAAAGACACTATTGAAGTATTGAACAAAACGCTATTATTGTTGATAATGATGTATTGATGATTTTAAAACAGTTACATTTTATTTTAAGAGCGCGGATAATAAACATTAACGGTCATAAAGGCCACCCAGTGCAACAGAAAAAAATCACTGTTGGACTCATTATAGAACTTTATCAGTCTATTCAATTTGACTAGATGCGGTATAAGAGAAATCAAAGAGTAAAATTAAGGATCTTCAAATATGCAACATCGTTAAAGTCTCCACAGCGTAATGTCGGAAAAAACAATTTCTACGTATTTTTAACGGAAAAAAATCAAATCAATAGCCACAGACCACAAGTGTAAGAAAAACACGTGATATAATGTATGTAATACTATGTCAATAAATTTGTCGTCGAGTTCGTGTATAAAAATACATAATATAATATATTACATCAAACATAGTGCAGCCGGTGCAGGTGTATTTGAGAGTATTGTGATTAATTTAAAAACTTTTGACGTTTACAGCACCGACCGTTTGACATAAAATATTGTTTTTTATTACGAAATTGTAAAAAAAAATAATAAAAAACGCCAAATCGATAAATGAAAATGGCATATTAAACAAACATAAGACTTTGGGCGTATCCATCCTAGGATATTTGTATATATTAAACACGTACAGAAGACAGGTCTTCACTATATTATATTGCGAGTGAGTAATCGAAGATTAAGAAAAAGAGAACGATTCGGCGCGTGTTTTGTTATGCGATTATAAGTACCTATGCGTTTTTACTTCTATACCAATTCATAATTTATTTTGTCGGGAACATCAGTAATCAAATAATAGGTTAGTACCTGCGTATATACTGTATATACACAAAAATTATTCTTGCTCACGAACCGACAATAGCGACGATCCGCATAAATATAATTATACCCTCGGAAAAAAAGCACACAAAATAATGTTAACCCGTAAGCATTATTTTTTTTTCCTTTCCAATTGCCCAGTTTTTCGTAATAATTCCAATAAACGCTGCCGCGACATAAGTGTGTGGCACGCGCTCGCACATAAATCTGTATGTATATGCGTGTATTAAATATATGTATATGTAATATATTAATATGTATAGGTATAAGTAATGTAATTTTTCGATTCTGAACCTTACGGGCACAGGTGGACGAGATAATATTGGACATAAACGAGATATAATACGAGAGGTGTATAAATAAAATAACTAAAAGAAAAAAAACGAAAACGTCACGCGATCGTTCCACATATATATAATAATATGATAAACAATATTGAATATATATATATATATATATATATATATATCCCTATCATAAAATTATATAATAATATGCTATATAATATTATTATATTATGTTTATATTTATACATAACATACATTTTTATATTTCTATATGTATGCAGAGGTACGTACAGTGTATTTGACGTCTGATGTTAAGTGTCGCGGGCACGCACCGACCACGACGACGCGGTATATATATAATAACATTAACACGGCAGTCTTTTATTTTCGTTTTTATATTTATTATTTTATATATATATATATACATGTACATATACGTATATTTTTATTTTTGGGCCCACGCGCGACCGTTTTTTTTTTATAGTATGAAACAGATAACTTCCCATTACGTGCGACGGACGACCAGACGGGCCGGCGGCGGCATTTTATATTTTTATTTCGTTTTTTTATTATTATTCTCTCTCCGCCATCGCCACTGATTTTACTACCAATAATTCCACCTCGCGGCTGCCCGACTGTCTGCCCGCTCTCAAACGCGCCACCGCAATTTATAAATGCGCGCATTATAATATTATATATACTACATAGTATAATATTATGTATCGGTACGCATGAGTCTTGTTTTCTACACGATCATACCAGCCTCTGGGTTCGACCACTTAGGATCACAACCGTTTATAACATTTATGTAAATATCGCACAATACGAAAATTATTATTATATTATTATTGGCGCGTGTTTTGTTTCTTACCCCTGTCCCGCGCAACTACTCGGCTCGCAACGTACCTACATAATAATATAACAAATTCCACGGTAAAATCTATAGACGTCTGACGTGTTTAACTACAATATACATTATAATATAATTCACACGAAATTGCGTTTTAATAATATATACTATATGCGAGCTCGCGAAAATAATATCTTCTTGATATACTTTCAAATCATATATTATTAACCACTTGACAGCTACTTTTAAAGAAATGTTAACATGTATGATTATTGTTATTACTTATTACATAGTTTCTATAATTTTCAGTACAATCCAAATATCAACTATAAATTTTTTTTCATTTTGCATAAATTATGCTAAGTTTCAAATTCCTCAGTCCGTCAAATTTACAACTATAGTCTATACTCTATAGGTATATTATATTTTCTTATAAAATTCACGTAATGTTATGAAGGAAATATATTATAAATCTCCAAAAATTCAAACATCATAACGCAATCGGATTTTTTTTTTCTATATTGTTGTATTTTTCTTTTTTTTTTTTTACTATATTTAGATTAAATTTAATTAATTAAGAACAATAAAATAAATTACTTATAGGTACATACAGGTAAATTAAATTGATAAATCAATTAACCCCATTAAACTTAGCTAGTGATGGAGCAGTAAATTAATTTACGTAACTTCAACGGTAAATCTACATCATTTTATTAAATATTAAAATATTTTAATATAATATTTATTACGAAAATATATTTTGGAGGTTTTAAGCCATTGATAATGTACGTGACAAAAATATACAACAGATAATAATACACACTACACAGCATTACTAACAAGTTTATTCAAACAACAAAAAACGAAAGTGAGGCGAAATGCACTCAAGTCTTCGAAATATTAATTTGAAAGTAGTAATTTTTAGATCTTTAATAGTTAGGATAAATAAAAAAAAGGTTATCTTAACGAGGTTTTTCTAGGAAAAAATGTTTATTTAGTTCAAAGTCTAAAATATTCTTAAGATTTTAAGTAGTCTATAAAATTTGGAAAATCCAACGCTCATGTTTATAACTAAATTTTGTTGCTTTCCGAAATAGCGATTTTAGGTAATTTTTTTACTCAATCCCTGCCCTAAGTATTTAAAACAAATTGAAAGACCGAATTATATACTTCTTCCAGGTATTCCATGTGTTAGTTAGTAAAATCGTATTCATTATATTAAATTTAAGAATACTAGATCTTGTTTTTGTTACGCTAAATAAATAAAAAGTTACAATCGATAATTTATGAAGACAAATACTTTACTCTCAAATTTGTTAACATTTAAGACAATTGATGATCAAAAAGATAATTGATGTATTTTTACTCAATTTCATTGATTTGTATAGTAAGTAGGTACATTGATAATTGAAAAAGCAATAAAAACAGTTTTATCTATATCAGACAATTTTTATTATTATTTAATTGAATATTTACTGCATATTCCTCATTTTGCTTTAATTTGTACAACTTTCCACGTGTTACTAGAGAAGAGTCATAATATGTCATTTGCATAATAAGTATTAATCTATTTATACTCAAATTACCTACATAATTTATGAATAAAATTATCAAAAACCGACCTAGAATACTCTATTATGGTATTTTATACCTAACATTAATGAATACTCCATTTTATGGTAACAATATTAGTCAAATATTTTCTTGATGGGATCCAATTCAATTTTAGCTTTCATTATTAATTTATGACTTTTAAAATTTATAGTATTATATGTATCTATTGTTTTATTTTATTTTAATTTCTTTTATAATAACTATAATTTAGGAATTTTTTATTGAGAATAAACATTTATATATATATTTATGATACAAACTTTAAAAAGCACACTTGTATTCAATATACATGGATAAGGTTAGGTGTAATACCTTTATCTTTATTAAAATAATTACAGTGCATAAAACACCTATTATTTGCTATTTCAAATTAAAAAACATTAACAAATTGAATAGGTACCGCTACAATTATTGCAACAAACCGTTCAGGCTAGCTTTGAAACCACAACGTCAACTAATTTATTATCGTGGAGCTCATTTTAACGGTATTTAGGTGTTTATAATATTTATAGTTATAATTTATTTTAAAATGGTTAAATGCAAATATCTATAGAATAAAAAACATTGGGCATTTTGAACGATTCCACCACATTGGTCATTACTGATTTAAAATGTTGTAATCCATAAATTCATATTATGAGTTTTATGAACTGACGTCGGACATTTACTTTTGGCACCAGAACATAGACCAACCGGTAATCTATGCAATCGATAGTATATAGACGCACGAAATATGTTTAATGTTTATACAGGTTTAACCGTTTAACGTGGTTATTTAAAACGCATTGAAACCATCCATAATATACTATAATATTACACATAGCTATAAAGGCAATTAAATTATTTTCTGTTTACGATGTGTATTTCGTAAACCAATGATTTAAGTGATTAACTTACTCAAACAACAAACAAACGTATGACCAGGCAACGATAATAAACAAAAACATACTTTATTTTTGTTATTAAATAATATTTATCACAACAATAGTTTTTTTTCATACACGCGCCAATGTGTACAGTTATGTACACGTACCTAATTATTTCAAGGCTATATAATTCATTGCAAAATTCAACAATATTAATAATAATAATTTAAATGGTTTGAATAAAAATTTGATTATTTCCCATACTCCGTTCATTACACTTAACTACGAATCATATACTTAACTAAGTGTATACGTGGTTCTTTATTAGGGGTTATTATTTTACACTAAAAAAAAATGTTGATTTTCATTTCCGCCAAATCTAGTTCTTCTTAAATTATAAAATGATAACCATTTAGAATTACTCATAGACTATATTCGGTAGTGGTTCTCGTTATTATTTACACATAAATACTGTTTTTTAAGAATTCCATATAGGTAAATAGTTTTATAGTTTATTTTTTTCCAGTGGACGTATTAATTAATTAATCTATTTTGAATATTTTTTATTTTTGGCTTTTTTATATTGGAATTGTTTATTTGTATGTACACAATTATAATCAACGATTTTAAAAATATAGGTAACAATATTAGGATGTAGAATTGTTTGTTGAAATGTATGGTATGATTCTCAATTATTTATTATACACAAACTATCATTGAAATTGGATCACACTGTGATTGAAAACATACTAATTTCAAGAATATAATTTTCAGTCAAAGTACTATAAAACAATAACATTACAAAACCAGAATTATGTTCAATGTTCAATGGTTCTCGAATCTCAAACAATAATTTTGGAAGAAAATTGATTTAGCAAAAACAAAAATTTAGTTTTCGGTAAAAACGATACACGTACCTTTATAAGGTATAAGTTGTAACTCATAACTTAAAACGATCAAATCTTGGGATGCACCTAAAATATGGATATTTCGTATAATATAATAATGTATCTAATATTTATGCGATTGAAATTATACATAAATGATAAGATAAATATTATTCCAACATGGTGCAATAAAATACTACAACCATGAAATTTTGTGTCATTTGAATTGCACAAATTGCCTGTCTCTGTTATTTTGATTGAAGACCAAAAATAAAAGAAACATGACCAATAATACAGTTAATTCAGAGAAAAAATTAATGTAAGCAAATCACAAATCATTGTTCGATAAAAAAAAAAAGTTAATGAACTATTTAAATCTATTGATTATCGGATACGTACAATAATTGTGTCAAACTCTATGGCACGTATATCCTCGTATTAATCACTATTCTCTAAGTTTTCAATACTATTGTTTCCTCATTCGACTTCTGAGAATTGCGATAATTATATATATTGCGGTTTCACTGTCTCTCTGCGACGTGTCCTGCTGTTGTATATTATTGTTGTCGTGCGGATAGGGGCGGAGAGTTTCTCTCGTCTCGCTACACTATCGCGAGACTTTACAGGTTTCATTATGGTTTTTTTCACTGGTTTGAGCACACATCTGCGTTTGTATTATGGGTATTATTGTCAAATGAAAATAATATATTCGACTATAGATCAAAGGCATAGCCAATTAGACAGTTCTTGCGTACAATTTCAACAGGTGGATCACCGGTATATATTCCGGTGCAGTGACATCATTACACCGCTACATATATTACTTGAGCCGAGCATCAGGTTTTACGGGAAAAAATGATAATAGCTCACGGTTTCATGTCCTCTTCACTATACCCCTCCTCCACCGCTAATACTACTTATCACCGCTCGTCTGCCTCGCGTGTTTCGCAATAAAAACAACAGTCCACTATCATTGATCATTATCGACGGACCCAACCGTGCAGCGACAGAGTATATTATTTGACTACTTCATTATTGTAGACGTTCAGTAATTTACTGCAGACGTACAACAAAACTAAATGTCATCTCGGTTTGACCTAATGACCGGAACTTCGATAAAGCAATGCAAACATCCTGGTTGATGCGGGTAAATGCTACAAGCGAATCCCCAATAAACCTGTACAAAACATACGAACAATAGATTGACGGGAAATCCTTAAGTTTAACTTTTATCCAACGTGATCTCTACCTACGTAAATTAATTCATTTTACCCTCAACAAACTAAATGTGTAGCGAACTGATAAAATTGTTTGTTTAAACAAATTGTGTACGACTCAAAATGTCACGGTTAAACTGTATATAATATGTGTAGTAATAAATAATTTAAGCTACCTAACTATTGTATTCTGTTGTTTTATTTAACGTATTTATTTTTCGGTATCTGAATTTAATATTTGAAGATATAGAAAGAAATTACTATATATTATATACTTTATATCTATAGTGTTTTTAAATATTCATAATACGAGCACCTATAGCTAGATGACATTATAAATATAGATCAAACTTCGGGATTTTCATAACCAGATTTTTTATTTTGTGGCTTGAGTAAATTTAAATTTTACAAATTTTCATAATTAATCGTAACACAATACTATGACTTATGAGTATGTTAATTATTGACCTACCAATTATTATATACTTAGAAAAGCGCTTTTTCAGTTAATATGCGAAGGAAGTATGAGTATTTCCATAATATGGCCGACACGGTTTTCATCTCAGTTCATATTATTTTACAAAATTAAACAGCTAAATATCTGTTTTAGGAATTAATCTTTACACACGAATGCACATGGCAAATAGCCATACTTGTTTATAATATCAGAATATCCATTTTCAATAATGGATGAATTAATGATGTTTTATCGGTTCTATGATTTGTTCAATCTTTGGCGGCGTGTCAAAGAATAATGTTTAACTTGTGAATCAATATGGTTATTTGATTTTAACCAATGCATAGTATTTTTAAATTAATTTAAATAAAACAATTAATAGTGTTGGAATTAAATGTACTAAAAAATAAAAAATAAATATACTAAAAATCAAAACATAATAAGTAAAATTCGTTTTTAAACATCAATAATTTAATAAATTTACCGTAGAATAAAACCTATAGGCGGCAATAAAATCAAAAATACTTAAAATTTTAATGATAATTTATATCAAATTTACGTGTGACCATAATTAATTATGACTAAAAATAGGGTTTTATATGTTAAACCATTTTTTTACATAAAGTGAATGAAGAATAGTAAGTAAATTTAATAATTATATCAAACTGATAACCGACTAGCCGAGACTAAAATTTGCATGGATATTTAAAAGAACAAATGTCATACAGCTGTAAATTTCATGAATATTAAATACTTAATAACATTAAATAGGGTTATAATGGTAGTGCCTAGTGCCTACTGTAAGGAGTATTATATAGGCAATTAATCACGATTGGAAAATTTAGAGCTAATAGAACAATATTTAAGCTCTAAATTGCGCACTTATAAATAATATATATGTATGAGTATGGCACCACGGTAGTGTTACCATAGGCATTACCACTGATCGTAATCTTATACTATTACTTCTCTCACATAATATAACACGTTATATTATTATGTGTTAGAAGTAATAATACAAAACTATAATCAGTGGTATACTATAGCGTTTCCCATACGGCCATACGTATTATGCACGAAAGTGTTTATTATGTATCGTATCGGAGAGAAAATAAATATTCAAAGATTTTGATTGATTGTATTTATCGAACGAAATAGAAATACGGTTCTAGATACGCGTACGATAATAATATTATTATTATACGCTTTGTTATAATCACGAGTCGGCGATCGCCGCACGCCGGCGCCGCCGTATTACAGCAAAAACAATATAATATAATATTATTATTATTATTATTACTGTCGTTGGCGTTGGCGTTTATTCGAACGTCGATTGGCGATAATTAGTCTGAATTCGTATGTAAGTATAATATAATATGTTAACGAAACGTTTATGTGTACGCGCAGCTCGTCGACGACATACACACTCGCACCGTATATAAATATATGTATAATATTATAATATATAGATAGGTAATGTGCACACTTAACCTCGGTATCTGCACTTTGTCACAACTGTCAACTATACACGTATATGTGTATACGATTCTCACCAGGGAATCATGAAACTGGTTGGTCGCGATTTCGTTCTTAGATTACACCGCGTATGTGCAACGTCCGTCCGTCCGTCCGTCCAACGATAGTGTTGGGGGACCTCGCATTCCGATTTTTTTTTTTTTTTTTTTTTTTTAAATTCCGTTTTTTTTTTTTTTCTTTCGTTTACAATGACCACCGGACCACGTGTGCGCATTCAAAATGTAAATAACCCATAATATGATTATATTATAATAATTTGATATGCTTAATATTATTGTCTATCTACCTGAATTGTAATTTATTTCATAGATGATTTGTCTCCGCGCATGGGTTGGATGCATACTATGTGTAGTATACTTTTAATATACAAAGTGATCATCACCATGCTTATTCTCATTTATTTATTTATTTTTTTTTTTTATTTAATAATGAATTTATTCAAATTCCGGTTTTTGGAATTTTTAAACTTATAATTAAAGACCAATCTTCAAATTCTCATGATTAATTGCACTACTTAAGGAGTGTTATGTGGCGAATGGTGGTACAAACTTCTGTTTCTCAAAAGAGAATCCTCATTTTTACTTTAAATTAGTAAATGAATTAGTGGATAATTGTTTTAAATATTTTAATATGACTATTTCAAAATTCGAATGCGTGGTTTTTGAATCATTAAATTAAATTGTTTGATAAGTTATTAAAAATGACATAAACAAAAATATAAAATAAATGTAACATTAAATCTAGTATTTGTTTTAAATTATAAATATTGATAGATTAATACAAACTACTAAAATTTCCTAATTACCATATCTTTCAAAACCATTATATTATATATTATTGTAATATGTTATTTGTCAAGTGTATTATCAGCTTGTGCTTTAACCTATAAGGCGTTAACTTAATAAATAATTAAATTATCAGGAACCTATTTTTTTATTATACAAAGTTAAATAGTTAAAAAATTACTTATTGGCATTTTAATTTTGATACATCAGCATTTTCAGAAAAATTATTCGTTAAATAGCTCTGAGTTAAAAAGATTTAAAAAATAGAAGTTTGTATTTCTGCAAGACACTCCATAATACAAATTATTTCAAGAATTACAGTTCAATGGAATATTTAATCATTTTAAAAATCCGATTGTAAATAATTGCATTAATGAGAAGGAGAAATGGGGGATCATGATTATGAACCACCCTGTATACATACCCGTCGTTCTTTTATTAATATCATATAGGTATATATTATTTTACTATAGATAAATAGAGTTTAACCTATACATAGGAAATGTTAGTGAAAAAATATTACAACGATGATAATGAAAACACGCGATTATTACCTTCACCGGTATCTTACAATAATTTTCCGTCTTATACACATATGCATTATACATAGCCATGTATAAATATAACCTACGTGTATTATAAAGTTTGCGAAAAATTACAGTGATTACGCTTTTATGGATAATACCTATTTAATATTATATATTATACGTTCACAGTGGAAATAGGTTTTTAAAAACCATTCGTGCAAAACGCAGGCATAGAAATTGCTGGAGAAAAAATCGGTGTACACATATTAATTATAGGTGTGTACGAAGGAGCGTTCTCGGGGCAGTCGCCGTCGTCGTGACGGTCGTCGGTCATTCACAAAACGAATATAACATATTATAAGATACTATAATGGATCGTTAAACGCGCACATCAACGAGCACTTTTCTCGATCCCGCGAACTAGTATACGAATATAATATATATAGATATATATCCGAGTTACACGTACAGAATATTATGATATACATATTATTATATAATCGCAGACGTTAACGACTTGTGGACGAGTTGATATCGGGTTGATACTTAATTTCAAACTCTATAAATTACGCACCGTTGTAGGTACTTCAAATTCCCTCCTGCAAACGATGAGGTTCTTAAGAGAGAAAAAAAATATTATACATGGTATACGTGACTTGGTCTAGACCTAGTGTGGGCGAACAGCGGACGGACACGTACGTATACATCTATTCTATTGGTGTTTTTCTCTTTTAATTTTATCGTGTACGTACATCATGTACACGGTTAATTAATACGTACATAATAATATAATATGCCGTGTACGAGCGGATAGGTGTAAACGACGCGAGCGCGCGACTGTACGATTGTGATGGTGATGATGTGGTTGTATTTACAAGTATATAAATTATATAACGCATATATATTATATACGTGCATGTACCCAACCTATATCTGTAAATTAATTGAGTGGAAAAGAAAAACGATTAACGAGCGCGGGCTGTCGCGTCAGTCGATTATTATTATTCATATTAATAATAATAATAATAATAATAATGATACTTCTATAATCGTCGGTGTCTTATGGCTACATGTTGTCCGAGTACACGTCCCAAAAATATTATGATATTATGCACTCTGATCAAACGGTGGAAGGAACTAGTCGATTTTAAAAGGCCTATGTTTTGGAATGTTTACAGTAATTATTCACGATGGTAAAATACGCCGCCACCACTGCTGTGTATATAATGTGTACACATCTAAACCAGAAAACCAGTATCATAATAAAGTATACACAGTAAGTATATCTGTGTTTGTTTCAAGCGTACGCCCGGGGGGTCGGATAATATGTGGTGTGGAGTTGTGACAAGAAATAAGTAATTCTTTTATATATCTCAGAGACGTCGCGCACAACAGAAATAAGAAAAAATATCATTTTCCAAATGAATAATTAAATAGGTATACACATAAATGTATATTATAATATAAATTATACACACGCCGCATCTGATACATCGACGATGTTCCAAAACAAAAAATACGACAATAATCGTGCATTTGATATGGAAAAACGAGAACCAACGTTGTATATATTACGTAGCTAATCTTAACGCTGTAGCAGAATAAAAACTTTCGACCCATTCGATGTACGCCTACATAGATATTCTTCGGGCGCTAATATGTTATTATATACCTTATTAGTTATTACACTGTTACGTAACGCGTAGAGCAGAGTTTAAATTTATTAACGTTATATACTTTTATGAATTGATGCGAATAATATGATTGTGTTAACACGTATCTATAATGTGTATAGGCTGTAATTTTTTTCAAATATGGCTTATGAATACTTTCAGAGATGGAAAATATACTATCTATAGCTATGAAATCATTAATTAATAATTATTATGGACATATTATTCACACTATACACTAAACTTTACTAAAAACGAAAATTAAAACGTATATTATTTTTACCTAATTATAAAAAAAAAAATTGTGCATAATATACACACCTTGCGTCATGACTCATGATATATTCATGAAAACAAGACATTTGTAATTCGTGGAATCGATAATTTAACATCGCGGTTTATTCAGTGAGTTAGTGACAGTTTCTCACGTAATATGATATAGTATATTTTCTACTTCCCCTCCCCACTAAAAAAAAAAAAAAAAACAATGTAGTGACAACAGACAATTAAAAGACAGTAGCTCCCCAATTCTGGACTTAAATCCCATTGCGCCTCTAATTCAAGACCTATTTTGTAATATACTATAAAATATCATATTAGAACTTTTAAGTATATTAAAAATGTGATTATGCATACATCACTATAATATCAGACTTTGGTATAAGTATTGATCTTGTTGTATTATTATTATATATATATTAAACATACCTTTTAATAATTTAATATACATTGATATTATTAATTATTGTGTATTTAAGACTTAAGTCTAGTAAGCACTAAACTGATTGTTTTTAATTTATTTTCAGTATCATTCTAAATTAAATACATACTCGCGTTCAGTAGCGCATTTAGGATAGGACTATAGAGGAAATGACAGCAGTGGTAAATTTTTAGAGAATTTTCACGTATACATTTTTTTTTTTTTTAATTGTTTCGTTGATATTATTTATCCTTGGCATTAATAAGAGTCACCAGTTACAAATAATTGTATACAGTTTAATACTAACTCGTGTCCATGAAATTGGCATAGCGACTTTATCTAATCTGCAATTCAAAAAATGAGACAATATATTGAAAATCAATTGTAAGTATTTCATGACAGTTTCTCGTATAATGTGAGATAGGCACTAAAGCATCATTCTCAAAAGGACAAAATTTATTTTAGCTTATATTAATGACTTATTTTTAAATTTAAAAACCAATATGCAATTGATTTACAATACATAAGCATAATTTTCAATCAATTGAACAAAGTCGGGAGCTAGCTTCACGGACATCACTAACTAGGTTGGCAGTGAATGCAAGATTATTCTGTCTTATAATGTGTTCTTATGTTCTAAATGTGCTTCTTACGACTGTTTGAACCAACCACACTATACTTTACTCAAAAGTTCTATGAACTTTGGTAAAAATCATTATTATAATAATTTTATAAGCTAATACAAATATGTTCTAGTTTTAATATTTGTTTTTAATAGTTACATGATTATGGATGATAGGAGGGTTGGCAAAATGGATTTGTCTTAAGATAAAATGATCTTAGATAGTTAGCTGAGTTAGTTAATTTGGTATTTCATATTTGTCCTCAAATCGAATACAACTCGAAAAATCGAAAAAAAATTGACGTTTTAAACGACTAAGTTACATATTTCAGCTCTCTGTAAAAATATAAAGTTCTGTGTGAATCGTCGAATGTAATAACTGCAGTGTTATTATTGCTAGGTACCAATCGTCTACTAGCAGCCGCGTGAACACGCTACCTGTTAAAATACACGCAGACGGATGTTGCCGGACTACGCGCGGGTGTGGCAATCGGCTAAGAAGAAGAAGAAAATTATCATTATTGTAATAATAACTGTGATTGAAAATACATAAATCTTTTATTTCCCTGCCCGAATTTCTACTGCGTTACACGGATTAATAAGCTTGGCCTGAGTAGATTTTAATATATATATATAAATGTATTATACTGCCTATTAAAATACATCATCGTGGGTAAGTACGCTTGTAAACCACTACGTGATATAATGTGAGTTACCATAAATCCGAAAATACGCATATAGCAACGAATTAATAAAACGATAATACGTCGTCATTAAATAAATTATACCTACGTCGTAGTGAATATTTGATGTCAAATAATTACAATAACTCATTACGAACAAATGACACGCCCAATAGGTTCTTGACTACCAAAATTTGTTCTTCAAATGTACACACGATATACATATATACATAAATACAGTAGGTACACAGATACACACACACACCACATAATATATAGCACGCGGGTATCGAGCTAAAAACGTATAAAACTCGTTTTGCGAAAAATGATTAAGGTGTAGTAAAATATTATTAATATAATTTAGTGGATGACGTTACTTAAGAAGATTAAACACAAAAAAAAATTCAGAACCACTGCTGAGCAACGTTCATACGATATAATAATATTATACTGTGAGTACCTATCTATTATATCTAACGGACCCAAACTAAATACGATGTATATAACATTATAACAACCAGATACAAGGAAGTGTACCTATTACCCAATCACCAGCTAACGGGCGCGGGTTATTGTACAGATTGGTTGCGATTAAGTAGGTATAACGTTGACTGTTGAGGATACAACGGTAAGTCGCAAAAGGTTATCTTTGAGAGATAGAAAATCTTTTATATTTCCAATAAACACGATAATATATATACAACACCGTGGCTTGTAGATTCTCGAAGAAATTTCATACTAATAACAAGGTCACAAAAAAAAAAAAAAATTCGAAAATCAATAATAATAATAATTATTATTGCAACTATCAAAACATTCTCTCTGTGTCACGATTAAAATACACAATTTCTAATTGCAACTTTTATGGGCTTTAATCATAGATAATGTATTAAATTTTTTGACTTAAAACGCATTACGTTGAACCGATTAAATCCGTTGGCGTTGACATTCCACCGCGGTAAGTGGTAACTGATAACTATACGTACACCTATACACAGGTGCGTATCCGGGATTTTTAAAGGGGAGGGAGTGTTGTAACTTAATATTTAAATACAACTTAGAGAGGAAGAGGGAGAGGCCATTCATGGATACGATCACATTAATACAAAATACGTTTAACTTTTGAATGTTTCTCTATACTATTAAATATTAATATAAATAAAATATTATAATGATATTCATATCAATTTAACGAGACGACTCTTTCTGATCAAATCTTTAGATAATAATCTTATCTGTGCATAATCATGTCACGGATCACCGGATATCATAATAACATTATAACATTTCTAGCAACTGTTAATTATACATTTTTTAAAATCCTGAAGCTTATTTAGCATATAATAAATTTTGGATTGTATATTTATATTGCCAAAGGGTGGAGGTGTTTTAACTGAGTTAAATTAACTCAAAATAAGTCACATGTTATGGTTATAAGTTATAACTTATAATGTTGCGGATTTCATTTGATTACAAATAAATTCACTAAGTATAATAGTTATTAAATTATGATTAAAAATTATTAATTAACATACTGTCAAAGACATCCACTGATGTACAGAAATGTATTGAGTTTATTACAGTACAAATGTAAATTGGTTATACTAAAAACATAAACCACAGCAACGGGAAAACCCCACCAGGAAAAATCATATGGAGTGACACATCACATTAATCCATAATAATATTTAATGACACTAAAACAATATCAAAATAGGTAAAATAAAATCTAATTTCTTACCTTTTCAGTAGAAGGTTTCGTCGAAAGCTTGCAGGGGGCTATAAAAATCCAGAATTCAAAATGCCGAATCGTTAACGTAAAATGCCGGAATGAGATGCATTGCCTTGGCATCCCTAGCTGGTACAATTTTGAGTTGAAATTTGTTTGGTATTATGTTATTGATTATGCAACAATTTGTAACCACAAAATAAATTATCTTTGCCGTAACCATCCGTAAACGCTTTGTGAGTTTTAAAATTTAAGGCACCTTCACAACTTGACCGTGAAACGTGATAACGATGGTAACCGCACGGTTCTGGTATAATGATTGAACTCAACTACGCGGTAATACGGTATTAGGGTAAGTTGAGGTATGGAAAAGAAAATTACGGTTAACCGACAATAACCAATCACAACTTTGTAATATGCACAGTAAGCTACGAAAACGCTTGTATATAGAAGGGACGGCGATGTATTATTTTTATTTAATTTTATTCAATTTACGGACATTGGACATCATATTATTATATACAATGTAATTATAAGATAACAATGCCATAATATCAATAATACAATTTAAATATCGTCCAGCTATTTATGTACGCGTGTATATTACACTGCTGACAATGATTATTTTTTAAATAAATACGGAAATGATCGTGGAGAGATACCTATTGAATAATGATTGTTATAATATCGGGTGGCTATCGTATGAGTTTCGAGGATATTTTTAAAGGGTTGATGCCATTGCCATTTAATATGCTTATTCTCATTGATGATATAGTAATACAGAGAAAACGCGTCTACAATAATAAATTAAAGTATTGTTCTAAAATTTGCATACAAATGTGTTCTATATGCAGGGGTCGTACATATTAACTATTTATTATTTTATTAATTTATTTTATTTATTATTTTTTAGACACACTAAAAAATTTTTCCACCGTTTGACGTTGGCGATAGACGTAAATACCAACAGATGAACTAGAATACGACTTTTCCAAAAAATATTTTACCATATTACGTTTTAATCTCTCACTCCTTCGGGTTAAAAACCTCCGTCAAGAAAATTTGTATACATTCAACTGTTAATCATATGCAATAATATTTGTTTCTTTAATAGAAATCAGAATATTACACCAACGACAGCGTAAAACTGAAACAAAAAAGTAGGTATATTCAATATTTAAATAATTTGAAAATGAATAACTGGTATGACGTACGTCTGAACTACTATTACTATTGAGTAAACCACCGACAAAATTAAAAGTTTACAAAAATAGATACCTATAATCATACTTGCACGAGCTTTATTAATTAAAATATTAATTTTTTTCCAAATTAGCTGCAGTTATCTCTAAATTTATAATTGATAAATAATACAATAATAAACTATGATGATAACATATTCAACGAGCTATAAATAGGTATACACAAACCGTCAATTATTGACATAGATGTGTTTTGCACTGGATAGGTACATATTTTTTTTTTCGTAGTTATGCAGATGCATGTTTCGTTAAAAGTTACAAGTAAGTTATAACTACTCGTCGACATGATATGGTTTGTGAATGATACGTTTATAAAATACGTTACCTATAACCTAACCTATAAGGTAAATCGATAATAACTATAATGACTCTCATCTGTATAATATAACTATTAACTGTATTATAGCTATAATATATGCGTAATATTAATAATAACCATAGGCGTGTTTACGGATCGGGTCACTTTGGAAATGAGCAGACCAGTGAATTATAAATCGATTTGAAAATAATTGTTAAAACTTTTTTTATGCAGCAAATACCTTTATATAATACTGATTTTATGCGAGAAATTTTCCTAGCAAACATTACCTATACTCTCAGCCAAATCTGCGAAATCTGTTCCGAACATAACTACGCCAGTATGACAATAATATCAACAGCTAAGAGTGGTTATACGGAGTGGTCCGAATTCACAGGTGGGTTCACGTTTCGTAAGTATGTATATAAATATGTATAATAGCGAGCTTTATGGAGGTTCTCTGTGCGGGTTTCGTAACACAAAACGTGGACGACCAGTAAAATATTACAATACGTAATCGTAATCGTCATCATCGCATCACCGCCGACGCGCCGTTTAAAACGCACCGAAGCGTAAACGCCCTGCACCGGTGTAGTTTTATCTGGACAGATCATCTGCATCACAGCTCTTGACTGTTACACATAACCCGCACTGTACGATACAATCGCGCACGCTGCAGTACACACACTATATTATAATACTTACTTGCAGGCACACGACGCCGGTCGACGGATTTTTATTTTTTACACGATAATAATTAATACCTATATCTGTACATTGCATAGATCATTTATGTTATTAGACGTACGGTTTGGTTTTTTACGCATAATATCAGTATAATTGCACCGAAATCAAGAAACAAATTATGATCATCTCTCTCGTCCACGAGATAATATTATTATTATCGCGATGACGATCGTGTATTGTAAGTATAAAATATAAATAATAAGTAGAATTTTCTCAAAAAACTAGTGTTTTTTATTTATTTTTTTTTTCTACCAATATCTATCTATAGGCACCTATCGCATAGTATATTAATAATTGCAGGTAATCGGCGGTGTTCGCGTGTCCTCGCAATTAACATAAAACGCGGTTAAAACCATCCATTAGCTACAGCACACAAACGGCCGCGTATAGGTATATACACTTATGGAACACTGCAACGTGCTACCTGCAACCGCTGCGACGCCGATAGACCAATTAATATTATGCTCTGTCGCATGATAATATTATACAAAACATAATATTATAATAATATTATATCGATGTTTTATAATGGCCGTGTTGTGCGGCGCGTATCGCGGCGAACCGATCTCGCGCAGACGGCGGTTATCGATCCGACCGGAAATCAACGGTGGCGGCCGGTGCTGTCGATGCTGCAGTATACCCGCCGCGCGTACATATGCACCGCGCATAATTATTATATTATTATTAATTATTATTACCTAAATAAATAATATTATTATCGTGTTCTATTCGGCACGACGACGCACGTTCGATCACGTTTTCGGAAATTATAATGCGTTGTCGACTCAGAGATGAGCCACACAGTTCACCTGCGCTTTTAACGTGAATACCCGGACATCGTGTACGAGTACACAAAGGTAACATGTTATCATGATTAGAAAGTGACCAAATACTTTACGTGTGTAAAAGTGGGATAGAAATATCATGGCGAACCTACCCGAAAGCCGAGAAAGGGATGATTTGACGGAATGAGGAGGAATGATGGTAGGATTATACTGCGGGTGATGAGCAGTATACTTTAAAATTCGATAAACCACACTGTGTGATATCATTTGGAAACAGATTTTAGGTCATAAAAATAATAACTTACGTAAAATATATATCTAACTCTTTATCAGAACAGCTCTTTTCATCCCTCTCTACAAAATTAAAATACAATATGACAGTTTAAAAAAAATGCAATTGTTTTTATTTCTGATAATTTTAAATGTTTTTGTAATAAACCGGGAAAATTAATATGATTTACGTTGAAATTATAAAATTGGGATAAAAGCTATTAAGATCGGTAGGTTAGGTTACTTTCCACGGACAAGACAAAAACATTTAGCGGGACATTCATTAAAAAATTGGGACGCCAAACTATAGTCATACATATAGGTAGGTATGAATCATACCGTAACATGATGCACGTTGGCAGAGGGGGCGCAAAACTTGGTACAAAACGAAATGGATGCAAACAGCTTGAGTCCCAAATACGGAATTGAATCAGTATTAATAACCATAACTCTACGAGACAAAATTTTGTCTGAATAAAAATTTGCCGTCCTTAAATTGAAAAAAGACAGTATCATTATGCAGTAAGTCCCGTAATCGTCATTCTTTTTAAAAAATAATACTATAAAAGGCACGCCGAAATAATTATAAAAATAGAGTGGCACCCGTCCCTTGCATTCTCCCAAAATCGAGCACTATTTCAACTTTAAAAAACACATTTCAATACATTAATTACACTTACCGTGACTAAACCACTTATATTGTTGTGTACCGACGTTGAATTTTGTGTTAAAAAATATTCAACACTGTAATTTTATGATATTCGTTATATTTAGTCGTTCCAATAATTATTTTTTCGTTGTAACGATCCGTGTATCATAACACAAATATATTTAACTTTTTTTTATGATGTTTATACGTCTAGTTTTGATTAAATCCGAGAAGTATCTTATTCTTATACGATAATATATTACATTTTCACACCACGTATACGGTGTACTATATAATCTGATTAGTTTTTGGAAGTTAAACAATTTTTGTGGACGGGCCCCCTTCGGACCCCCACTTTATGTATAATATTATGTATAAACCAATAAACCTAGGCCGTTTATCACATTTTTCCGTCAAGACAACAGATTAACCGTGGCCTACGCAGCGTCAGCAAGAATTCGTTAACGGAGGGTGACGAACAATTCATAACCACACATAATATAACTGATGAGTTTGGTGGCCAAGGAATACTATATAGTTGTAGTGCTCTTGATCGTAGCCTAACATTTTAAATTTTAACATACTCATAACATAATACAAACAATAAAAATATTCAATTAAATATTGATTTGAACAATATTTATGCTGTAATCTTGATATTATTGGGTTTATTTTTTTTTAATTGATAATCCGATGACAGTTCTTAAATAATAGTTTTAGTTCATAAAATAAAATATGATTAGGTTATTTTTATAACCTAGTTTATAATATAATAATGTTGTCAACATATCTCTAAATGTATGTTACATTCAATGCATTCTTTCTTATATATGTGTTGTCAAAGAACATTCCTAATACTAGTAACACATCTAGAGAAGGGGAAAATTAAATTCCCTCTTTTTCCCTCACAATTACGCCAATAATTGTGATCATTTACTGCTCTATAACTGTTAAAAAAAAAACCAAAGAGAAGGGGATTTCTCCTACTTGTGTCTAACTACAACTAAACTGAACAGCGAGTGACCGTGGTATATGATATATAGATGGTAGGCTACGGTCACCATCGGTTCAAACAATCTATTGATAGACACCGATAGTCAAGCATTGGTCATCAGAATATTGGCATATGATGATAATAATATAAGGAAAAAAATAATTCAAGTCTCCACTTTTTTTTTTCTTATAAATATATTTAATAGAATTTTTTTTTCAATTTCGTTTCACGTAAACAAACACAGAGCGGCACAGACATAATATTATTATTACATTAATATAATATTATAAACGAGTAACAATTTTACAATAATGTACGGTATGCAAAAAAAAAAGAAAAATGTCAAAAACCGATAAAAAAACAAAGTTGCATTTTAATTCTTATAATTTCTGTTGGTCTTCTCTTAACACATGAATTTGAGCAAAGCTTAACATTATTATGACGACAGCGAGTTTTCGCACGTCGCATTTTAGTAAAAATAAAAATAAACATACACGGATATAGGACGACACATACTATACTACGCTGTACCAGTATATATTCGAAAATAAAAAAATCGTTTACAGGTGCGTAGCGTACGTTACATGCATTATTATTATATAAATATATTATATTCATAGGTACATAAATATAGTGTAATACATTGTAATGAAAAAATATAAAATTTATAATTAGTTTTTTTCACGGACAATCAGTTTTTTGCGTCGTTCACTATTGCTATGGAAAAAAATACAGTTTTCAAATGATATTATTTACGGCTTGAATAGAAATAAAAACGGTTTATATCATTTATATATAATATATATATATATATGTATATAAATAGGTATGTTTTATACAAATAAAAATAATATTATGTCCCTGTTTTACCGTTTTCCGTTTAACAATCTCACGACAGTTATAACATTTCGTTTCTATCACATCATGCACGTTTTGTATAATATAATATTACAATAAAAATAGCATTATACATTAATAATAATTCAATCGTCCGTATATAATATTTATGATATGACGTTATTGTATACTAACGATAATCGTTTGGTAAGAAAAAATGTCGAAAGATATGTGGTTTCCGTAATAAAGAATTTTATTTAACACGCTTCATTAAGAAAAAAAAATTAATGATAGTAATAATAATAACAGCCGCTTCGTATAGGGATTTTGCGATAATTCTTTTATTTTTACAAATCGCGAAACGTATTTCCCGTAATCAGGTATTTAGGGAGATTTTGTTATTAAATTTGAGCAAATATTCGCTTCAGTGCGAACAAAAAATGAAAAAAAAACAGTATCAACATTGTATGAATAATGACGACGGATGACTGTAGCTGGATGACCAGAATGTATCGAGTCGGCAAATCTCGCGACGATAACAATGGTACAAAAACGAAAAAAAAAATGGTAATAAAAAACGAACTTACGTAGGATGGCACGTCGCGGTACATAATACATAATAATAATATACAAAATAATAGTTATCACACACCCTGTTGTTTTACACTTATTTGAAAATTAATTAGAGTAAAAGAAAAAAATACATGACGCGCGTATGACGACGTTCGTTGTTGATTTACGTAGACTGCGCGCGGCGACGACGATTGTCAGCGTACGAGACGAAAAATATATTTTATACGCGAGAAATCTTCTCTCGCGGACCAAATACTTTGTCGTGGTGTACGAAACACGTAAGCAGCACGAGTCGAGTCGTATATCGACGACGAAACGAAAAAAAAAAATGTAGGTATACATAATATAAATAATAATAGTAACACAATACCCGAGTATTACGATCATATTATTATTATTTGTAGTCAATACACACATAATAATATGAATGTTATCCATACGAGAAAAAAAAATGTAATCGTTCAGGAAAACGAACAATTAAACATGATATACATGCGCATAGACTTATTGTTATTATTATAATATTTTATCTTTGGTTTTGACAAAAAGCTGTGTGCGCACGCGCGTTTGTAGTGTAGTATGTTGTGTGTGTGTGTGTGTTGTGTATGTGTACGGTGTGTGTGTTCTGTGTGTATCGTTCTTAAGACTAAAATTTACAAGTACAAATAGTATAATAACATTATCGGCGCTACGTTTTATACATTTTAATAAATAATATTATTATAAACACATTTTATATTATTTACTATATCATTAGAATATTACTACACAAACGTGAGACGTTGACATCATAATAACAACATTACGACCCCGTCCGCACGATTCCGCGGACACCGCTGCTACTGCGGTTCGGACTTGCAGAGGACCTCGAGCGGGGGCGACAGCAAGAGTTGGCCGTCGGTGGGCGAGGCGGGCGACGGCGGGTCCAGGCCTAGCGCGGCCGCCATGGCCGCGGCCCCGGACGCGGACGACGACGAGACCATCTCGTACCGGGAGTGGGTGCGCATGTGCCGGGTGATCATGTCCCGGCGGCACGCGGCGTACGGACACTGCGGACACTTGTACGGTTTTTCGCCCGTGTGCGTGCGCTGGTGCGTGCTCAGGTGATCGGACCGCGAGAACACTTGCCCGCACACGCGACACGTGTACGGCTTGACGCCCGTGTGGAGTCGCATGTGCCGGGTGAGCATGTCGCTGCGCGCGAACGACCGGTTGCACACCTCGCACGGGTACGCCTTGGTCGCGCCGCCGGACGAGTCGCCGCCACCGCCGCCGCCGTTTTCCGACGACGACGACGCCGGCGTCCCGGTGATGGACGACGACGACGCCGACGCCGAGGTCTTGTGCCGAGAAGCCATGTGTTTGGCCAGCCGGTCGTGCAGGCTGAACATCTGCCCACACACCGGACACACGTACGCCACGTCCGAGCCGACGGGCATCTCCTCGACGACGGGCGACACTTCCAGGTTGTACCGGACGGCCACCGAAGCCTTGGTGGTGCGCGATGCCACGTCGCCCTTGACTACCGGCACGGTGTAACCGCCCGCGCTACCCGGCCGGCTGTAGTAGCCCACCGACACGACCGACGTCGTAGGAGTGGCAGTGGAAGAGACGGCGGCCGGGAGCGGAGGTGACGGCGGCGTCGTCGCGGCGTTTGCGATGACGGTGGCCACGGAGGGTTCGGCCGCTGCCGTCGGCGGTTCAGGTGCGGTAAACGGCCAAAATCCGTTCTTCATGGACAGGTCGAGCGGCGAGTCTTGGGGCGGTTGCGGCGGCGGGTGCGCGGACGATCTGGAGCCCGCGGACGGACCCCTCTTCCGAGCCGGCTTGTCCAGCGGATGTGGCACCGAGAACGGCCTCTTGCCCCTCCGGCTGCCGGTCCCGGCCGCGACCGTAGTGTTCAACCTGACAGCCGCGGCCGTCGAAGCGGTCGAGTCGTCGTTACCGCCGCCGCTGCAGTGTTCGGCTTTAGTAGCTTCGAACCACATAGGAACATCGGAATCGGAATGGCTCCGCCGCTTCCGGAATATGTCGGGCAGGTATTTGGTGTGCAGGTAGTGTTCGAACGTGTACATGGAACCGGCTAACAGCGATGCCGGCGACATGGGCGTGACGGGTAACTGCTGCGGATTCTTGTCGTGGTGCATCATGTTCCGGTTCAGTTGGTGGTGCTGCTGCTGCTGCTGCAGCGATGTGGGAGGCGGCATGGGTGGTAGCGGGTGCCGGGGCGGCGAGGTCCCGTCGCCACCGCAGAACAGGCAGTCGCACTTGGGGTACTTGAGATAGTGATGAAGCGGGTGCGGTGGGAGCGGTGGCGGCGGGTGAAACTGTTGCTGGGGCGGTGGTGCGGGTAGATGCGTCGCCGGCGGGTCGTCCGGCCTCGTCCGGTTCGGGCTGAACGGCGAGTCGGTGTGGGAGCTGCGCGGCGACCGATTGCACGACGACGATCCGGCTGGGCTGAACGGTTCTTCGTAACTATCTTTGCACGACGACCTCCGCAACGACTCGTCACTCTCGTACTCGACGCCGTTCTGGACGTGGCCGCTATCCACCACCACCATGGCTGTCACCGACCCACCGTCCTCCTTGATCGTCGTCTCTTCTTCTTTCACGGCCACGACCTCGTTGTTGTTGTTGTTGTTGTGATTACTACTGTTGTTGTTGTTGTTGTTGTTGTTGGGCGAAGTCGCCTGACCCGCCAACCTGTCCAACACTTGGTTCAGGCGTTTCCGCTTTTTGTGTTTGACGACCACCGGACGCGCGCTGGGAACGTGATGTAGATGGTTGTTATTGTTCGTGGCCAGCGGATGGTTATTGTTGGTCTTGTAGATCGTCGACCGGCTCGCCCTGTCTGTCGGCGGCTCCATTTCCACCTCAGCCATAGTCATTCGTGCAGCTAATCGAACAGACTTTCGATCACCACAAAACGACGCACGCGCACCAACAAGGTGGTGACCTGAAACGAAAACAATTTCAAATTAAAGCCGATCGTTTAGAACCGTCAGTGTATTCATAAAAAATAAAGTTTTTAATAAAAGTTTGTGTAACTAGTAGAAACAAATATATTGTTTTTTATTCTTGATAAAAACTACACTGCAGGCTAAGCTTTCAGAGTTGCAATATCGAATATTGTAAATCGTTTAACATTTTTTAAATGCGTAATTATTATTAATTAACTCAAAGGAAGTCCACGACGCAACGTGTAGTTTTTATTAATCAAACACGCAACTTTGCTACGACACAATTTTAAAGTTCAGAAAAATCGAGACGGTGTAGAATAAACAAGCAAATAAGTATTAAACGAAAACATTTTCAGAGCTGAGCTTGAGATTTTCCATAGATAAAGAAAGGTTGGATCCTTCTCAGATGAATCACTCACGCAGAGAATATGTTTTAAAACAAAAATGTTGAAAATTTAAAAACATCCACGAATAAAGTCGGAAAAATTGAAATAATATTGTAACGCAAAAGGGTAAAGGCCAAAATCCATAAGTAATCTACGAATGTAGATAAATCCACCACCTAAATAAATAATATTTATTTATTTTTTTAATTAACATTAACACATTATAAATTTTAGTTATTGTGATACTTAGTTTTTTTTTCACTTTTAAATTGGAGTCGCGGTCTGCACGTCGCTAGTCGCACACGTTTAATTACGCTCCGTTATTTTCGCGATCCCGTCAAATTTTCGCGTCCAAAATTGTCGTACCTAGTACGTAAAAAAAAATTCGCAATTCTTCCCTATTTATTTATACATTATAAAAACTGGAAGTGCGCCTAAGTGCGTTTTTTTTCAATCCAAATGTAAACGAACTGAGTTTACGTTTAAATAAAGTTCTTACCGTCTACTAAATCCGTCACGCTATCGCTGCAACGCGCATCGGTACACGACCTTTGCCCACAGATAACATGCCGCGTTCTCTCAACGTACCCACATCGCCGAAAGTGATTAATAAACATGCAGATAAAAACAAAAACAGCAACACTATACAGGCAGCTCGCCTAATCAAAAATTCTACAAATAATCCTATGCTGAACTCAACAGATCCAACTTCACTCCTGGTTGATAACACGGATGCCGGTTGGACACAAAAGATAAGTAAAAGAAACCATTCTGATTCATCTGAACCAAAATCTCCGGATCCTACCTCAAATAAAAAAAAAAATAATAAATTATTTATAACGACAAATCGTTATGAAGTGCTTACTCAAACCGAACCTGCTGCTACAATAATTGAAGCTGACACTGTCTCCGAAGGATCTATCATTGCTGATCATATAAAACCCCCACCTCCAATCTTCATGAAAGGAGTTTTAGATTTCCCTGGCTTTTCCTCAGTTCTAATTGAGCTGATCGGAGTAGACAATTTTTACTTCAAATCTTCCACCGATCGATTAAAAATACAGACTGCTAACCCCGAATCATATAGAACACTAATTCGCTATTTGAAAGACCAAAAAGCAGAATACCACACCTTCCAATTGAAAGAGGACAAGCCACTGAGAGTGGTTATTCGAAATTTGCACCCCTCCACACCTACGGAGCTGATTAAAGCTGAACTTGAAACACGTCTCTACGAGGTTAGGCAGGTCACAAACGTGCTGCATAAGATAAATAAACGCCCACTTCCACTTTTCTTCATTGACTTGGAGCCCACTGACCACTCCAATGAAATATTTCAATTATCCTCCCTTCTTCATACGAAGGTTAAAATCGAAGAGCCATACAAACCAAAGTTGGTAAGTCAATGCCTCAACTGTCAAGACTATGGTCACACGCGATCCTACTGTGGCTACTCAGCTCGTTGTGTCCGCTGTGGAGACTCACATTCTTCTTCAATCTGCACGAAACCAAGAGACTCTCCTCCCAGATGTGCCCTATGTGCAGGAAACCACCCAGCCAACTACCGAGGATGCAACGTCTATAGAGAACTTCAACGTCGAAACAAGCCTAACAACAAAAGTAAATTTTTACATGATAATGTTAATTTTAAGTCAACTAATAATAATTCTACTGTAAAAGAATGCCACCCATCTGTGGAAACCAACCCTATAACCCTCACTCCCTCTTCATCCCAGAGAACCTATGCCCAAGCTACTTCAAATCAGTCAAGAGATACCAACCATTCTCCCCCTGAACTAGATTTTGATAAAAAATTTTCAAGTTTTCTTGACGAATTCAAATCAATAATTAACCCCTTAATTACACTCTTAACTCAAGTTATCTCATCTCTCTTAAAAAACAAAAATGATAAATAACTCACTCACCTCAAAATCAATCATCGTCATCCTTTTCAATGCTAATGGAATAAAAAACCGCATCAATGAATTACAAGCTGTCCTATATGAAAAACGTGTCGATATTGCCTTAATTACTGAGACTCACCTTACCAAATATTCCAATGTTTTTATCCCAGGTTATACTCTGCTCAAATCCAATCATCCAGACAACAAAGCTCATGGTGGTGTTGCTGTCATAATTAAATCTACTTTGTCCTTTTCTCCCCTACCAAACTTCTCACAAGATTATCTTCAATCCTGTGCTGTATCTATTAAGCTGAATCATATACCTATCACCATCGCTGCAGTTTACTGCCCCCCGAAACACAACTTATCTTCAACTCTTTTTCTCGACTATTTCTCATCATTTACTTCAAATTTCATAGTCGGTGGAGATTTTAATGCCAAGCATCAATCCTGGGGCTGTCGAACTGGCAACCCACGTGGCAATGTTCTACACAATTTCGTCAATGCAAACAAATACTCAATTCTAGCACCTCCAGGTCCAACGTATTGGCCAACTTCTTTACGCAAAAAACCTGACATCCTTGATATTTTCGTTGCCAAAGTACCAAGTAATTTAGTCTGCACTCCGGAAAACATCCTGGATCTAAACTCTGACCACTCATCTGTACTTATGACAATCAATGCATCCCCAACATTACGTATGACAGCTCCAAAATTATTTTATCCTTCAACTGATCGTATTAAGTTCCATAACTTAGTAGATCAAGAGATCACACTGAACGTTAAATTAAAAACTCTGGAGGATATTGATAACGCCGTTGATAAATTTACCTCAATCATTCAATCAGCTGCATGGGCATCCCAATCTAAGTCTACCCCAACTTCCAACAGCACGCCATCTTTACCGATGCATATACGTTCATTAATTACGGATAAAAGGAGAGCCAGGGCAAGGTATCAAACTTCTCGTTTACCCTCCCACAGAGCACTTTACAACAAACTTTCTAATTCGCTTAAAAAACAACTTCTTAAATACAAATCAGACATATTTGAACAAAAGCTATCCAACTTATCCTCTTCTGACGGCAGCCTCTGGAGGGAAACAAATAAACTCCTACAATACAAAACTAGCCTACCACCTTTAACCAAAATTGACAATTCTATTGCTATAACTGACGAGGACAAGGCGGAGTCGTTTCGTCAGCATCTAGCGGAAATATTTAGGCCACATCCCGACGTAAATAATCCAAATCTCACCTCTAAGATTATCCAGTACTTAGATTGTCCCATGCCTCTTCATCTCCCTGAAAAGTGTTTTACAACAAACGAAATAAAAACAGCAATACAAAAATATTCCACCAAAAAAAACACCAGGCTTTGATCTTATTACTGCAGAAGTTGCTAGATGTCTTCCGAAAAAAGCTATACTATTTCTTACCTATTTATTTAATGCAACCTTACGGCTTTCATACTTCCCACTCTTATGGAAATTTTCAAACATAATCATGATTCCTAAACCAGACAAACCACCTGATCTGCCTTCCTCGTACAGACCAATAAGTCTATTACCTTTTCTAGGTAAGATACTGGAAAGACTGATACTTAAAAGGCTATTACCTTACATTTCTACGAACAAGATTTTACCTGACTCGCAATTTGGTTTTCGCTCAGCTCATAATACAATACACCAGGTACATAGACTAGTTGACGCAATCTCGTGCTCCCTAGAATACAAGCATTATTGCACTTGTGCTTTTCTCGACATTAGCCAAGCGTTCGATAGAGTTTGGTACGAAGGTTTACTTTTTAAATTAAAAAAATTTCTGTCTCCCTGTTTATATTTATTAATTAAGTCTTATATAAGCGACCGCCATTTTCAAATCCGGTTTGGCTCCTCAGTATCCAAAATCGAGGAAATCTTAGCTGGAGTTCCCCAGGGCGGAATCCTCTCTCCCTTTCTTTTTAATATCTACACTTCTGATCAGCCCATCTCCCAGAACACAGCTGTAGCTGATTACGCGGATGACAAAGCCATCATATCAATTGACAAAAACCCTATTACGGCCTCGGCAAATCTTCAAACTCATCTCAACCTAATGTCTGATTGGTACACCGATTGGCGCATTAAACCTAATCCCTTTAAGTCAGTACACATAACATTCACCTTATGCCACTCCATTTGTCCAAATGTCTATTTAAATAACATACTTATTCCCACAGCTGACTCAGTTAGATATCTTGGAATTAACTTGGATAAGCGCCTCACCTGGAATAGCCATATCCGTATAAAACGACTTGCCTTAAACGCCCGTCTTCGCAGACTACGAACGCTACTCACAAATAATAAACACTCCAGCTTAAAAATTAAAGTTCTTATGTATAAAACATTACTAAAACCTCTATGGACTTATGGTCTCCAACTATGGGGTACAGCAAAAGCGTCCAATACAAACAAAATTCAGCAATTTCAGAATATTGCTCTTCGAAAAATTACTAATGCTCCACCCTTTGTTTCGAATTACACTATACATAATGACCTGTCAATAAAAACTGTATCAGAAGAAGCTATACATTTCTACAAAATCTTTCATGCCCGGCTGCAAACACACCATAACCCACTCATTAAAAATCTATCCATTCAAACATTACCTGGCAACCCCAGGCGTCGATTAAAAAGGAGATGGTGCCGTGATCTGCTAGGGAACTAATATCAAATAAAAAATTATTATAAAAAAAAAAAAAAAAAAAAAAAAAAAAAAAAAAAAAAAAAAAAAAAATCAGTATATAAAAATATAGCTAGTTTTCATACAACCTCCAGTTAAGTGCCATCAATGGGTGGCTTCTTACTCATGTACTCATGTATTATATTTTAACCCTTATCAAATATGCTAATTGTGCAAAATTGTACAGATTGTATATATATCGTGTAAAAATAAAAAAAAAAAAAAACTTTTAAATTGGCCCAACCACTCCTAATTCTAAAAAAAAATTGTGAAGTTTTACTGCTATACTTAAAGACCACGTTTGATTTACCGATATGTACAAAAACTATGAAATTTATATAAAAATATAGAATATAAATCATAATTTGTATTATATTATAAATATTAACTATAAAAAAACAGTTTTAAATTTAACTAAAATATTAATATAATTAAATATAAATGAAGGCTCTTTTTTAAAATTAGATTTCTTTTGGAATTAATTTTTTTGATTTATTAACAAAAAACATGCCTTGATTTGTATTATAGCTTAAAATATGCAAAAATATGCAACATACATTTTTAGATTTGAGTTGAATATGTATTACAAAACGAATATGTGCCAAATCATATTAATAATATGCAAATGAATGTACTTCCAAGCTCTGATTATTATTAATATTATCATTATTGTCATTATGTAGGTATTTTCTGACAGCATGTTAAAACGACGGATTGAGGGAGGGCGACGGCGACACAGAGAACCTAACCCGTTCACCGCCGAGTGAAAAAAATTGCGCGTAATACTCGATACGACGGGTGGTTACTGGTTACGGCAGCAACGTTTGAGGACACGACTGCGACGCGTCGTTAATTAGTGCTCTCGTAGCCCGGCAAGGACGCCAGAGATAATAATAATATTATTAATATTATATACATTATATATATATTATCATTATTATCGTATGTGGATATATTATAAGAGACACGTTTATTATGTATATATATATTAATACACTATATACATATGACGTTACGCAACGGTCGTTGTAGATTGTTAATTGACGAAAAGAAAAAATTGTTAGCAATAATACACACATATAATACGTGGTTGTATTATTACCAATATATTAATATATATATTTATTATAGTGTATGTGTGTGTGTGTAATATAAAATTGCCCAACTCAATATATCGGACACAGCGGGGAAGTCTCGTCGGCCGCGGAAAAGTTGCGTGGATGTATAGTACAGTCATCTCGCTGGCACAGACGAATAATGACATCTCACAGATACCTGCAATACTGCAGTATCATACTTGACGTATTTACACCGATCGTATAGAGACCTCAGACAGGTAACGTCGCCAGATTTACACCTACGGTAATAGTCCGTAGTTTTATTTGCTCGACCATTATTCCAATTTACTCTCTAAGTCTCTGTAACTAGTAAGCGTATATAATACATTGATATGATCAACACAGATTGAACATCACAACATTTATACAGATATTGAATATGGAAATGGTAAAAATACAGGTCGGTGAGCGCGTTTGGATTTTTTGGCCCGAGGAAACTTCAGTAATTATTTTATTGTATAATACGTCGAACTATCAAGGGTATTACTATTTAAAAATATTCAAATTTTTGGTGATAACACTGCAGGCTAAAATTAATGAGTATATTATGTGAAAATCGGTTAATACTTCTTAGCATCTCTCAAAAATATTTCACATCGTACAAATATTGATTATTAGTAATTATATCTAAAGGTAGCTGTTAGATGGTATGTAGTTAAACTGCACGCCTTATATGTACTTAAAGAAAACAATTATCAATACGCTACTACAGTACACATCATACATGTGCAAATAGTGAATACTACGACCAACTGTACGCGATTTGAGACGAGCGGCTAACCTTTAAAAAATCAATGAAACTATACCATTGGCAATATAAATCGTCCGAAATCAATTGGTTTGATTTTTTATCTCATCTTTCGTGCTTCAATCTTAACGAATCGAAAACAGCACTGTTACTGCATGATATAAATACGAGTGTGTACGTCTCGGTGACGGTTTTTTTTTTACACACACACACACATATATATATAAAGGAATTTTTGGAAACTCGACTGACCGTATATACTTACGCACGTCATCTCATAGTCAGTAGTAGTAGTAACGTAGTAAAAGAAGTAGTAGTACTAATGCATGGAAGCGGTGCGATCGTGGTGTTAACGACATTTAACCGGTTTCGCCAGAGGATTATGGGAGACGATTTTGTTTGTTTTTTAATTTTTTTTTTTTTTATTAGGCACTGTTGACGTTTAATTCTTAGTTTTATTTTATTATTCGTTTCCAAGACGCTTGGACTAACCCGATATAATAAAACGATCAATAACTGAAAATTCATCTCGACGACGATCGTAATGTTGTTATTATCACATTATCATCTATGCGTACCGACCTGGACCATTTTGTCGTGTGCAGCGACAAAGACGACAGGCGGCGTACATACAACGATTATGTTCATAAATTTCAACAAAAAAAATACTCACGATGACTACGGTGACAATCATCGACGACGGTCATCGATTAAAACCACATTTGCAACTCTCTATAAATTATAATTTATAATATAATCCACACGGCGGCAGAAGACGACATTTGTGTGAATTTAAAATATTTTCACATAACATGCTTATGTACGTATGTATATATAAAATTATAAAGTTATTGGTACGAGTTTTATTGGCGAAATCGAAAGGTCGTTTGAAATATCGCTTCACGCGTCACAATGATTGAGCACTTTTTTTTATATAATTTACGCGTATGTATTCCGTGAAGAAAACCTACGACTATTTCATATTATTATTTTACCTACGATAAAACGTACATAATATTATATAGGTGTATAAAAAATCAGCGGCACTGAACGTCATCCATGGCGAACGTTCATTACACGACCATTAATCCAAAACATATGCAATTTAATATTAATACGTATAGTAAATGCGCGAGGTGCTTAGAATACCCTGTTACAGTAAGTACTAAGTGTACAATAAACAGATGTATATTATTTAATTTATATGCGTTGTGCCGCGAGTTTTACAAGTTCGAAAGAGATGACTACTGCGAGTTTAAATTTGAAAGCCGCGTCTTTATTGATAAAAATGGGATACACCAGGATAAAATTACCCTGCGTCTCTCCCTCTGATCATATTGTAACGAGTGGTGGCACTAAAATACAAACAAATTTCACAATGATAGCGATGTCTATATTACAATTTTACGTACAAACGCATAGTGTATAGATTTTCGGACACTTACTGACAACCCCTTGACAATAGAAAAGTCTGGTTGTCTAATGTCGTGAGGTGCATTTGAGGAACGCTATCACCACGATGATCGACAAAACTACACAATGTTATTGTACACCGCAAAAATCTAAATGCAGTTTATGACGGATCGAAGAACGCACCAAAACGATATTAAGTTAAGTGAAAAACGATTATTTATATTATAATTAAATATTATTGCTCGAGGACAATAATAGTGCATATTATATTATTTTAGTGACGAGCAGTAAAAACAAAGAGACGCGTGCGAGTTGCTCTCACGCTGCCACCCATCGATATACTACAGCGATATCATGTTACAGAGTGCATGATTTACGAGATGATGTATTTATGCGTATAGTGTTTACTATAGTGTACTATATAGTGAGCGTTACATGGATAACAAAAATACTACTTATATTTTATTATAAATGCCGCGGCGACGGGGTGGTAACGGGAGAAAATATGAAATCGAACGGACTTACGAGGCGCCATATGAACTGCGGGACGTAGGTGTGTATATAGTAATATATTATACACGGCGTATTATACATATATCACGACACGGGGAAAGACGGATGGTCGTCCTTGACATTGGGTCGATCGAGTGTGTTCTGTGTCAGAACTACCGCGGCCAATATAGTAAAGTAATCGATAAAATACGCTACAAGCGGACGTAAAAGCATACAACGACAAGGGTAGTTTTCGCAAAAACATGGCAGGAGCGGTAGAGAGGAAAGCGCGCGCGCAATCGTGTCTATGTGTATATATGTGCTACCTGTTGCTATGTTGCTACACGGGCACTGCTCTCCGAGCCAACAGGTTAACCACCCGATCCGCTACCGCTTTCGTGTTTTCCGATGACCGTGAATCGCGACGTTATTTCGATTTCTATACACACGCACGCCGAATATCACGCCGAGGCCATCGACCGCAACTACCGCCGCCACCACCACTTTGACATCAACCCCTGTTACTCCAATTTAAACCACCCTATCACACAAATAAGAATCAATACGGTTTTAGGACGACATCGTAATAATAATAGAGTAAGTAACGGGTGGTATTTTTACTATTACATGTAGGTACGCCCAATTTCGCAGTTTTCCTTTTCACAGCATCTCTGGCGCTAGCAACTCACCATCAATCACTCAAATAACTGTTCAAACAAAAATTCATTCGGAAGCTTGCTAATCCTACCAAATTCGATGAATTCTTTATCGAATATTTCTCATCGACGTGATGACACAAGATATGTATTGCAGTATCAAAACTAACTGCGACACATAATGCACACGAGTACACGACAGGCCGATTTTCGCGAACGTGTATACATATGCAAATTACAGAGACAACAATTATTTCAAATTTAAGCATTATTATATTATTATTGTTGTCAATGTGTGGGCGTAAGTGGGCGTAAATTGTGGGAGCGTTTCGCGCGTAGGTCGCGTCCTAAACAGAGGACGGCGCGTGGGCCCCCCCTCGCGCGACTATATACTCATATATATACTCCTACGCTACTGTTTTCTAGAGCAGTACTTTCGGACTCTGGTCAAAATACAACATAATAACCGACAGCGACGACTTACGTCTCGCAATATTACCCGACACAACGACACGCATGCACTGCGGGATGCTTACAGTAATAAAGACTACGGCGGGGGATGATGTGATCGATTTGATTTTTGAAATTAAATTACCTAACTAACGCGAAAACCAAGTGCCGCGGCTTATTTATTACTCCTACAATCGAATACATTAATTACACCAATCGCAGTATATCGACACAATATATTAATACCTCATATTATTGTATTAAAATGTTTCGAATGTGAGTTACACTTAAATAAGTTATTGCAGCAGAAAAATCAAAAATCCTATCTAACGAGTCCCCGTGATACGTAATAATTTATGATATACAATAGCGCATAACCAAATTCAAAAAAAGAGGGTATCAGCACTGTGGGTATATCGCGTAGTATAGTTAGTTTCGTAACACGCGCGTTAGGCAATCACAAAGCCCTCGTACGTTTACTATAAATATTTAATATATACACCTTAACAGGCACGTCAACCACCGTAGGTGTATACATTATTATTATTATTATTATTAGTACAATCATATTATCGTCTTCTCTCATCCCTCAGCGGTACTCGGACGAAGAGTTTTACACCCCTTCGCACGAACCAAATACTTACGCCCTCCGTCGGCGACGAGTCGTATTGTGTGTGCAGTGTTTGTATATAAAAACGCGGTACGTGTCAACGTCCGTGATGTGCAATAAGGAAGAATAAACCGCACGTGCTAAACTACTATTGGTCGCTTGGGCCCAAAAGAACTAAAGCCGACCCACTCGCGCAGCACGTACCAAAAACCCAGGACCTCGAACAACCCTTTACTCCAGACCACCGGACAGTGAATATACGGATTAGGCAACATTTGAGATGGTATGACGGCATCAAACATAAAATGAGAACCTCTGTACAGTAATCTAGAATGTCGATAATGAATGATGATAATAATAATAATAATTAAAATTTAAAATTAATAATAGGTATGCAAAAGCTATCGTGGACTGTCATCATGCGTCTTACAATTATTATTTTATTTTTTTGAGATCGCCCAATGTATTTCACAAACACGTTAAGTATTATGGGCAATGAAAACCGTTAGAATTAAACCAAAAAGAATCATCAAAAAATGCCAACATCGCTTTTTGTTTTTGTGATATACAAAATTGTAATAAAACGAAATACTACGATCATAGGTACACGTAACACACAGTAAATGTATATAGGATACAGCGATAGCGATGACGGGTCTCTGGCACAAATCCGTTTTGTATTTACTCCGATAAATTAACCAATATTAAAACCATAATTCCTGAATTTTATTTTAAATATTATATATGCGCTCACGAGTTTTGTCACGTTAAAAGACGAGCGGACATTTGTACATAATAATAAAAAATACGATTGTTTTCTTAAGTAACATGACCTACATTATACATACAACAGGACTTGTGAGTTATTTTTCTTTAATACTTCAAAACAATTTTAATCCTACGCGGTGTATAATATTTATAAACGTTTAAACTTAAACCTAAAACTAAAGTGTCATATTTTCAAGGTGTACCTATAACAATAAAAGATAATAATACATTTTTTAAATTATTGTTTTAATTTAATTGATATTTTTGACGATGACTATACAGTTATTAATGTTGACACTCGAATCCTGAAATATGCAGTTACGGGAGGTAGGTTTACATTAAAATAAAATAATACATCAGCTATTCCTATATAATAACATAAATAACTTATAAAATTAATACAGGGAGCAAGAGTTTTTATTTGATTAACCTGTATGTTTCATTTATGAACGGAAATATCATATTGGAATTTATAAAAAAAACAAAATAAAAACTAACTGTCTGGTAAACAATATTTAAAAATTATGAATTTTTTTGATAATGAATACGTAACAGCTTTGCGCGACACAATGGCAGGATGCACCTTTTTTTCTTTATAATTCACCCACCAAATCTGTTCAAAGGTCATCAGTACATCCTTGGCAATCATTAATTATTTATCCTTGAAAAATATTCAACATTTGAACCCGTCTAGCACACGCACGTTTAGTTCACCTCCCCCATTTCGCATAGTATTATAAGCAATATATTTGAATATTCAGCCTTTGTGTACCTATGTATTATTTAACGACAATTTTATTTTGTATTAATTTCCTGTAGGCTCAGGTTAATTATTTAAATTTAGATGAGGACTGGATTTTCTTGTGTAATTTTTTTTCACTAGAACTAATTTTTTTTTACTTACATTACATTATATGTATATATATAAAACAGTAATGTAATATTTTTCATAACATGTCGATTTTATTTTTCCCGGGGGACGTCAATAAAAAAAAACATTCTCTTCTAGATAATAAAAATTATAAAATAATAAATGTTGATCGTAAAACAGTGTCCGGCGCTATTAAACTTGACGTCGGCCGTAAACGATTTGTTTAATAAACATACCTAATATATAAGCATAACTACTATTATACGATTCATTTATAAATTATAGGTATAACCGTATAGGGAATTTGTAAGTATATGTCGAATAATTTTATTCGAGTTTTATTTTATAAGCTTTCAAGTTTACACGTCAATGACAATCTCATCTTATGATTCGGATCATTTTGTATATTTATAAATTTTCAATTACCTACCATTGCATAACTACATTGTAAAAATAACTTAAATAACAAACATTTTGAAATAAGTCAACAGGAAAAATATTTTAATACAATTATTATTTATAATTTTTTAAATTTATGTCAATTACTTTTTTTTTTGACAATAAATTATTATTATTACTAAATTATTTGCCTTGTGAAATTTAAATCCGGAATAGAATTTCATCAGTCGGGCGAAATTCACAACATACGCGGGTGTGTTTAACCTAGCATGGAGGGGTAACTATATTTTTGCACAAACGCATTTTCTACCGGATGTGCCATTTAAACAAATTAATGTCTTATTTTCAGTCATCGCTTTATCCAGGCAATTCTGCACGCCCGTAATTAAAACACGATTAGGACAACGACGACGACACTTATGCATACAACTACTTATACCAAAGAATTTTGACCACACCGAAAACACGATAGACCTACGGCCTTGTATTACCATATAGACAGAATCGATTTTTCGAATTCATTGGTCACTAATGGGTTTCTTATTACAATAATCACCGGTTTTCCTCTGAACTTGATTTATTAGTTTTAAGTCGAAATTTAATTGAAGTCCTCGCGTTCGACACATCACACACATACACTACTGTTCTAGTTCGATAATTACATAGGTCGGTATTATTTCAAAAATCAACGTGTTATTAAAGTGTCTCGAGGAACGAAAAAACGTCTTAACCGTAATATCAATCGTAAAGTTTAAACATTTTTTCGATGAGTAATCAAATAATGAAATATGCCTAAATGTACACACACGCGCTATTTAAGTCACATTCGCCGCGACCATCGGAATGTGGGGCGTAAATGTTTTCGATACTCAAAAAAAAAATTAATAACAACGCCAGTGATAAAAAAAAAATACCTCATAAATATTATTATTATAATAATAATAGTAACACCGAGATGAATATTATATTATTATATACGATAAAGTGCGCACGTTAAAACACCGGTAAATCTGCTCACAGCGAAAACGACCTACGTCGGAGCGACGACGACCATTATGATAATACCCTCAACAATATATTATTAACGATAAAAACGATTCTAACCTGCTGAAACCTGGGTTTTCTTTTTCTGTTATTTATTGACAACACGAATCCGAAGACAGCAGAAAACGTGCGATTTTCGAGAATACACGGACAAAACTTCACGACGGCCGCCGTACATCGTCGAGAATACTATGGTAAGTCACAACGCGTCAAGCATTAATCTCGGATCGTATAACATGTGATATTATATTTTATACTCGAGAGGAGAAAAAAAAATTCACAGCGAACGATAGACCGCACACGAATCCGATTTTACACCGCGATCGAGTAAAAAATCGTCATGATAACAATACGTTTAATAATGATACTATAAAAACGAATTATCGTGTGCGCGTGTGTCCGCGTTTACGTATAGGTACTTCGGCGACGGAATATCACGGCGCGTGTGCGTAAGTATAAATGAAAAAAAAAAAGAACGATATAAAATACGAACGACAACGGTGGTAATAATATTAATATCATATAATATTTTTGTATGAAAAAAAAAACTCGCGGGCGCGTGTTGATCGCGCTCGGCGTTTATAAACTCGATCGTGAGACACGTGATCGTTGCGCGGGACGTTTACATTCGTGAAGATGACACACGACGAACGTCCGGACCGCCACTGGCTGGCCGGAGAGCTCCGCGATCACGTCGCCGACCTATACCTGGCGCACTCGTGACGTCCGGCGCTCCGCTCCACGGTGACGGCCGGCGCACACACACGCGCACCGTCGCCGTCGACCGCGCACGAACGGACACGAAACGATAGCCACCTCCGCCACCTCCGCCAGCGCCGCCACCACCGCCACCGCCATCGCCGCCGCCGCCACCATCGCGTCGACGACGACGACGCCTCAGCGGCTCGCCGTCGCAGCCACGCGCGACCGACCTCCCCGTAAAATTTCGCGACGATAATAATAATATTACGTGCGATTATCGTCGTGTTGCCACGTGCCCACCGTCTCACTATTTTTACTTCAACGGAAATAATAATAATAATAATAATATTGTTCATATTTTATTCGTTAATGGTTCACTAAAAATTTAATAGACCGATCGTGTTCGAAGGATAATCACAGCTCACGCACCGCTGTTATCGATTCATTAATAAATAATCATTGTAACTCAAAAGTTTGGCTAATAGCGAGTTAATGTTCGTCGGGCGACACGGTATTGTCCAGCGTTATTATTTTAATAATATCACGTAACAATATTGTTGTTACGAATTGAAAATTAATTATTATTATTGTCGAGTCCGAATTGGTTTTTCTCATCAATACACTATGAACAAACAAATCGTTTGGAGCCGAATATCAGTGTTCCAAGAGATAAAGACCACCGAACCGTCCACCACCACCCCCCTCGGCAAACGCATACACGCACCATACATTACCCAACCACTAGTTGCGCCAATGTTGCACACCCCTCCCACACAAACAAGTCGTCGGTACGGAATAACTGGAATACGGTTATCAAAGTCGCCACACGCCGAAGCCTAAAAATAACTTATTGACACAACGACCGTATATAAATTGTCTCTCGCGCATATCTTGTTATGTTTGAAATAGGTAAGTACGTTTTGTACATAATAGTAACGTACGCGGTACGCCTATTTATACATATTTACGCGTATTAATATAATATAATATTATACGTACTATTACGTATGGATGTAAATACGGGAGAACGACCATAGTCTATAGTAGAACAGACAGGTATTTTTCGAGTTACTTTAGTTATTTTGTTCGGGACTTTATCTCTTCTGCGTTCGAACGTGTATATTATTATATTATAAAAATAACCGATGTCGAAGCAATCTCGTGCGAATATTATTTTTCCTGGCCATTACTCAACCGTTTTATCGATTACACATTAGACGTTATATTGATATCGCGTACGAACGCGTCACAGGCTCCGGTAAACAACCCGTACGCAGTATGCACTGTACACAGCACTGGCAGCATTTATAATGCGATTTAATAATACATAGGTATTCGATTTTATCCACAACGGTTGATGTCGCGTGCTCGCATTCGAATAGTCTGTGAAATTTACCGCCGCCACCGCTATTCTTCGTAGCGGTATTACATTATTTTCTCTAGTCCATCTCGAAGATTGCGTTGTAAGCGACAAATAACACGATAGGGCCCCTATCGTAGTAAATAATAATGATAATGATATATCATGCGTGAATGACTTCGGAATTCGGACTAGCCAGTGGTATGATCGTCGTCCACACAATACACGAAAAACAATAACGATCCACGGCGTGTACGGATGTGGATTTCCTTGTAATATTTCCAACCGGAAAATTCGATAAAGGGGCCTGCCGTATATCGTTATACGATTTGTCGTCGCTTGGCACATAATAATATATGCATTGATTTCTTAAGCCAAAGTCGTTAACCGTACAGTAATAATAATAATAATAATAATTTGCTGAGAACATGCACTTGCACGGTGTTGGTTCTATCGATTTTATCGTGGTTTGACGACGGTACGATAATAATAGCATCGTAGTTGAGTTACAGAGAAGGACGAGTGTCGCACGTGTCGTGCTCAAAACAACGATCAAAGTGCGTCAAAATATCTTTACATATTATTATCCTTAACCACCCACAATTAAAAATTATAATTATAAATGTTTACACGGAATCGGTGATTATACTAAGAATAATCATAATTATCAGAGTTTCATAATTTCGGCCACGTGATAATTAATTTATATGTGCACTCCATAATTATTCGTATCAATTCAAATTATTTCAGCGTTTTTAAATGATAAATTTAAATGTTAACGATTGCTCATAATTAATATCGAAAAAATAAATCATTAACTATCGGCTATCGGGTGACGGATACCTACAAATTACAGCGTGTAATCGTGTGAACGTGGTGTTAACTTAATCAACCTTACCTAATCTAACTTACAAGGTATTTAAAATTCATCTCCATTTTTCTATAACGATCCCAAGCTTTTGAAAAAAAAAATCGAAAACATAAGATATCGATTCCGAAACGTTCGTGTATAGGTAATAATGTGACACGCGCTAGCGAATAAACCGATTCACGGCGGCATGACGGGGAGAGGTGGTTTACAAGCATGTATGGTTAAGGTTCACACATTTAAAAATAATGAAATCGAAAAAAAAAAATTCGTAGGTAGGTATAGGTTTATTATTAATCGATATATTTTTTCTTTTCATTATCCACTGCGCAGGCAGCATGCAGGCATCTGTGTAAAATAACATACAACATCAATAGGTGTTATCGTCGTCGTCGTCGATACTTGTCCTGTCCTGCCCATATACACGTACATAATGGTATACGCTATAGCTCGCGCGCGCGAGCCGTCGGAAAGGAGACGCATACACAAAACCGTTACGAAATCGATTATAACATAAAATATTATTATTTTTGTCGGGAAGCGCGGAAAAATCGACCGAAAGACGGCGGAGGTGGCAGCGGCGGACACACATTGACTCACGTCCGACGCCGTCTCGAGTTTGACTCGCACGTAAAAGAGTGACGACAAAAAATAAAATAAAAATAAAAAAAAAATAAATAAAAAATCATATTAATAACAATAACAATAACAATAATGATAATAATAAAAACGATTTTCTTTTGGAGACCGGTCGACGTGTGCGCGCTAAGACGCGGAGACACGAGAGGGTGACGTCCGCCCGTCCGTCCGTCGCCGCGCCGGACCGCCACCGCCGCCGAGACTCGTGCCGCCCACGTGAGTCGTTTTTCGTCCTCTCATCCCCCCATCCGCCGCTCACCGCCCCTCCCACCCACCGTGGACAGACAACGGGCGGCGGCGCACGGGACGCGATAGCACGTGCCCGTCCGTCTTCCATTGTACGCGATCGCACGTATAATATATGTACACAATATAATAATAATAATAATAATAATAATAATATAATATAATATAGGTAACCCCCACACGTGTATACACATATAACATTATATCTATTATTATTATTATCATTTATTATTGTCGTGTACGAGGGTTGGTATGTGTGTGTGTGTGTATAATATGCGCGGCCACCCTCGCTTTTGTAACGCACCGGGTCGCGTGTTTAACAAGATTTCGCGCCGATACGAACAACACGCAGCCGCCGCCGCCGCACATAATATGGTAGGTGGATTATACACATTATTATTATACGTTCGTGATTTATTCGTGTTTGGCGTTTAGGCCGACGACGATCGGACATCGAATAGCTCCGCGTGTATCTGTTACCTTTTTATCGGTTTCACGGGTGCCACGGTAAACGAGCGGGGCATCGGTCGCCCGACGGGGTGCCGTCGTCGTGTCGTGTCGTCGAAGTCGATAAGTCGCGGTCCGGAAGAGTAGTTTTTACTGCTGTGGTCGGCGGTAGTCGTACCATTATTATAATATAATATAATATATTATTATTTATTATTATTATTATAAAATGCGATATACCTACACCGCGCGAACAATACGCGCGGCCTGTGTAGTCTCCTACTGATCTCGCTCTGGTCTGCGCACGTTTTATTTACGGGTGTAGTACGTAATGTAAATTGTGATGATAATATATCGAGGTATACAAGTATATATAATAATAATAATAATAATTTGAGGTTTACGGCGAAGAAGAGACGTATAGTATTAATATTAATAACGACCGTTATTATTGTGCTGCGGGACCGCGGTGTACGTGTAATTATTTGTTATTGGCTGTTTATAATATAATACATAAATATGCGAGGTGGTCGTATTACACTCTTGTGCGTGTATAGATGTGTGCGTGTGTGTGTTGGGTGTCGCGTTATAATAAGGGCGAACTACGTGTTTTATATACAAAGTCGACTGACGGACGACCGTTTTTTTTTTTCCTTAACAGCGTCCCGGCCGAAAGAGAGAGATTGTAAAACTGTCCGAATCCGACGTCCGAACACGTCTACGGACAACTTGTGGCGGCAAGAACGAACATGTATCATAATATACATATAATGACATAAACAATACGATCGTTTACGAGCGCAGCTGCTAGCGGTGGATTTTTTTTTTTATAAGGGCCGGTAGGCATATCATAATACGCAACGTCTTGTTTTTCTCGTGGTTGACGCGTTTTCGACGGATTTCGTTAGTTTTTTTTTTTTTTGTTTCTGCGACGACAACCCGGGGTCTCCTGATAAAATCAAGCCCTGTAATAATGTGGTGTTTGATTTTTTTTCACCGCGAATTTATAAGGTTACGGTTAGTTTGTGATGCAATAATCGTGAAATCATAAGTCACTGAAGTTTTGTTGTATATCTTATAATATACGAGTACCTACAGTATACTAAATGAAAATAAAGGCTCGTTAATATTCCTTGCCTTTTTCATATAATATAACCCATTTCTAGTTTTACATGATATAGGTTTTATGACGGTCTTATTTATTATTATATTTTATGTCTTGTTCGTGTTTACAAGTAATTAATCATTTAAATTCGTGGGATTAAAAAAATAATATAATATATCCATTAACAACAATTTTAAATACATTTAATTGCGCATGCAGAAAAAAATCTCTTTACTCGGTCGTATAATATACCAACACGCCCACCACAATATTCTAATTAATAAAACCACTTCATTTATTGGTAGAAAAGAGTAGATAAACTGATGCTAATATATTATATTATATGTCGATATACCATGGTGAGTAGATAGGTTGATAGGTACTTAGAGAAATGCGTTAGTTTTCACCCGACAAGACACTGTAGAAAATAACGTGTCACGAATCGCGATCGTAGAGATACGACACCTCATCGTAGGTTACTTGAAAAATAATAATAATCAATAAAAACGGCCACTACGTATTTGTAGAAAAAATGGAATTCGGGGTCTGGACGAGCACAGATGCGGAAACGCGTGTCAGCTAAGTACTTGGATTCTTATCAATACGATCAGACCAGGACTGTATCTATTGAGGGGCGTGACGGCCGTAACAATGCGGTTCTTTTATGCACGAAAAGAAAATAGCTTTAACGGTTTTTTTTTTTTTTTTTGTATGAAGAAAAACAAATATGTATTTACGTATTTTAATCTGCACACACGCTTTTTGAGGAGAACAGATTTTGCTCGTTGTGGACTCGTGGTATATCTAAGTAAAAAAAAAAAACCTCTTAACTAATCGTTGCAAGTAAACACAGTATATACAATAAGTTATAACTATATAGTATATAGTCATATTGTGTCCGTGTTTACTTAGCATGCGTATATATCCATTATACACACAAATATTTCTTTTTCAAAGACATAATATACGCGCATGTATTGCAAAAGATATAATCTTGATGTTTAAAATTTGTTCATAGATATAATATACGTATCAAAATGTTTATCTCGCCTATATTATATTTACTTTTTACTTTTTGTGCATTTTGTTATATATACCAACCATTCAGTATATACGGTAAACGTAAACGGACATAATGTAAAGTGGGTCTTAAAGTTTATACCTAAGCTTCATCTATGGTAATGTGAGCAATCAAACACAAGTTCTTAAAATGTTTTATTTAAAATTTTAATTTTAAGCCGTTTAGTCGAATTTAATTTTAACCATAAACTTAAGCTTATAGTACCTATACGTATTTGTTTACTTATAAAATTTTAAATAGGATATACGTGTATACTGTATAGGTATTAAGCATCGTATAGTAATATAATATAAATCTCTTTCTCGTGTAAAAGCGATTCAAGAAAAACGGGGTTGATCGATCATCACTATTACCATTGTGCAGGTAGACCGTTATCCGTGTAACAAAATCTTATTTTCAAAATATAGTTATGACACGTGCGACCGTTTTTTTTTTTTTTTTTTTGGCGCATTTCGTCTTGAACGTCTCATCGACAAAGACCCGACCCAAAGGAACAGCTGCATCGTATGACAAACAACAATCGATGACGCCCCGTGCGGCTGTTTGATCTCGTAACAACCCAAACGAAATTGGATTAGAAATTATATTATATGCAAACACCGTAAACGGCAACGCACACATAAAATTTAACAAGAGTTTTTCTTATTCATTGAATTTCCACTCGATTTGATCCGTCCGGTCCACAAGAATATATTACGTCTTGCCAATAAACTACCAAGCGTCCTACTACCGGAAATTTCTGTCCGGTTTCGTAATATTATATACATTTAAATTAATATTACTATATTACAACGTGTCTAGACTGTTATCTTACAGTGGTCGGACGTATTAATTTCAACTTTCATTTTCATATCAAAAATAGATAATAAGGTTATAATATTATGTTATCGCAGTAAAAATTGTGTCTACTATATAAAAACCGATTTTGATAAAATTTTTGCCGTCTATATCTATATTATACGTGAGAATCAACTTAGTCAGAACAAAATGTATGGATTATATAAATAATTATATAAGTTTAAAGGCATACGCAAAGGCCATAAATAACTGAATTTAAAATTTTTTATTAATTTTTTATGATCCGAATATTATTTTATTTTGAAGTATCTCAAAACGAATATAAAGCGATTATTTTGCAAAATCAATCCTATTCCTGAAGCAGTAAATTATTTTTTTTTAGAGGACATTTTAAAAGATAATTATTATATTATTAGAATTGTTTTGATCTATATATTATGAATTTTAAACTACTTATATATACTTTTTTTACCGCTGAATGAACCCAAAAAGCAAAAATATTATAAAATCAAAAACACTAGTTGTGTATACTTGTATAGATATTAATATTCGGTTGTATTTAGATGTTACTAAAATTAATACTACAGTCGTTACAAAACTTAAATATTGAAATATGATTAATATTTAATAGACTTTTTCACGAAAAAATATCATACAGTAAAAACATTTTTTAAATTTTGAAAAAAAATTAATGATTTTATGTATATTTTATAATAATTGTTATATAATTTACGATTTAAAATATTAAAAAAAAGTTTTTAAAATTTACTAACATAAAAAATAAAATAAAATATAGATTTCAAAACTGGCACCACAAAATAATTTTATAAAACGACAATAAAAAAGAAAAATTATTTACACAGGATTAATCAAATTTGAAAGAATACTATGACACATTATAATTTATTGTTATATCTACCTATAATTAAATATTTTTCATTGGTGAAGAATTTACTTTAAATTTATCTCATAGCCAAACTTGTAATAATTACACATTTAATTAACATCTGAACATTTGATTAAAGGTATCTTTGTTAAAATTAAAACTTCTTGTTTAATATTAAGCAAGTTTAAAATTTACCATTAGACAGTACCCTAAACTTTTTGTTAAATATTATAATCTGAAATTATTTATAATATTTTTTAGGTATGAAATAGGTATTATTATACTTCATACAGTTACATTCCATATTCAACAAGAATACTAATAGTTTTGAATTTTTAGCTCAAATTAATTTTTTTTCGTATAACTGAATAATTATAAGTTAAATGAACATCAAAAATGATTATAATATAATTTTAGAAACTTTCTTCTAAATGCAACAAACCAATATCTATACATTAGAAGTTTAAGAATATTGTGGGTGAGACTAGGGAAATTTAATGATAGGAAAAATACATAAAAGTCGACAAATGAGTTGGGATTATAAAGATAAAAATAAAAATAAAAGTTAATTCTTAAAATACCATCTAATAGGTTTCTTAGGAGGTGCCTAATGACAAAATTCGTCAAGAAAGTGTCAATAATTGTAATACGATAATAATGTACTATTTATGTATAAATAGTATAAACAACAAAGTTGATACGTAAAGCAAACCTTTTAACAAAAAATGGTTAGTTTGAACATATTATAATATGTGTGAAAAACAAGTTTACATAATAATGTGTATAACATAGATTGCAAACAAGGCGTGGACGGTGGACTAAACCTATTTGTATTTGATCAATGTGTGTACTTACTGTATATTAAAAACCAATTTATTAAAAAGTAAATAGAAGTTTAGAGGTCTTTAATGATTATAATATGTAATGTAAAGCGTAAGGTTCAAGTTTTGTTTGATAAAACTTTTAATGGAATTTGTTTATAACTAGTCGAACAGAGATCTGCAATGTAATTTTAAATCGTTTAGCAAACATGCGTTATTTAGCCAATTAAAGTTTTATATCGGTAGGTACAGAGAAGATTTTATAGTTTTGCAAATTGTTTAACACTATGACTAGCAAATAACTCTCTACGCAGAGTAGACCGAAAGCAGCGACGCGGCGCCCACGTATGTCACGAGGTCGAATCCGAACGATGTGTAATATTTGACACCCAAAAAACTTAACGGTTTATTTATATGCCTATTTGAACTTAATTCTGTATTTGTCTGATGGCCCCAAATCATCGGCTCGCGCTTTGAGAATAACTCGGTTGTAAAACTAATTGGTCCGGTCGGTTATTATTATTATTATCATCAACATCGGTGCCACAACGATGGATTTTGTACTTAAATAGAAATAAATGTTCTCGTCTGATATAGTATAAATGTCATAAAAAACGTTCAAAAAACACAAAAAAATAAAAAATAATAAAAAAAACATGCGTACGTATATCGCCCGCAATCCAGTTTTGCATACTACATTCCGGTTTTAACGTCAAAACCGATAAAAATAAGCCCCCACCAAAAATAAAAATAAATAATAATACTAATAAATAAATAATAACAATAATAAAAAACGGAATAAAACCAAAAAATAAATCAATTTACCTTGTGAAATCGTGGCGTGGAATCTCGAACGTAGACAGACGCCCACGAGACGTGTCGTGGGTGAAGATCGACAAAACGAAAAAAAAAAAAACAACTAAATAATAATATTATTACGCACACAGCAACACACGATTTTTAATAAATTATTAAACAAATACGAAACGACGTACTACGGACAACGTATAGATTATATTATTATTATTAATGCGCAAAATGTTTTACCGTGTAAAAGTTATGTAAAAATAAAATAATTTAATAAAAAAATGGATCGCGATATCAATATTATACCGAAGTACACAACGAGATGTGCACGCCGAACGGGCACGATACAGTGCCGTGTGTATAGTCGCGTTCGTGCGACAAAGCTCGGTTTTTTTTTCTCTTTTATCTAAAAAAAATATTTTCTCTCGCGCCGTACATTAACGTATATTATATTACAATAATACGATTACAATGATAATATTATTACGTGGTACACTCTTGCAACAGGTCGTTCGGTCGCCTGTTGCTGACACACTGATCCTTCTTCGGTTCCGCCGACGCCGCTTTTACTCGCGGGCGTCGAACGTCGTTGTCGTCGTCGTCGTCGTCGTAGTAGTAGTAGTAGTAGTAGTAGTAGTAGTAGTAGTAGTAGTAGTAGTAGTTGGGTCTTCCCCCGAAGGGCGGACGGACGGACGGACGTCCGCTGTGTGTGGGGGGATCCCTGTAACCGGTGGGCGGAGTCGTCGGGTTAACGTCGGCGGTGGTGATGTGGAAGGGTGGGTGGGGGTAGTTGAACACATATTATACAATAGTATTATAACGTATTATTTACGTGTATGTGTGTATGTGTGCGTGCGCGAATGCAACGTGCCTTACCTGCATGTACGCGTTTAGATGGTTTCGTACCGTCTTATGCTGTGGCGAATGTTCGTTGCCGAAACCGCAAATTATTATTACACACACACCAACTCATTGGGTACAGCCGTATAGGTTAGGTCTTATGGTCTGTTTTTATACTTTTTATAATATTATATATTTCTGTTATAATTATATCGTCGGCGGGGTTCGGCCTGGGGGCTCATCATCCGCGGCGGCCCGATGGTCGCTCGAGTTTCAGACCTACGTCAAAAAGAAAAAATATCATCCCCGACTTGATGATAATTGATAATAATTATAACATTTATCGACCCGCCGCCGCTAATTGCGCACTGCCGCCTCGCGTCGTCTATACTCTTTATATAATATTATGTACACTGACGCGGGCGAAAAACCCGTTAAAACATCAAAACAACGACTTCACCGTCCGGATTCGGAAAATGATGTAGTGGTTTTTTTTTTTGTTTGAATTCTCTTGGGACAAATTTTTTTTTTTTAATAATAAACGCTCGATCGAATCGGGGGTATACGCTGTAATTTGCCCACCTAGTCCCGCCGCCGTACCATAACGCCCGGTATATTTTAAATATAATATATAGAACATGCTACAATAGATATTATATATATATATTAGTAAACGGCGCCGCATAAGAAACATATTTAAAACCCTCGGGTAAAATTTATCTCAGACCCCTAATTATATTATATATATGTATGATGCCGGTCATTCCTAGGCCTATTATATCTAATAATATTATACATATTTATATATATATATATATATATTATAATATATTTATTATTATATTCATTTTTTATTTTAGTTTTAAATCCAGAACAATGTAGGTACTTATCTATGTATAAAACGTAGGTAGGGGTATAAACCATACTCAACCACCCGTAATATATGCGTTCAGTTCGTTGATATGTCCATTATAATTTATAACATAATATTTAATATATGTATATATATATATATATATATATATATATATATATATATATATATTCTAAACATTACATATACACACATTATATAAGGTGTATTATTCAGGGATTCTATAAAAAAATATTATAATTTATAAAATATTTTGACCACGTTTGGCCACAGGAGCTGAAAACTATTAATATTCTGACACGATCAACTTTTTGAATTTTGACACGGTATAATTTTATCAAAATAAATATTTAAATGAAATTTGAGGAATTTCGGCTTCCGCATAGTGTATATACCTATACTATAATACTTTATTAAAGTATACAATTATTTAAAGTAGATATGAAAACAAAGAATTTTAAGTTAATATCAATGTATTATAAATAATCAATATTGTAATCATAAATTATGAAAAATAACTAAAAATAATAAATGTATAATATATAGGTACTTACTTAAAGTTGAGTTTATTTTTATTTTTTTATAAAAACTTGAATCGATAAGACGCGAAAACTGATACTGTGTATACTAGGTCGGAGCTTCGGTAGTCTAAACCTGCAATGAATATACTAAAATACGAAACAAGAATTGCACTTACACAGCGACTAGTGGCATATTATATAAGTCCAAAACAAAATAAAATAATTTTATGTGTTCCTTATACTATATTTTTTAGTTTCTAATGTTTGTCGACCTATTAAGAAAAACTTATTTTCACCAATATATTTATACAGGTTTGAGATGTACATTGCAAGCGAGTGACAGCAAATGTGTCATGCGTGTTATTGTGATCGCCCATGTACAATGTACATATAGACAAAGAAAATAATTCCCATAAACAAGTAACATACATGGTTGATCCAAGTATTGGAAATATTTAATGTACATATTATGCATTAAGTAAATAAGTTATTAACTAAAACTCATCGTATTTTTAACCAAACAGTTATAGTTATAACTAATAAATTATGGTAATATCGACTATAATATTTTAAAATTTTAAAAAGTATTAAATTACCTACTTACAAGTTATAGTTGTAACTATACTATTATAAAATAGTAAATTGGAGATTGTTTTATGGTTTTATATTGTTATGGTTATTATAAAAATGATGAATTTAACTATATTTCTTTACCATTAGTGAGTTGTCAATGTTTCGTAAACTATCTAACGTAAATGTTATGTCTGTATTAAATTTCTACACTAAGTCGTAAACTATTTTGTCGGCAAATAAAAAAAATAAAAATAAAATGTGTATTTACTGTATAAACGAAGATGAAGTGCGATGATTCTGCATAGATTTTTCCCATGCACTCGACGGCCTCTGCTTTCTCTATTATATTAATTCTCCGTTTGATAGATTTAAACGAAAATTATTTCACTAAATTCGATTCAAGTCTATTGTTGACCTAGAAAATTATAATACTTAAGAAAATAATCATATACTTTTAAAAGGCAATAAATCATCAGAACGTATATGTATACCTCCATGTATGCGGTAATTGATTGTTTTTGCATTTCATGTACAGGTTAATAGCTAGTTTTGGTTTGTACGACAGCAGTGATGAACAACCGGATCGAACGTGATCTTGCTATAAAAGTTTTTTTCAGAAAAATTAAAAATGTCCTAGAGGTTCACAACATTTATGAAAATGCACCATTTATTTCTATCTCGTACATATAACGTCCCTTAGTATCTAGTTTAATAAAATATATTATATTATAAAGATTGTATATCATATTCATACGTCATACATATATATTATATATAATATTATTACGGATCTAATGAACACCTACTCGCGGATAAATCAAAAATACTTTGTCCCGAATAATAGGTCAGAATATAATATTTTTTTTCAACATGAATAAATCAAGTCAACGTAGCTATATACGACATATACACGTGCCCATATACATATATAATAAACATTAATTTATCCGTATATATATATATAGGTACATGTACACGTATTATATTGTTGGTCGCGCGAAACATGACCGATGACTATAATACTTATATATACCTATCTATATAATGTACGTTATGTACGTAAATATATATATATTTATACCAGGTACCTATATCTACCTAATACGATACGAACAATATGTGTGTAGACTATAGGTATCTCCTCAAAGTCGTTGGAGAAGTGAGGGGAATACACATTTTTATTATACCCGAGTGATGCGAACACGCGTGGTCCGTCCGACGTTTGAATACCGTTCATTGTTTGAGACGCGATATTATTTTTCATATTTTCATTCTTTTAATAATTGAAATTATAATAATGCTCAGCAGAACAAACGCGGTCGAATATACGAGTATGTATAATACATAATATACTTGATTGATATACTCGGTCATCAGTCAATTCCGCACAATAATTATTATATTATTATATTACGCGCCTACATGCGTTATTATTGTATTAATATATGCATAATTATCATTATAACGGTTAATGCATCGCAGCATCATCATAGGGTGTAGACTGCGAACGTTGCAGAATTATAATATTATTAGACGTTTGAATCGTTTTTATTAAAAATTACTTACAAAATTACATATACATCTTTGTATCTTGTGTTCGAAAACCCACCCGTGTTCGGAAATAGTTATACCTAAACTATATACATTACAATAATAAATAAATAAATAAATAAATATTATTATTATACTTATTGATCTTCAAAAAATACTATGTTAAAACTATTATTATTATAGTTGTTCAATTCTTATTTATACATTATGATTTTTTTTCGTTTCGTTTAACACCGCTGGAGCGTTTCAATTTATATCATTATTCATTATACATATATAATATACATGTTTTGGGTTCTCTATCATTTGCATGAGGACCATAGTCGATAATTTTATTCTTATTTATGTACACGAAACACGCACACAATAATATATAATATTTAAACGTGTGTAACATTACATAATATAACAACAGCATCGACCTGCAGCTGCATTATTGACTGTTTTATCTCAATACTTATTTGTATGTATAAGAAAAAAACGCAATAATTGCTGTTATAAAGCACATATTTAGAACTTTTCAAACGGATGTAGTTTAGCTGAAATTTTAAATTTATAAAATTTACGTTATTTACTGTATTTATATGACCGCCAATTTCGGTGGTGTGTGATCGGACCTATAGACTATAGACCATATAAAACACGTGTATTGTACACAAATTCATTAAGATGATACTTATTAATTATTAAATTAATATTAAATATTGTAATGCAGTGTACTTCCAGTGACTTTATAATCATATAGACCACCTAGAATCTAAAATCTATAGAGCTTATCTGTAGTACTTATCTAATAAGTAAAACAATTTAAAATTTTTAACAGTTATAAGTATTAATGTATTATAATTTATAACAAATAAATAGCTTATATTTATGCACTAACTTGATGTAGATATGTACGATGAGTACATTTTATAATTTTTTTTTTCAATAAATGTATATACGTACAGTCAACTTAATCGTACGGTTTCTAGCAGAAACATTTTGATCGTATCAGATTAATGATAATTGTTTATATCTTTTTATAGTTATTATTTGACTGCTACATTACGTAGGTACCTATAAGTGCAGCCATTACGCGGCACCGACAATCGTAATATAGCAGCGGTTGACATGCAGATCGTCAATCCCGATTGTACAAATGATAATTATAAGGACTCCGAGACCTGGGCTAAGCATTTATATTTGTAATATATTATTTATATTATGTTTATAATGTATATATGTATATTTATATTGTATATTATATTATTATTGAAAAACTCAAGCCGGCTGCAATCGTTTGCTCGCCGCATCCCGCCAATGTTTCGACTACCCATTAATATTTCATATTATATTAAACAACGTTATTTGCAGTTTGTAATCTTGGCATGCGTTTTACGTTAGTAAAATATTATTTAATTCTTATCTCTCATCAAAATTTTGCTTTCCAGTATTTTTTCTTCTTTAGGTTTAGTTTATTCTGTATATTATAACCTTTGCATCAACAACGACTCGTTTAAATCAGTTTATATATACAGTAAAAACGCGTCAAACACACACATACACACGCTTATATGCAACATTCGTATAATGAAGATAATATAATACATGACAACTATTATCACCCAACTCTACAAAATAATATCTACCTATTTATTTCTATTAATGTCGTATTACTCAATAATTTATTATCGAAATAACGTAGATTTATGAAAAATCCATAAAAAAAAAAATTATATATCTTGGTTTTTTTTTTTATAATTTTATTATTCCAACTCGAAAATCGAATTGATTAACTATATTTATATTTATTCGGTACAACTAGGTTTTTTTTTTTTTTAATATAAACGTAGGTACTGCATTTTTAATACGTTTCTAATCAATTAGAATAAAGCACTAATCGGCGCCTACACGTAACAGGTCTTTATAAAATAAATAAACATGCATACATTTATATTTATATAAATACACATTTAAAGAATACTGGATTGAGATGTTTTTGTAAAAAAAAAAAGTGTTTCAAATTGTATATATTATAAAATATTAACAAACACGGGTTTATTAATCGTAGTTACAAAATTATATAATATTAAATATTTCGAATTTATAAGTGCACGTTGCAATATGCGCTAGGAGCATATACGACGTACCTATTAATATCAGTTAAGACATTCGAGTGAAATGAAAAAATCCGAGCATTTCATGAACACCATCGCGTAGCGTTAATTATTTATAATTGGACTCGAGATTTACCACGTTTTAACATAATATATTACACCCCGTGTATATACAAACTCGATAATATAACCTAACGTGGGACTCAATAACACTTAATAATAATAAGAATACCAGGTATATAATTATAATATATATATATATATTATATCCGTACAATTTACATTATATAGTACCTACTCCAGGTGTCACGTGTGTGTACGTTTACAGCCTAGCTTACTTATCTATATTAAGTGATTATAAATTTGCAGTAGCAACGCGAATACGACGATGACTAACGAGATAATAGTCGCCCCAAATATAATGATATTATAATATTATTAATTTATTATACTATTGACGACCTAGTCTGAGTGTATCTTTAGTATATACATTTAAATTACGACGTCGAATAAGTATTGTATACATGACTTATTATTGTATTATAGTAACACAAATAATAATAATAATAGTGATAAGCGTATGTATACATATATACATTAAGTGTATTATAATATATGATACGGAATGAACCCTGGTAAGCCTCATCGCGCACGTTTCGGTTTCTAATAATTAATTAGATACAATAAATATAGTATATGTACACGGTCTGATATAGACGCTTATTGACGTCATATAAACGAACACCTTTGACCCCCGTCTGCCGTCCGACCATCATCAATTCGACATTACTCCCACACGTAACTCACGCACCCTCTCCTCTCCGTACCACTCGGTGCGTCCGGTGCCACTGCCGCCACTGTCTGTAGTGGTTTTCCTTATCACTCTCCATTTCAATACATTAGTTTATATATATATATATAATTATATTACGATAATATTTCAATGTTCTATATATAATGTATGTAAATCGTTGACGTCAAATTGTTTACGCGAATACTGAATAAGGCTAAAACTTATCGGTTATATACTTAAACTATATTATTATTGTTATTATGATTATTCTTTACGAAGAACATAATATTAAAGATGTCAGTGCACCGTTTGTTTTCTCTCTCTAGTCCACGCGTAATATGGATAAAACGCATTCATGCAAAATAGTTTTTATGGTTTTTTGAATTTTTTGAGAGTAAAATAACCCATTACAGAAATTATAAAGAATAATATTTTAATATGTTATAGTTATGACTAAATATTGTCTCATAATAATCAAAATTGTTATTTTACTTTTATGACCATATATTATATTAAGTATAATAATAAATTAAATACAAAAGCGATATCTAAAGCCATCGAAAATATTATTCTCTATACACTTTGCGCTAGGTGATTTTCTTCTTAGAATACGAATTTAAAAAACCATGAAAAACCGATTTTGAGTGAACACAAATTCCATCTCTACGTTACGCATTAGTCATATATAGCCATAGAGGTGATAAATAGTATGCTGACTTCACCAAACACGTAAACTCTATTCGTAATCGAATTTATGTTACAATATTTTCGTACGCAATTTTTTTGTACATCGTAAAATTTACGTATACTTGATTATTGTTTGTGCGCAGCACAACAATTCATATACCTATAATATTGTACGTATACTTATAATTGTATAACCTACAAGCAGATCAAAAATTATGCGACCACAATAGAACAAACGATTACGTCATATAAAATTTTACTACGAGTTTAATCGGCTGATTAATGCATATTATATAAATATATATATATATGTATTATTATGTAATTCAAAAATACTTCACCACCCTAAATAATAATTATACGTGTGTACACCCTTCACTTCGTATTCCTTTAACCGCACTCTTACATACAATCTAGAAAACTGCCGCAGATTTTGAAAACAAAAATACATGTAGTATTTGATTTAAAACAGAGGGGGGGGGGGGTTGAATTATTTCTTATCGGTCTACGAATCGCAGGTCACACGGCGCGAGTATCTACGTCTCGTTGACCACTGAACCATATATTGTATTCAATCATAGCGTAAAAATACAATGTAATAAAATTTATAATAAATATATAATATATATATATATATATATATATTATATACACGATAATATATCTAAGCGCAGCGATTCCCTACTAGGCGGCATCATATATTATTATTCTTGTACAGGACGCGTATAGTAAACCCTCGCGCAGACAAAGACGACCGAAACAAAAAGAAACCGTGACGGACGCGCACATAGGTGCCTATATTATATACTATCAATTACTATTCCGGGGCGCAATAAATATAATATATAAATAAGTCGCAGGCCGCGCCGCGAAGAGCAGCCGGTTTCGCGGACGAGCATAATATACAATGATATTATAACGCGCGGGACCGGGGAGACGGTGGGAAAACGACGTGCGAATCGCGAGGATATCGTGTGCAAGAAACTATACAGCAGCGGTGTCGGCGGCGGCGGCGGCGGCGGCTGGGGCGGCTGGGACTGCGCGTCCCACGACGGGACGACCGATGTGCAGTATAATATTATGCTGTCGGGGGGCGGCGATCGCGGCGCGTCCCACCTGGAGAGACCGTCCGGCCTGTGGGAAGAAGAACCACATTACAAGAAGCCCGCAACGACCACGGCGCGGATGACGACGCACACGCACAATGCTCGCGCGTTACGTTCCCACGACTTTTTCGGGGGCGCCGTTTGTCCCGGCCCGGGACGACCGTCGACCCCTCAGCGCCGCATTGTTGTGCGCGCGCGCTATACATGCGCAGTGTCTAGGGGGTCCCGACGTCCCGTCCGTGGAACCCGGTCCAGGTGACGCAGATACTGCATAATCGCGCACCGATTGTTTACCGTGCGCGCTCGCGTTCTATTATTGTTATTTATTTATTATTTTATTTTATTTTATTTTTATTTTTTTTTTTTCAGGAATTGCGTGCCCGGTGGGCCGCCGCCTACTTTGCGCGTGTGAAACGCGCGTCTTTCGGGAAGATATCGCAAGTGCGGTTATATTGTATTATTACGATGAAAAAAAAAAAAAAAAAAAAATTAGATACCGATGCCCGCGAGGGGAGTTGCGATGCGCGTATACACTGCAGACATATAGCACCGCCGTAATATATTTTACGAGTTGTACTTAATAATAGTGCATCATTAATAATATCCGAAATGACTGGAACGTCGTAGTCTCGGGGTATGATGAGAATTAAAATGCTACAATCGTACTTTACGCGTTCACTTTTGAACGGCTGCAGTGTGACGACTACAGTAAATTCGGTAGTAGGTACCTATACAAATGTGCTGATCGTAGAATTATCAAAAACAAATCGCGAAAATAGAAACAATTTTTCAGGGACACTTATCAGTTATCACTGATATTAAACTTGTATTTTTAAGTTCATACTTTAAAACTTGTAAGGCTAAAAACAAAAAAAAAACGATTCTGTACACGGATATTACAACAATAGGTATAGTAACGTGATGTTTTCTATTGCGAAAAGAACGATTAATTCAAAGCACTAAAATATATTCCTAGATATCGTTTGTACTAAGATGGTATACAAATATAATAACTAAAATGGTTTTCTCTATTAAATGGTAAAATTTTTAGATATCTCTAATTTTTAGAACACATTTTATTGTATTTTATATAGAAGGTGTCACTAAATGGTAGCCTATATAAGTACAAATTTTATTTGGTCCCTATACATTTATGCATATGAATGTATACACAAACGAACAATTTTTTTTTTACACAACACGACCTTGGGCATTCCAACGAAATAAAAAAAAAATGTTATACATAACATTAACAGTAACGTCGTGGTGGGTTCATAATATTATTATATTATTGGAGTTTTAAATTTTTTACGAGTGTCACGAACGATATACCAACTAGTACGAAGAGAGAAGCTGAAATAAATATTTATTTTTTCCACACGGTTTTTGTCACGTCCGTTTGCGGTTAACGAGATAAGATCTTGCAGACAACAGCCATCCGTTATAGTTGTTTCACTGTTGCTCACACGCCCCCGCAGCGATTAGGCCGCCGTCAACGTATAGAAATTAATTGTGAAACGTTTTACTAAAAAGCACGTCAACTAGATATTATAATGCAATAATGCATACATCGAAAAAGTTTAAACAGCACGATTTATTATTTGAAATAATAACAGCGTAAAATAAAATTCATGTGTTGTAATCTTGTACAAAATTGTTGTTTTCAGAAATTTAAAATTAAAAATATGTTTTAATATTATTGATTTGATATTAGTAATTTATTAAGGGCGAAGTTCACATTATAATTTTGCACTAGTTGAACCGATTTCCTACTAACGCGACAGACTACGGTCTACAGTCTACGATTGCTGAAGTGTTGGCGATGCAGAGGGTGATCTGTAATCTGTATAATGTAATAAAATTTCTGATTCATTGTTGTCCAGTGTTCTGTGTATGTGTGACACGTATAAAATCTTGTTATGTTCTGTATTCGAATGACTGTCGCGTAATTTTTGGGTTTCGATTGTCTAAGAAGAAATATTATTGAATAAATAATGAAATGTGAGAAAAAATTAGAAAGAAACAAAATATAGGCGTGTGCGCTTACACGGTCATTAGCCCAGCCGAGTGCATCGAAAATGTGTACCGAGTGACACGGTCCGACTAATGGAACGGCCAACAACATCCAGTTTTTTTTTCGCGACGCGTTAATATTATTATATTTCATCCAACGAACGCTGGTATAATATAATAAAAAAAACGGGCCCCGAATAACGTTTAGGTGTATAATAATATAATACGCGCCAGATAGATTGAAATGTACAAATCTTGTTTCCTATAAAATGTACATTATAGATTTCGTATATTATACACACTGCACATCAACACATATTATGTATAGCTGTTGACTTAACAGTTTTTTCTTAAGCGTTAATCATATCCATTTTTCTGTTGTATTGTTGAATAAACACACACGGATGTTTTAGTTGTAACACTTAATCTAACCAACGTCCTCGATACATTGTTCTTCGCCTCGATCAAAAAGCATTACCATCTAGCATGTGCACTTTAAAATTTTTCATTAACTATATAGAAAAAACAAATAATTATTATTCATTGTAAAACTTGTGATATAGTTCGCTGGCTCCAGTCGACAAAATCTAAAATTACTCAACAAATTGTGTACCATTTTAATATGATGTGACTTATGTAGTTATTTGTAAGAACATACTACCACTGTGTACCTCAATGCGGGCCGGTAGTAGACTAAGTTCTAATAATAATAATAATAATAATAATATATCTATCAACATCATTATGATTTATCGTTTGTTCTATATTACGCGGGCACAGTGATTATCGGCGTAATATTGTTTTATATTGGTTTTAAATTTTTAATGGTACATTTTTTTTTTTAAATAAATGGTAAATATAACATTTGATCGTAATTTGTATGCAGATGAACGGGTAATAGACAACCATATACCCATATAACTAGACACTATACACCTACCCATAAATAGTGATATGTTTGAAAAGTTAATATTGCCACCGTCCCGCACAACCGCAACCGTTTAAAACAATTGTGTTAGCGAAAAGCTTTCAATATAGGTATGCATTTAGATCGATACTATAATTATGTGAAAAAAAAATTAACGATTATTTACTTCATTGTAAAATGTATATATATTATATTTACATACAATATTATTATTATCTGCCTATATGTAAATATATGAACTAGATACGATCGTATATTATTGTACCTATATTCATTTTTTTTGATACTGTTGTTTTACTTGCGGACTGTATAAGATCTATATTATTATCTCATGAATTATGACGGTTTACTGACATACGTATACCTATTTTATAATAATAATAATAATATAGATTGCTGGTATATAAAAAAAAAAAAAATATGAATATTTCGCAATAAACAACTGCTGCACATTAGGTATCCTAACTACAGGCCTAACTGCCCAAGGACTAGGACAAGATAATAGTATTATCTAAAAAATAGCTGGTATTCTAATGATAAAGTATAATATTTTAAACACGAAATAAAAATCGTTTTTGAAAGTAATTTATATTGGTCGTATTTGTTGGTTAAAAAACATGAGCTCTATCAACAAACCGAACTGGCTAACGAGAGAATCAATCACATCTATTATATATCACAGACTAATTGTAAATAATACAGATATTTGGAGAAAGAAGCGTTTCTAAAAATATCGTCGTGTTTTACATTAGCATGACAAGACTTCCTCAATTCAAATAGGTTAATAATTGGGAGAGTAGTCATTAGTCACTAGTCTGATAAAATATAAATACCTACTATATACGGTTTGCAAAGCGTTTAAAGTGTATTATAAAACCTTGGCTATCCGCCACTAAATGTATTATTTGGTTAATGTTAAATTAATAAAATTTTCTACTATCGACGTGTTTGTACATTTATTATTAAATTTATCATATCACTTATATTTAAATAGTTTACATCTTATAGATCATTATTAACCACTATAGGCTATGTTATGATGCATAAGTACACTAAATATATTAGCTACCTAATGTACGAGGTTACCAATTTTCGTATTCATAAACGAACCATAGAACTTGACTACTCGTCGTCATATCACACAAAGATATAAAATAAACATCATGCAAAAAAATCACATAATAGTTTGAATAATTAAATATCCTATTATATATTATAATAGTTAAATAATCAAATTATTAGTTATCTTTTAGTATATTATATAATATACTCTTGACCAGTTTGCCCTCGAAGTTCGTCCCCGACATCTATTTTAACACGCGTACAGTGCTACTATAGTGATATCGGTTTTTTTTTGCCACAAAACTAAATATTAATTATATTTATCGAAACAAATTATCTGACGAAATCTTTCTTTACGGAAATTTATCGGGTTTTTTTTACCGTTAAATTATTATTATAAAACCTATCCGTTATCCTTCGCTGTTCATAAACGCCATAAACGTTTTCGACTGTCCAGCAAATTTACATACAAATAAATAAAGTAATAATATATAAACCGAACTGGTTTGAACATTTTCACGTATAAGAGTATTAAGTGTTGCGTTGCACAAGAACGATTTTGATGTCGTTGTACAAATAACTTAATTTGATAAAATAATTATATATATATATATCTGATTTATATTAAATTCAAAACAATTTAAATACGATAATTTCGATTAAAAAAAATTGAAACGATCACCTATGATATATAGCGACTAATATAGGTTATATAAGTTATAACATATTGTGTTGTAAATACTGCACTACAGGTACTACAGTTAATACTAATTATTGCTTTTTAAAACATAGTACCTACTAGAAAATATGAGTGATTTAATATTTTAATCGATTTTAATATTTATAGCAGATTAATTTAAAATCATTTGGCGCTGCAATTAACCAAGTGACAAATATTATTAAACATTTTTAACTTTAAGAAAACTAAAAAGTACTACGTTTTTTCAATTTTAACATAATTATTAGATTTAAAATGTTTAAGCTATTTATTTAAAATTGTTGTAATGTTGTTATAATATTTAGAACATTAAAGCTAATTATAATAAGTAATTACTTGTTTAGTTGAATTTTAAATTGAAAAAAAAAAAATAATTTTATTTTTGCGATTTTCAAAAATTAATACCACCCAATAAAATAAAATTCAAAGAATTCAAAGATTTGATTGCTCTAAAGGGTATAAGACAAGTATAATTTATGATGTGGAGTTTTAATTGAATATATTTGAATGACAGTTTTATAGGTTATAAAACTAAATATACCTACATATTAAAATTAATCATATAATATTGATTTTAAGTGTTCCACGTAATTTTATTGCCATTTAATAAAGCTTTTAATGTCAATTTGCTTATAGAAAATAGAAACGTTTATTATACTATTGCAATTTATAACATATGATATGTATTTGTGAGATACTGGTAATATTATTTTAAATAAAAATATTATATCTATATGATGAACAACACGAATAAAATTATTCACCTTTCACGTTCGTACGTTCGTCTAAACGTGATTTTTGTTTAACATAGAATTGTCATGTACATGTTATAAATTATAAACGTCATATTATTATCATACGTCTTAATATTTTATTGAACTGCTCATAGTATTTAATAATTTGATTTGAATTTAAAAGTATATTTTGTTAGTCTACGGAAACTAGCATTTCAATTATCAATTCATTAACATATAAGTTAGGTCAGGAGCAATCGTGCCAGTGCTATATCAAAGTATGTGCAATCATGATTTTAATTATTGTGAATTGTTATAATCGTTAACATTTTACGTGCAGGCACTACAAAGTGGTCGTAAATCGAATCGTACAGAAAAAAAAATCATGACACGTGTAGTTCTTATATATATTATATCTTATATCTTATTATAATACTATTATTATAATTATTTACCTATCCTTATGCAGTTATGCTATTTATATTACCTATAACCGACGATAACAAAATTAGAATATCATTACTCATTAGTAATAACGATATGATATTTCGATGGAATGCAATTGTCCGGCAAAATACGTCGAAATTTGAGCCTATTGAAAGCGTAATATTATACTTTATATAAATAACCTAATCTATGTTATGAGTACGACAGCCGGTTGCTTAAAACCTATGAAGTCGTTCGACTTACGGCGTTTAGAGGAATTTCTAGGGAAGCTTAATAATATTAATTATTATTATTATTATTATTATTATTATTATTATTACTATTATTATATACTATGTTGATTTGCTCTTTTCCAAAGGCCACAAATATCTATAATGATACTTGGAAAAATATTTTTAAAATATTTAGTGATTACAACACTTGGCCACGCTACAGTATTTATCTCAAGGGCAAACCTAAAAAGTTTAACAGTTGACTCACCTACTTAAACCCTTTTTCAGGTCGAATATATCTATAAAAAGCAAATTTTTTATTTGCAAAAGTTTCTTTCGTCTCATTTAAACCTATGGCATCATATTCAGAGGTCCAGCTAAAAATTAAATATCCAAACGATTTAAACTTTTTAATATATTTGTCTGCGTATCATCGCAAAAATTCCATGGTTCGCAACAAAAAACTGCTCTACGTCATCAGAATCATTCAAGAAACTACAACCATCTTTTACAAACGATCTTATGGAAAAATTCTTACAAAATCTATAATCACCTCATCTCACAATATTAGCCTCAAATACACTCCCAGACAACTCCATAAGACGTCTCAAACGTAGTTGGTGCAGAGATCTACTTAACTTATAAAATATACTTTATACAGTAATACTGTATATAATCCATGTTAAATCATTATAAAAGATGACTCGACTGCAATTCTTCCTTCATATTATTCACAGCCAATTTATTCTTTTACCGTATTTGCTTATTGTACATAATGCATAAATTGTAAATTTTTAATAAATGCCACTCATTAAAAAAAAAACTACACCATTTGGAATATGTAATCCGATATTTTGGTATTTCAGTATTCAAAAACATGAATAATTTTTGTAGTTTATTTATTTAACCCGATGGTATGACATACTTTATTTATAACTTATCGAATACAAACAATAGCCCTCATCGTAAAGCTGTAATTTTTTGTCATGTTGAATGTTAATCAACGGAGTATTAAAAATAAAAAAAATATTCGAAACTATTATAAAAAAGTGATAATTACTATAAAAGAATTCAAATAGATACCACACAACGATATCAAATTTAAAAAAATTGCAAGTATTGGTTTGCCGAATCCTCGTCGAGAAGTTTTACGGTCTGTCAAATAATAATAAATAACGTTTCTTGTGTCCAAACTGGTATCTACACAATATAACATAAATATCGGAATACAACCATTGAGTTCCGTTTTACGTCTCCCACGAAGATTTACCGATATAAAACGGCAGGATCTATACTCTTATCCCAGCGGGGATCGGATGGGGCGATCAATGACCCCCTCCCCTTGCTGTAACTGATAAAGTAGAAAGAAAATAATCAACAAACGTTTTGTATTAACGTGTTTTATTATATGTGTATTGCGTAGTCTAGTAGTATATTATCGATTTTTGTTGATTTTTCAAATTGTCCTTTAAAAAATAATCAATAAGTTCATAATTATATTAATCACAACATATTTTTTCGTTTCTTCCTAATTCTTAAACCAAATACCTACGACCTACCATAACACCCATCGCACTTAAAATTAAAGCGATACTATCATGTTACTTTGGAATATCGGAAGTTGAGAACAATGCGCTAAACTCTTTATATGTATATGTAAATGCATTAAACAAATAAACACTAAACTGGTGTCATTGATGTTAAATGTGTAAGTAATACAAAATTTAACGGAATAAAGAAATTATATGCTTATGCGATTTACGATGAAATCGGAAGGTTTATAATTAAATCGAGAATACTTTGAGTACATTATATTAATATATTATATAATAATAATATTTTAATATAAGTATGTGCAAAATTGAATAAGTATGCAACTTAATGTAAACCAAGATAAGTAGGATTAGGCAGGCACGTAATTAAAAATACATAATTATATGTTTAGTAATAACAGTAATGTCTATAGTTGCAGGCAGTATCTATATATATATTGCATTGTTGCACGCAATTCACTAAAAGTATTTTATTTGTTTTTAGTATACATTGCGTAGCACGCTTAAACAATTTTCTATAATATCTTATTTACAATTGTATTAACGCAATTCAGTTACCATCTATACACGAGTACCTATATGAAAAATATTATGAATGATCGTATAATATAATTCATTAAACGATTTCATCGATATTATCCCTAACCAGTTGCACTGCATGTCCCCCTTTTTTTTTTTAAATATGAGGTGTACCCCTGCAAAATATTATCTCATAATGTGCAACTATTGTAGGATATTATATATTATTCATTATTATAATGTTCTGTACATGGGAGATCCCGAATTTCATAGTATAAAAATCGTGGTGATTATATTAGGATTTTACAAAACAACTGCAATACACGACCTATGTACTATGGGTACTTGGAAGTAAAACGCATAATGCGAGCGTTCGAAAAAAAGATTAATTATTGTGAAAACATAAAGATTTTCACCGACGGACCACCGTACTGCAAGATCATGTTACATAGATTCAGTCGAACTACAAAAACTGTCGTCATTACTTCCGAGTACATAAATTATACGTATATCATTATAATATTTTAATATTATATAACACATACTAATTATTACAACAGTTGTGAGATTTTCAACGAAACAAATGTTTGTTGGTTGCAATCGTCTATATTATATGAAAACAATTGACCAATGTTTTGCGTAGTAAGAATATATTATTTAGATATAATATATACGCCATACGGCATAATATTATCGGCGTAGTGTACATCACATAACATATTTATTATATTTTAAACTACAGATGCAAAAACGAGCAAATAATATTTATTTTATAAATTATTGTGTACTATACATACAAGAGACATATATATTTTTTTTATTTCACTGAAAACGTGTTTTATTTTGTTGGTAAAAAGAGACCGGCGAATTAAAATAAACCATTTCGATAGCGTTGGAGTCGTGCCTCGCCTTCCGAGTCAGCACTCGGGTCTTTGCTGCGCCGAGTGATGCGTGGGCAGTTGTTTGATTCTCACTAAATGATCATATTATATGCGCGCGTAAAAAAAAACACACACACACACACACACATATATACTTATAAAATGTGTGTATATAATCTATACACGTTGAAGGACAGCTCAAATCGGTAGTTTGTCGAATGTTTACATAAGATTAATCCAAATCCGGTCTAAAAGTATATATACATATATACAAGTATATGCTTAAAGAGTAAAGGAAAAAAAAAAACGAAACATAAATAAATATATGTATGATATTATAATGGAAATATCGAAAGTTATAATCGACGACGTTTATCCGCCCCCGAGGGCGATACACAGCTAGTTTTTAGACCAGTAAGTGTAGGACGATGGCTAATTGTTGGGACGGCGGCGGCGGTGCGCGCATTGTTAAGCCGAGACACAACTGTGTTATTACAATTATTATTATCATTATATTATTTTTTTTAACGGGTGACACGAGATCGTGCACTATGATTGCATTGTACCTAACACGTATATTATTTCTTGCGCGCTTATAGATAGGTGTACTGTTGTACACGTATATTAAAACCTTCGACAAATCGTCTGTATACGAGCGTAGATGGTGTTCAGATTATCTGCGGAGGACATTATTATTGTTATTGTTGTTATGAAATTGTCACTGCAAGTTGCAACGTATTTATATTCCTACAACCTACAAAAATAACAACGTGGTGTTATGTACGCAATTTACAACGTTACAGTTTCGACACATGACTTAAATATCGAACACGAGTATTATATTTTTTGCGAACACTACAGGAAATGGATAATATTTAGTATTTACTAACGTTCTAAAACAATACTGTAGATATTACGGTCATCAAGCTAAACGGACGACGAGATTTGAAATTTCGCTTTTATTAGGTTATGTTAGGTTTGTCATGTAATTAATAATATGTTTGTTTAACATAAATTTTAAAGTTATTTTTTCGAAAACAAGAGGCGCAGACAGCGGGATTGAAAAAATTCCTTAGAATGTGTTTAAACTAAAAAAATATAGTTTACAGAATCCGCCACTTCGGGGTAAAACTAGAAATCATCCGTTCAAAAACATTAAGTAGATAAATGAACACCTGTTTGATTTTGTTTTTGAAACAGTGATATGTGTTTTAAATGAGCTCTAATCGAACAGCTTTCTTTGTAAATTACGCCTTCGCATTTGGGCTTGCCCGGAATTAAACGTTTAACATCTTCTGCTTTATTATACTGAACTGTGTATAATAATATAATTGAACGCCTTCTAACAATTTTGTACGACGTGTAGTACCCTAGTACCTACGTATATTAAAATAAAGTTTATATTCATTTTTTCCCGTTTGACGATTAACTATTTGTGGGTATATATTATTATAGTTTGTATATATACTGGAGTAATTTTGTTCCAAACGATTATTTTGATTAGTTATTAGTTATTATTATTAAAATATTGTGTTAATATAAACTATTTTTAAGTTTAAAATACTCGTACCAACTATAACTAAAATTATACAATATAATACATCACCCGATGGAACACACGGATGCATGTGTATCGTTGCTACGTGATTTACTGATATGTTTTCATAAAACAGTAAAATATATAATAAGTACAATATATATATACATATATTGCGCGCGCGCGAGCTCGCTTGATCGTGTATGTGTGAAATACTATAAATCACGACAACACTTATATCAACATTATAATATTATAAATGAAGCTACACAATATAATAATATATATACTGCGTTGACTCGTTGGTTGATGGTCAACTACGTCTACAACTATATTTCATTCGTGTTAAATTGTGGAACAATTATAAGTAATTAAAAGACGATTTAAGAATTGAAACGCTTTGCTCGACATTTCCTATACATATAGCATAATATATACAATATACATACACTATGGCGCGTGATAGAAGTCAATTATTAAATATTCGTGTGATATTTTCGAATAACATACGACTATAATCTAAACGATCAATTGTTTTAGTATAGATTTTTTTTTATTTAAACGTATACAATACAACGTTAATTTAATGATAATTATTAATACTAATATATAATCCATATTGTTACTTTTATCATCTATTTGCGTAAAAATACTGCAATTATTTATAAATGTACAAGCGTTTGTGTTGTTTTTCTACTCAAAGCTGAAAAATCTATACACATGATAGCGAAGTAAAAATGAAGTATGATGAACATTGAACTGTGTATAATATATTACGAGTAATTTGGATAGTGACAAAAAGTTGTAGTTAATAGATTGTATTTTTGTAACCGTCTTTATCGAGCATATTACAATACGGGTAGATAATAACTTGATACATATACCTTTCCAGGTATTTACATATATATTGTATAAGTATTTATTGTTCGTTGACAATATTATATTGGAGTGGTTTCAATGGTATCAGAAAAATAAGTGATACGATTAAAATCTGCACGGGTCGGCCTACGGATTTGAAACGACCACCTAAATAGTAATGACTAATGAATAAACTTATCTTTAAATGGGACGTCTGAAACAGGCTCGAGCATGGTGAAGTTATTATCAAGTCGTGTTGTCTAATCTTCGATAATTTTTCGTAACCTCTAATCAATAATAATTAATAATGATTTATTATATTGTTTACCGAAAGTACGTGAACGCGTGTACACGTGTCATCAGTTTGGTCACAAAAATTCAATATAAATCGTACTAATATCACACAGTTATCATAGTTTTGAATTTGGGATACCATATTTTTATTCCCACTTGGGAATATGTTTTTAATATCCAATTTACACGTATCACATAATATATTATATTATTGTAATACACTAATACGTCATATATATTTAAAAATTTGCGTGAATTGAATACATGTAAAACTGATTATACAAAACTACTGTTGTGCCCCTTCATAAACACACACCCCTATAATAATAATTATAATTATTATCATAATTTACACTATTGTCGTTATAGAAGTCCAGTAAAAAAAGTTCCGAATTTAAAATTATTTTTGTGTGTAGGTGACTATTAAGTTGGGTCATCTAATCTTTACTTATCTTTCAGTAGATATTAAGAAACTAACTAGAATTATTATAGATTATTACTTACAACAGAAACTCGTAAATTACAATTTATTACACCTAATCTTCACTTATCTTTCTTTAATTTTAATAGTGAATTTCCCTGAGTAACAGTTTGGTTATTCTGTCAAATGCTTTATCTGTATCAATTGAAAATGTTAAGAAATCTTAAGTGTTTTTAAATCCATTAGATTTTTTAAGTCGTAACGAAATCTTTAAATTTAAAATAAAAGGTACCTAATACTAAAAATAAAATAGTGTTCGGGGGATTTTCGCACATGAAACAACATAACCTAAATAATAATTTACGATAGAAATGTAACATGAAGGATGAACCAAGTCCGATTTTTGTTGAAGCGGTTAGTGATCTTTTGAATGAAGGTTTAGTATATGTATTGGTTAAACACCAATATACTAAATGAAAGTTCTGTTAAGCTCGTTATACAAAAGCAACACAGTAATGTAAACCCTTCTAAAGTTGCTTCCTTAGAAGATTTGAAAATTAAAGGTAAATATAATATGTAGGTAGATTATTTGAGTAATATCAAAATATTGTCGCTAACATTTTTTATTATAGATAGATAATAATTATTTTCAAATATTAAATTTAAACTATAATAGCTTATTATGTATTAGGATTAATAATTACCACTCTTTCTATAGTAGAATTATATTATTATTATTTTTATTTTCCTTTTTTGTTTTTATATTTTTTGATTTTCGGTAATGTATTTTTTTAAATTAAATAACGTTTTTCATTAACTTACAGAAATCTTATTTAAATTAAACTATAAATACATTTAAAACATTACTAACAACTAAACAACTTAATTTTATTACACATTAATAAAAAAACATGATTATGTATAGGTACCCTGGGTATTACTTATACCTGAGTAATTACCCTGATATTATTTAACTTTTGTATTTTAGGTGATTGGTTAATGGTTATTGAATGAAGGAAAATGGTTTTTATTATTCATCAAATTAAATTAAACCATGATGAAATTTAATGTTCTGTGCATGAAGAACTTCATATTTTGATAAAAGCAAGTAGATACTTGGTATTGTGACTGCAATTTTAATCTCAGTCCCGATTATTTTATACAGTTATATGTAATACGAATCCCTGAAAATTATTTTTTATTATTACTTTGTGTGCTTAATATGATTTATTATAACATAAGACAATTTCAAATTATGAAACTATGTTTAAAACCTTTTTTGAAAAATATACACAGCAAAATTTGTTTTCCAAACCCAAATTTTCATACATATCAATTTTTAAAAGGAAATAATTACTAGGGTTAGTAATGTTTTTGGTTCAGAAATAGTAATCAGAGAGTGCTTTTATTATATCTTTACCAAAGTGCATTTCGCTAAGTTCAGTAATTAAGTTTACAAAAAATGTATATGAATGATGACAAATTGTCTTTAAAGCCACTTAAAATAATGAACACAGAACTAATAATAAATATGAATTATAGAGCAATCGCTTCACACGCTAAATAAGATATACCTAGTCATTTAAAATATGGGTGCTAATTTGAAAAATCAACGATATAAACCATAAAAAAATTAAAAATAATCAAAAAAAAATATCAGGCTTTAAATATAAACCTAATAATTCCGAGTTAAATGTTGAACAGTTTTTAACTCAAGTGGGAAATAATAATAGAACACGGTCAAGGTTATAAGCTATGAATATATTTTTATTTA